>NC_088870.1:23026750-23399650 GCF_032884065.1 Artemia franciscana
GACCTATGAGCAAGAGAACAGCATTGGATATAACAACTTGTGTAAACAACGCTCAAAAATAAACAAAGCCTCTAAGCATAATCTAAACAACAGGGAACTGATATTGAGAAATATCTAAATACCGGATGTTTATAAGGTAATAGTACCTTAATGAAAAGCCATGATTTCATTTTTATCGGACTAAACTCCTGTTTTACATTTTTAATCTTAAAAAATCGTTTAATTTTCCGTTTATTTCTTTCCTTCTAAATTTTTTGAAAGTGTCCCAAATTAGTAGATACTTAATCAAAGTACAACTTTATCGCAAAAATAAGACCAGAGCTTAACCTTATCAAGTAATTAGCTTATTTAAACCAAGGCTTCAAAGTCCTTTCAAAATTTTACTCTCGACTCTTCGGTTTATATTTAGCGGTTTTTGTTCTTATCACCTCACTTTTCTTTCTTAGAGACAACTTGGGTTTTGAACTAGGCCACTCAAAAATAGATTGCTGTCCCAATTATTACACTTACAATAGGTCAATCAGCGATACTGCCTCACTTCTTCATTTCTTGATAAGCAGTAATGCAATAACATTATTTGCAATATCATTGTTAGTTGTTTTTTTGCAACAAATACTGATAAAGTACGGCCATTTTCGAGAGACTAACTGAGAGACTTGTTTCTTGTTCATTCTCCCTAGCCAATCCACACAAGTTATCACCAAATTTGTGTCATCTAAACAAGCTTTTCTGTCATAACGAGAATAAGCTTTTACAAGGGCAATAAATAACTTACGTCTGTTGCGCTTAAGGACCTTCTTCTATGTGGCGAGCTAGTAGAAGCAACTGTTCTCCTGTGGAAGTGCAAATTATTAATACAAACCAAGAAAACAAGACTTTTATTGATGTCGATTTTTTATGGTATGTATTCGATGGTTTTGACGCCATTTGTTTTTTAGTATATAATTCAAGCATAAAACAAAAACTTTTGACTTGAAAATGCCAGTAAAATCACTAAAAACTTGAAAAAATACATGAAAACTCTGTAAAAAAAAATATTAACCAGGGGTGTGAGTGTGTTTGCCAAATAGAAGAATAAAAAACAGCATACCAAAAAACACTATTTATTTTTTTCTTTTTTTGTTGGTTGTTTTGCATTTGGTTTTACTTTCTTTTTTTATTTTGCTGTTTTAATTTCCTTATGTTTAAACTTTCTTCAATTATCTTCTAACGAATGTTTTTCCAGCTACTCTCCTTTTTTAACCTGACAAAACTTTATTAATCCTCCAGCAAAGCATTCATAGCTATGTTAGTTTCACTCAAAACCCCCCTCCCCCTCCACTATCCGGAAACAAATCCTGCGTGCGTGCCTGGTTTTGGTTATCTACCAGTTATTTCTACCTGGTTATTTTAACCAGTTCTTATTTAACGTAATACTTCAAACATGATTCCAGCTCCCATGGAGTTACAGATAACAGGCTTTTTAAGTTAGTATTTCTCTATTCTAAATACAAGTCTTTTATATTGAGCTATTTTAAGCAAGACACAAAACAAGAAAGTTAAAATCCACTTTTTTTCATTAAACTTTATTCCTCTCTAAGCTGGCCAATCTAAGTTCACTAGCCATTATTCGATATCTCTTTTGCTGAATTTACTTTTAATTCGTTCACCTAATTTTGCCACCTTTACTTCTTCCTTAACTAGCAAAAATGTGCTTATATTTGCAATCCTAATTAGTTATGGCCAATGAGTTCTAAATTTCCTTAAAAAAATGGCAATACAGCATAAGAATATACCAATAAAATCTTACCCAATAGCAACTTATAAGCACAGATTAATAAAAATATAGATAAAACAGCCTTTTTCCTTTAAGAAGTACACACCCTTTCGAAATACATGCAAACAGGGGGGTGGAAGATTGGATAAGAGTTTCACTAACAGGGTTGCCACTCGGAAAAAAAGGAAATCCCTATACTTTAGTGATTTTTTTGGTTGATTAGTTTATTTTCCTCCATAATCTAGTAATTTATTTGCTGATTTTTTTTTTCTTTAGGCAACATAAAAAATTCCTAGAAATAGTGATAAATCACTAGGGGTGGCAGTCCTGTTCATTGATCTCCCACCCCGGCTTACAGTCCAAATTAGGACAAAGGCCCAAAAGAAAGATTAAAAATCGTAACCTAAAAGTTAACTGCTTTTGTATGTGTCTACCCACCCCGAGAAAAAAAAAATCTCTGATACCCTTCTTTCTAAAGGTAAAAATAGTTTGATTTTGGGCAACAACTAAAAAGGCTCATTTTAAGCACTTTATTAACACATATTGGAACTCTTTTTTCAGCAAGATGTTACTTGTCCGCCTTTCTATTATTCATAACTTGGAGCCCTTTTCCCTAGGAGTACACACATAAAATAACTCCAAGATAACGTTTTTGAACCTTACAAATATTCTGATCAAACTGTCTATCTTAATGATACGTAACAGATAACGTTTGATCAGTTAGGATCATTCACTTTGTAATCCTTCAATGATTGTGAGTCAAAAGAGGTGTAACATACTTTTATTGGCAAATCTAGGAGTGGAGGAATTGAAGGGTGTCCGGGCCCAAGAGACTCACTTCGGGACTTCCATTAGACAGCAACATTCCACAGCAACAGTCTAGCCAACATTATTACACAACAACTGCAATATACTCTGATCTTAAAGTTTTGTCTTACACCGGCTATCTATGTAATTTATGGCCTTTAGATTTGGACTACATGAATCATGTCAAACCAGGAGTCAGTTTTTTTGAACTTTAAACCGTTTTGACAAAAAATTACTGTCCTGCAGTTTTGATCTAATGCCAAGTAGGGCTAGTGGGGAGCCTAAAGACACAGGATACGGTGAAGGTAAGTCAGATTGTGCTTAGATCACTTTCAGCCTTTAAATGGGCCTAGAAATTTGTCAGTGGTAAAAACAAAAACAATGGGAAAAGCATCAAAGCCACCACGTAGATGTTTGTCAAAGCATAAATAAACAAAATGAAAGTTCACACATTAGCGGAGATACTGAACAGATGTTGTAATGCTCTGAAAACACACAGTTCCTTTTTCAGAGCAACAATGAACCAAAATCCACCGGCTGTGATTTGGTTTATTGTTTGTAGCTTTTGCCTAGAAGTTATCACTCCTCCTGTTCTAAATTGATCCTGATTTTATTTATTTGTTTTGCTAAGCTAAAACGGCTACTCAAGAGAACGTAAGTGAAAAATTCTTACAGACGGGTGTTTTCGACTGGCTGTGATGAAAACAATGTAGTTCTTGTTCGTCTACTCTCTATAAACCGCCTTGTGTATCGAAGAACACGCGGCAGGGAATACTTTTCAGTCTCGTTTCCAAATTCATCAATACGTAAGATTCTTTCTTCTAATTGCTGCTTTCGGCTCAGTAGGTCGTCAGCAATCGTACGAAGCTCAACTACCTTTTCACGATTACTTTGCAAATACCTGCAAACATGGTAAAATATCTTAGGGAGAGCACAAAATCATTCATGTCGAGCTCAATTCACAGAAAGATTGTTTGTGTGCAAATATCTTTTATCTTTCAGTTAAAAAAAGCTAATTGCTGGGGATTATCAAGTTTTAAAATAGAAAAAAGTAATTGGCAATTGACTTGTACTTTCACGTTTCTTTTTCGTTTATCTATTCTCTTGCATTCAAGTTTGCATCCTTTTGCAAATGTTTTTTTTTAGTTATATTATTCATACATATTATATTATGCAGACTATTTATTCATAATTATTTGTTTTTGCTCTTTAAAAGACAAAATGTTGAAGTACATGTTCTTATTCGAAAAATGATCTATTGTTAAAATCAACCTTTCTATTATTAAAAATATACAATTAAATATAGACCTATTCTACTATTAAAAACTAAATTTCTTCATTTCTCTTCAGTTTGATTTCCGAATAAAGATCCACCAATAAGTCAATAAAGTGCAAGTCACATTTTCATCTCTAAACGTATGAAGGTGCTGGAGTACAAAAGAAAATGTCGGCTATTTACTCATCTAATAGGCTGTAGCACAACTTGTTAAACATATGGTGTCATAGAAGTTGCTTGGCTTTAAAATAATCTTTAGGAGACCTACAACAGCAACATTAGGACAGAAAACGTTCATTGGCTACAATCATAAAGACAACAAATATACAGATACTCGTAAGCCTAATTAGCATGGGAAACTCAAGCGTTCTGACACTATATAAACTTTCTGATCAAAGAGAAAACTACTGAAATTAAAAAAGATTAATGTCGATGCTTTAACTCTAAGGTAGGATTTGTCTTACAGAGATTGACGTTTCAGAACAATGTAAGCGTAATTATGGAAGTGCTGAAGATAACAGTAATAAACAGTTCTTAAAATAACAACGAGAGTACCAATATTCGCAGTTAAGAAGCTTGTTAACAAAAACCACCTGATTTATAATTTTGGACACGCAGGAATGAACTCGGGTTCAGAGAAACTAGGAAACTGAAAAATGGTAGATCTTTGGCACCCGAATATGGTGCTTAAACGAACTAAAACTGTCGACACTTTCATATTGTTAAGTCAAGCCTTTCGCATTGCGTTAGATACTTTATCTGGCCTTTCAAGTCAAGCAATTTTGCTACAAAATGGCGTCTTTTTATTTTTAAGAACCAACGCCCCACAACATTTATACTTAACTAAAAAAACTTGGGAAACAGAGCGGGTTTTATTTTACGTTAAATAACGTTTAAAAGTTCTTAATTTTATATAAAAGAATAAGAAAAATATTCGAAATTAATCCTTTAAATGGAGATATCTCCAATTTTGCACGTTCTTTCTACACCTTTTTTTTACACCGTGACAAGGTGTCATGTCCTGTTGCAGGTTGAGCTGTCCCAGAAAAGCTATGATTTCAGAGGAAAAAATTAAGCTGACCGAGTGGAGTCCGTTCTTCTTCTTCTTCATTTTTTTATAAACTGTATTTTCTTTTGCAATCCCCCACATATGTAGCAGAAACCATCAAAATTGCATCATTAAAACTGCTGCAGCGTTGACCATTTCACATTTTGCATGTCCATAAATGTTGCCGTTATAACCATTAAAGTTGTAATCGGTCTATGGGATTGTACATGAAAAGGATGTACTAATATGTAAAGGGACATCCTAATATGAAAGCTGAAGACATTTAAGTTAAGCCAGGTAACACAAATTTGTTATGTGTCAACGTAAGAGCTCTTCATAACGTTGCATTATCAAATTGAATTAAAAAAATAAAATTTATATAGCTTCAAAACTATAAGCAATCGAGCGGCAGAAAAAAACATGACGGTATATTGTGTACATCGATGGTTATAAAAGCTAGAAACATTGCAGCGTTTTATTTCTTTCTTTTTGTTGACGTATTGTTTCAATTTTAGTTTCTATTGTTTTTTTTCTACTTTTTGATCAGTTTTGTTTTGTCTTCATCAGTGTTGAAAGTGTTCTTATACCACAACAAAATGAAACAGAATAAATTGGAAAACGACTGAGTGTAATTTTATGACCGTTATATAATGGCTACAAGTTGGGAGAACTTTTACAATATCAGGAGAACTTTTACTGAGTGTAATTTTATGACCGTTTCTGATATAATGGCTACAAGTCGGGAGAATTTTACATACATTTATAAAAATTGACAAATTGCAGCTTTTTTTTTCTTAATCTTCTTTTTTAGTTACAACCTATGTGCTGGTTTTAAACCGGCACAGTGTTGTGTTGTTTGGGCATCAATGAGGCTGAATATTTTCTCGTTACAAAAATTCTATGTTTCTCAATAATGCCAATTTACAGATTAGGTAAATTGGTAATTGGTAATACCAATTGGTAAATTGGTACAGATTAGGGAAACCCAAAAGCTTCTTGATTGCTTCAACTTTACACTCATAACCATTCCGAAACATGAAGAGAGCTAAAGTCTCCTTAGCAACCATTCTCGGCGCTCAATCTAAATATAATCTTCCAAATGCAGGACTACTCAGGGTTGGATTGCTCCTCCCCCCTTCTACCCTCAATTTTTAGCCACAGGACCTCTCAAGATGTGAAAATATTGTCTCTCAAAATTTAAGGATTCAGGTCCTCTGATACAAAATTTCTGGCAATATCTACCATGCTAAATATAACAGAATTGCATGGCGATATACATTCTTCTTGATTGTAAATCATAAGAGTCAGTGGCGATTTTAGGAGGGAGGCGTCAGAGGTGGCACTTGCCCCGTGCGCAGAAATTTTAGGGGCGTAAAATTTCAAATAAATAATCTAACGGTTATAGTGGTTTGTAAAATTTGGAGATCTATTCCTATGTAGAGCTCGCAGTTGGCGGTAAGTATAAACAAATTGAATCCAAAATTTTTATTTTTTCCATATCTTCATCAACATTTTTTGAAAATAAAATTAAGTAGCAATAAAAGTAAAAATATTAAGATGATTTAGATCATATTTAATTGTTCCATGAGCTCCAAGATATGAAAAAATGATTCACACGACAAATTTCCTTAAAGGAACCTACAGGTGTGCTATAATTAACTGTGCAATATGGAGATGAAGGGGTCTTCAACAAAATAAAGGTTGACTATCAAATATTATTAGCGATTGAAGTGTTAGTAGCCAGTAACGAACATTCGTTTACCTTAGACCTCCAGAACCATAAATGGCGCATAGGACATCTACAAAACCTCGCCAGACATCACGGGGGCCATCCCGGACATCATATCCTGTTCATACTAAGGCAAATATTTTCAAAGGCTAGGACTCATTTCTCCAGTTGAACATCTAGTTTCCAACATTCACTAGCACAGAGAAGAATGGACCTCACATTGCCATTCATAAGGCAGATCTTCAAGCGCATAGAGTATTTCCTATTGCGCCAGATTGGTTTCAACTTATTAAAAGCCGATGTAGCTTGTCCAATCCTCCTCTTGATTTCATTGGCTATTTCACCTCTATAATCAATCCAAACCCTGACATACCTTAGTTCATTGACCAGTTCAATTGGTTTATCTTTGCATTCCATTGTCAGTGGAGAGTCAGATGCAGCCAACCTCTTTATCCTAGTGACATTCACTATAAACCCCACTTTTTCGGCCTTTTCATCTATGGCGTCGAGTAGTAGCTGCAGTTGCTGTTTCGCTTCTTCGAGCGAAGCCAGCGTCGACAGCGAAGTCACACATCACAGATCTGTCAGCGACAAATCTTCACTCCAGAGCCTAGAGACTGGCTTAGAATGTAGTCCATAACAGTAACAAGCAGGAATGGGAATGGGATACATCATTGTTCGACACCAGACATTATCTTGAAGAAACGCGTATCGTAATATTCTTTCCGCAAATAATATTCACAGCGACATTATCATTTTGACTAGTTTATCAGGTACTCCGTGATAATTCAAAAGTTTCCCTAAAATATTTCGATCAACAGGATCGAATGCCTTTTCAAAATCAATGAAGGGCATGTATGTTATGTTTTTGTCCAATTCACTGGACTCTTCGACCATTAGTCTAACAATGACAATAAGATTCAAGCAAGACCTACCAGGTCTAAAGCCGTGTTGCTCTTCCCTGAAGTGTGATTCTAGGGCTGTTCTTATGCGTTGTAATATGTCTGTGGCTTATATTTTACTAAGCACAGAAGTTAGTTGATGCCTCTTCAGTTGTCCCAGATTAGCATATCGCTCTTCTTCAAAGTTTGACAGTAAGCCCCTGGTCCAAAAATACTGGGACATTTTCGTTTTTCCAGTTGACCACTAAGAAAGCAGTCCAAACAGATATGCAGGCTCGAAGGGCTGTCCTCAGCATCTCTGCCATGATCTCATCGACTCCAGATGTACGCTCATTTCTCAGCTTTTTTACAACTGTCATCACTTCTTCGGTGCTAGGAGGTCAGCACTTCGTCAAGATCGACTATGGTCAGATCGAATATGGAGCAGGAGCGACTAAATGTTTTATCGTTAATGAGCATAGAACCACAAAGAATTAGAAGCAATCAACTGGGACACGATAATTAATAATTTTGTAGAGGCTAAAGTAAGAAAAGTCAAATTTAAACAAATGGAGATTTTTTTATCAAATAAAAACTTTGTTAAAATTTGGTCTAAAGTTTTGGGAGACAGAGGAGGGCGAAAGGGGCTATCAAGATTCTGCCCGCAAGAGAGGCCCAAACCACCGCTGATGAGGTAACCTGGATTTCATAAAAAAAAAAAAAATTTATCACATTTAGAGGCACTAAGGTGTTCATTCGCTGATTTTTTTTTTTTCTTCGTCTTTTTGGACTATTTTAGTTCGCCACTTGCACTTTTGAAATTGTTTCTACGCCATAATGAAACAGCTTTTCGGCATGACACAGACACAAACTTTCAAAAGTTTCAAAAATATGGTTCTAAAAATTTACTTTAAAAGATTAGACGTTTGAAAGGGAGGCTTTTTTCACTGACAATTCTATTGTCAGGTTGACAGCGGAAATGAAGCATTTCCGGCTTCACCGATAGTCTGATTAGGAGAATCTGATTTTTAGTGACAATCCTATAATTAATCTTTATTTTATTCTTGTATCGACAATCTCACTCTACCAAGCCCGATTATTAAATTGGATGTCCATAATGAGTCCAAATTTTACCAAAATTACAAAATAAATTTTAAAATGTGACCCCACAAGCAATCTCCAAGAAACATCACAAGAAAAAATAAAACTTTCATTGTTGAAACAAATAGTTTGGTTAGTCGATACATAAAGTCAATACTGTAAATTTTTATTTGGTTATTCAATTTATTTTTATTAAAGCTGAATTGGTTTCGAAATTTAAAATCACAGAGCCGTTGGAATTAGCAAAGAATAAAATTTATAAATTTTGCCGTATGTCTGTAAACATTTTCTGTATCCATAACCTTTACCCTTCCAGAATTTAAAAAGCGCCACAGATATTAATTATCATTATTTTATTTTGATTTCTTTCTTTCTTTTTTTACTTCACATATGTTGTTTCTTTATAATTCTATGATTACAGTATATCGATGCTTTGTTGAAATATATTTGTGATTTCATGTATGTATTTTATATACTCCTTGATTTTGAGAGGAATAAATAAAATGATCTTAAATTGAAAAGACTTAGCTTTATATATCGAAAATTTTATAACATATTTTTTTTATTGACTAATATGAATATTGATCTATGGATTAACAGATGCAACCTGGATTGAGAAAACTTGGTTTTTGAAAAGTACTTCAAAAGAAAACTTCAGTTGCACTAACAAAAACAACATCTAAACATACCTATCCATAAATATTCTCCTTGGGAATAGCACTCTATCATGAATTTTCTCAGGTCGTTTGCTAACACTGTTGAAAAGAAACCTTTTCAATTCGAAAGTAAGAACTGGCGGTAAATCTTGAAACCACCTCTCTCGAATCAGCCCTAAAGATCTTAATGTACGATAGCTTTGACTAGAATTAGGTTTGGAAGGAGAGTTTTGATTGGCCTCAACCATTGGACTGGATTCTACAGATTCCTTTGTGAAAGCTTCGATCCCTTGATGTAAATCTGACATTCCGCTGACTTGTATGATACACTGACTATACTGCTCTGTTCGTCCGTCAATACGATCTGTAAAGTTTGAAAAATTTAAAGCAAATGAACAAAATATAGCACAGAATGAAAGATATATAGTTAATGGAAATACATGGGTAAAATAAAAACATAAACAACATTTTATTGATTAAAAAACGGATACATGATACGTTGAAACGAAAAGTTTTTCCATGAAAATTAAAAAGAGTGAATTTGAAACAAACCATGCAATTCAGATTACACATATGATACGTCAAAGGTTAAACGAGCAAAAATTACTATGAATAAAGAAATAAAACCCAAAACAAACTTGACGACACCCAAAAACAAACAATGAAGCCAGAACATAAAACAAACGAAAATAATCACTGAGAAGTGTGGTTTGGCCACCCCTAAACCACCTACTCACCTTCCAAAGGCTAGAATGTCCACTGCGTTTTAGCGGAAAAAAATTCCAACACTTTTCACATTTGTTAGATAAGGATGGTCTCGCCCCCCACCCCTTCTCCCAAAGTCCAGAATGTCATCTGTGCTTTACTGAAAAAACAACAAAATTATAGAGTATTTCACTCGTTCAAAATTAAGTACAGCTTAAATGTCCAGAAATCTTTTTTTTCTGTTTTTTTTTTTTTTTTTTTTTTTTTTGTAGGAGTATATTTGTTACAACCAATTTAACTTTTTCAGTTTCAAATGCACTTCATCTCCATAAATAGCTCCTTCCTTCTAATCCATTCTTTTAAATTTTCCATTGATGCTATTGTTCTAATTTTGTTGAAGCAACTACTAGCCTTTGGGAGGCATGAGGAGCGGCAACTGAGCACTTATTTTTGATGAAAATTTCTTGACACAATACTTTACTTACACTAGTTGAGTTTTACTATTTTAGAAACACACCTATTTTAGTCAGTCTTATTCCTGTTAGATCCATGTCTTTCAAATTTATAGAAAAATTGATTGCCTAAACAAGAATGTATAGGGAAAACTGTATATTAGGCCGCTACAAACCTCTTTCAACATTCCACATTTTTAATTAGCAAACTAATAGACAAACAAAAATATTCAAAAAGAACCATCAGGGAGCTACGCTTAAAATGAAGGCTATTATATAAAAATTCATATTCACCAACGACGCAAAAAAAAACAACACAAGAACAGGTGGAAAAAACATAATCTCGAAACACGGCAACTTAGAATAGAATAGGGACATAGGGAAAAGTAGGCTGCCTCAACCGGACATATTCACAACATACCATACAAAAACACTTTAGCATAAGATGATACAGTCAGCAATGGAAAATAATTTGTTTTGTTGAATTTTGTCTTTTTAAGAGAGCGACAAATGATTTTTTGAATTTATAGAGTTTAAGCTTATCTGCTACAAAAAAGATTTGAAATCGCACTGAAAATCTAGCTCTTTCACAACTGACTGCGGAAGTCTATATGTTTCAATAATTTATTTATTTATTTCTTGTAATTTATTAATTTATTGTTATTCTATTATGTTAAAATACTATTTTTATCTTTATATGCAAGACGATGTTAATGACATTTGCTACTATAGTGTTGTACAAAAAATTGTAAAAAATTTTCGTAAAAAATTGATTCTATTTTGAAAACTTTTTTTTTATAAAAGGCACCAGATGTAGCAACTTCCTTTCAAACGAGCCATTAAACAGCTCTCTATAATTTTCCAGTGCCCCGCTACCTACAAAAACGTAAACAGAGATGTCGTTGATGCAGAATATCGTGATTGGAACCACTTTTCTTGTTTTTCAAGCCAACAAATTTTTCTCGTTTTTCAAGCCAATGGACAGTTAGTTTCTTATATACGGGTATTGGACAAGGCGGTTCTAATAGTATACTTCTTTTTTTGATCTGACTCTAGATTTAGGAGTTACAGGTTAGTGTATTTTTTAGTGTGGGACGAGATCATCTCTTACTTGGGACCTGAACGTCTCTTACTAGGTTGCTAGTTACCGCTGCAACCCGGATAGTCTTTTTCATGGAAAAAAACATTTTATATCCTTTTATTTTTTTTTATTAGACACCATAGTTTTTACTTTGAAGATTATTTGGTGTTCGTTTTAAGTTCTGATGTTGTTTCTTAGTTTGAGTTGAAAAACTTGATTTTAAATGTTTTCACTTTTTTGACTTAAGAAACAAAGAAGTATTAAGACTATAAAGAACAAATATCAGAATATGTATATTAAACTGGCAATACGCGGTTATTTGTTGTTTTTTTTTTGTAAAGTGCAAATCATGTTCTGGTCTTGAGAAGACACGGGGGTTGTCAGCCCTACTCCTTTTAATTTTTGCTCATTTTGAGTTATTTCTGCTCGTTTTGGATTTCATTTATTTATTAATGGTGAGTTGTAGTAGTTTACGCTTGGAAGACAAAAAAATAAACTCATTGAATTAGGCATCACTTTCGTCCGTAAAAAATTAAACAATAAAAATTTGTTGGTTCCCAAAGCCAACTATCCTTTCAAGGGAAAGCTAAACCTTCTTAAACGTTTTGGTGCCAAATGTCTTCAGCTTAAATTTCATGATTTTTCACCTTCACTATTTTCTTCTTCTTTTTTTTTATTTTGCACCCACTACTGCCGAAAATTACCGTAGTTTAAGTCTGTCTTTTCAACAAAAATGGATTTGTTTTTTTTCCAAGTGTTTAGGATACTTATGGTGGGTAAATTCCTCTTTTTCCCTTTCCTTAGCGCTTTTCAAGGAAAAAAAACTCAAATAAAATTCTCAGATTGGGAAAACCTTATTTTCCATGGAGGGGGAGGGGTATTTTCTGCGGAGGAGGAGGGTATTTTTGCGGGGGGGGGGGGTATTTTCTAAAGGGGGTAAACGCCAGCCACCTGAAAATATATACAATTAAGCCCAGGCTCTATATTATCTCCAAGACAATTCAGGTTAACAGACACAACTACCTTTCCAACTAAAGATTCAACTTTATCCTGGTAAGCCGGTATCAATGTTTAATCCCAAATAACTCTATCAACATATTTTAGATGAATAGGAGCAGAATTAGATGCAGAAACAGAAATTTAGATCACAGAAAACGTTGTCAGAAACTGAATTGGCAAACGATCACTTATTGGGAAATCCGGGATAGCTTTTACCATAAAGGTGGGCCGAAATTTAAAGGAACGTGATCAATATTATTCGTTCTCCTATTCCAAGAAGACTAGGTAATATCCAGTGACTTACAGAAAATATTAAAAATTTGGCAAAGACGAAAATAAAATTGTACTAGGCTCATTTACATTATCAATTTCACAGTATAAATCACCAACAATAAAAATGCCTACATTCGAATCTAATGGGGCAATAAAATTATTAAGTCCATGGCAAGCAAACATAAATGCTTCAAAAGGCAAATCATCGTGATAGTCTGAAGGCAAACAGCAACTGACTAAAACACAAGAAAAAATATTGCCAGCAAGAAAAGATTCATCAGCGCAAAATAAAATAGCACTAAACTTTTTAGGAACAAATGTAACAACAGCACCCGCTGTGCGGCCTCTAGTAGGCCTTGCAGAACCGTAAATACAAATCTCCAAGAATTTATCTTTTTGACCAAAAGGAGAAGGAGGACATTTTTTAATAAAACTTTGGTTTCTTCAATAATTTAGTCAGTAACAGACTAGTTGGACAGCAAAGCGAACTGCGTGTCCTGAACGTTCATATAACATATATTACAAGTAAAAACACAGAGCCATGGGAGTAAACAAAAATAAGAAGAAAAAAAACAATTCAGATTGTCAGAGTTTTTGATTCACAAGGAACTCCTCATTTCTCTTCTCCCACAACTGTATTAAGTGGCGTGCCCCAGGGCACTATTCTTGGACCAACACTTTTCAACTTCTATGTCAACGATCTACCCACCCTTCTTTCAAAGCTTATTACCCTTTATGCTGATGACTCAAAACTAGTTGGAAAAGCGACAACTCCCTCTGACCAGCAATCAATTCAAACAGATCTTGACAGTCTAGGAAGATGGGAAAACATGTGGCTCCTTGCTTTTAATAATGTTGACAAATGCCATGTCATCCATTTTGGCAGACAAAACAAGGATAATAAGTATTTCCTTCAAGACAACTTCCTTTCTACTGTTTCCGATGAAAGAGATGTTGGGGTTACTGTTGATCACCAATTAAAGTTTAACAGCCATGCTAAGTCTGCTTCCCCTTCTGCAAATAAATCCCTCGGTATCATAAAAGAACCATCTCCAGCCGACACCCAAGAGTTTTTATGAAGTTATATAAGGCGCATGTACGACCACGTCTGGAGGTCAGAATGTCATGGGCAGCCCCTTTTCTAAAAAAAAGATAAGAAGTTGCTTGAGGATGTCCAGTGTCGTGCCACTAAGATGATTAGCAGCATGAATAAATTTCTATACGAAGAAAGACTACGTTGTTTGAAGCTGCCGACACTGACATACCGATGAAAAAGGGGTGATATGATTTTAACCAAAAAATCCTTTCTAAAAACACCCTTTCCGGTCTCTTTGCACAGCCCTTGCATTCTGGTACTAGAGAACATTCCATGAAGCTCCCCATACAGCATTCCACGAGTAGACCTAGAAGTCATTTCTTCAGCCAAACAGTCATCAATCTGTGGAATCAACTGTCTGAGGAAACAGTTTCTGCAACTTCAATCGACATGTTCAAGTCCCACCTTGATAAGGAATGGCTCTGCCAGGAGTTTATTTACAATTGGGAAGCTACAGAGTTCTCCACAAGAGTCTAGATCAACCACCACAACCATCACCAAACGAATGTTTTTTATCACTGGAGCATCACAAGGATGGAAATTCCTTATATCGCTCCAAGCTGCGATTTAAGGTAATAAGCAAACGAACATTTTACCAAGGTAAACAAACTTACAAAAGCCCAGCCAAGAATACCCTAAAATTTTAAAAGTACTTAACGCTTAAACTGAGGAATCTTCCCAATCGCCTAATAGTACCATAACTTCCCCATACATAAACAGGTTAATTAATCCTTCAATGTTTTATACTCATAAAAAGATGAAATACGATTTTATTCACACTACCTCACATTGGGGATGAATATGCCTTCTTCTTGTCCTAACATTTTCAATATTTCTGTTCATTCCCCGAGAGAAGATGGTTGGAGGAACATTTACGCCCAATGAAGCTCAGATTCTGTTTACCTCACCGTAATGGGGAATTTTTTTCTGGAATACTATCTTTCGAGGAGATTTTTTTTTTTTTTTTACATGGGAATAAGATCGACCAAATGGCAATTCTAACCCCTTTCACATTCAAAAAAAAGACAGGAAATTCAAATCCTTTCAAAGAGAGAAAATTCATTACTTTTAGAGGAAACAATTTCTTTCACGTGGGAATAGGAGAGTACTTTCAAGAAAGTGATAGAGCTATATTCAAAAAATAGGAGAAAAATACATTATCTCATAATCTTTTATGAGAAAAATTATATTCATATGGGAAAAGAAAATTCCTCGGAATTTAGTGGGAGCTGGCCTAAGCGCATTGCAAAAAGAGAAAGAGAGAGAGAGAGAGAGAGAGAGAGAGAGAGAGAGAGAGAGAGAGAGAGAGAGAGAGAGAGAGAGAGAGAGAGAGAGAAGAGAAAGAGAGAGAGAGAAAGAGATATATATATATATAGATATATATATATATATATATATATATATATATATATATATATATATATATATATATATATATATATATATATATATATTATATATATATATATATATATATATATATATATATATATATATATATATATATTATATATATATATATATATATATATATATATATATATATATCATTTATTTAGGAGATATGTCTTCCATGTAAGAATACTTTAAACATCAAATTTAACGTCAAAAATACTTTTAACGTCAAAAATATTACCTCCACGCTCAGAAACATCACTATTGTCTAAATACTTGCTGAAAAATATATTGTCAATACTACTTACTACCATTCACAGTTTCAACGGCTAACTGGCCGTAGAACAAACCAATCAGTGGATTTTGAATACAAGAAGAATTTTCGCCCTTTCTTTCTATTTCCATTTCCAGCTCCATTTGCCCTTTTTCTTTTCCTTCTTCTTCAAGAAGCTTTTTATTCCATAGGCTAAAAGCCTCTTCCAACCACTGAAGTAACTGAAAGAAAATACTCATAATTTAATTCGAAAATACTAACAGTGACGGGTCAAAACCATTGACATATTAAACATATATGGAGGGTCAAATGGACAGAGATTTATGACGACTCAATTTTGTATTTCTGACGCAAAAGAAATTCGGCGATCAACACTAACTAAGCTTTAGTGATTGCTAAAACCTATTTAAGCGATTATCTACGTCTATTCTGTATGCAGACACAACTGGACCTCAAACGCGATTCACTTGGGCATTAGCGATGCCAAATTTTCAAGCCGATACAATTGCTTGAGCACTTGTAAAAATGTAGCATTTCTGATCTTCCGAACGATTTCTGGCACGCTCAGTTTTGTTTATAAAATTACTACTTGTTGGAGAGGATAAAGGGAGTTCATAACGTTCCTACCGCTAGATTTATGACAAGGTCTTCTGCTGGTCAAGTACTGAATTATTTTGGGAGTTTTTGGCAGCAGATACATCACTTGAGGGAAAGAAAGTTACACAGCCAGTCGAATCTGCCGAGTCATCAACATTGATGGGGATTAAAGAGTGGTAGATTGTACTTACTAGGTGGTAACAATAGGATATAATTTTGATCCTCGATAATTCAAACTGGGTGGATGGGAACTATACAGCCTATTGATGGTTTTTAAAAACTTGGTCCATTGCACCGGGCCGTAGATTTTCCAGGCCGCGGAAAAATTAAAAAACATCAAAAAAGACTTTTACTTTATTTTTTATATTTTTATACGTCAGTTAGGCACAAGTAATAGTCGCAAAGTGTGTGTTTATAACCTTTCAAGTGACTTACTGCTCGCTCCTTTTTCCTTTTTTTTGCATTTACTATTCTTTGAAAAACTTCTTTTTCGAATTTTGTTTCTTTAAATAAAATAAAAATTTTAAATATAAAATGATTATGCGTTTAAGTTTCAAAAGATTTAAACTAAATTTGTTACATTAAGCTCTAAACAACTCAAACAGATTTCTAACTGAACAACTTAATTTATGTCGAAAATAGGTTTACCATCCCCTTCCACTATTGCAAAAGCATAAGAAAAAGCAAATCATTGTCAGTCTCTCTTTACTCAGTTCATATGCCAAAAATTAATAATAAACGTTCAACTATTTAAAAAGTTTTGGGCCTTATCACCGTACTCAGCTACAATTACACTTATTTAACTAGAATAACTTCATATTTGGCAATTGGATTCCCTAATCTAAAAACACAGGGCTTTCAAAATCGTAAAAATATCATAAACGCACTTCACTTCTAAATAAAATATTGGCAAATCCACTTACTAAATTATTACGTAGGTCTAAAATTACATGAATATGAAAATTAATGGATGGACATAGCCCTAAGCCTTGAGAAAGGGGGACAATACAAGATCTTAATTGAGAGTGTCAGATATATAGCCTTGATGGTGACGGCCTGTTTTGCTTATGATTGTCCTGCTCTACTTAACCATCTACAAATATTTTTCTAGTCTTGCTCAGCACAGTCACTTGTTCCTGATAGTTTCCTTTGTGGTCGTGTAACGTCTATTCAAAAGCGAGGCAAGGACCCCACGTCATGTGTAAATTATCGTCCCATTACAGTATCGTGTTTTTTAAGTAAGTTGATTGAACATTTATTACTACCAGAAATTGAGTCGAATTGTGATTTTACGCCTTTTCAGTTTGGTTTTCGGAAAAGTTTTGGTTGCTCCCATGCACATCATGTTTTGAGCCAACTCATGAAAGATGCCGTAAAAACTAAAATGTCTTTATACTGTCTTACTGTTGACATTTCTGGGGCTTAAAATATTGTGCACTCTCAAGCTCTATTTTCCCTTGCGTCTTCAGGTGTTAATCCTTCTCTACTATGTTTATTATCTTCTTGATATTCAAAGTCTAAAATTCAAGTTACCTGGAATGGCCAAATATCTGACTCGGTAAAAATTAATAAGGGAGTTCGGCAAGGTGCCGTGTTGTCTCCTAGTATATTTAAATGTGTGATTGCATCGTGCCTGCGTCCCCTTAAAAGTTCTGTTTTTTACGGTAATATTGGTTTGTCTTCTGTTGCATATGCAGACGACGTTCTTCTTGTTGCCCGGACTCGCCGTGGATTGCTTTCCAATTTTACTATTTTAACCAATGAACTATCTAAGATTGGACTGTCAGTTAATGCGTCTAAATGCGAGTTTATTTGTTTTAATAGCCCTTATGCGGTCGCTCCATTCGTTGCTGGGACTGCAGTTCTGCCATGTTCTTCTTTAGTTAGTTGGCTTGGTCTGTGTTTCGGCCCAACACTTTCCACTACCTGTTCATCCCTAGTGAATCAAGCCGTGAAAAACCTACGCGTCGCTTACGGAAAAATATCCCCAAACAAAAGCCGTTACAACCGCAACGGTTTGTGCATGATTTATAACGCTTATTGCGCCCCTGTGCTTTTGTTTTATCAGGCATGGCTCATCTGTTTCGCAAGAAAGATCGCCTACGTGCGGATTATTTCAGATATTGCAAATTCCTCCTCCGGCTTCCTAGATGGCACCGAAATAAAAATAAAAAATTGCTCGATTTGGTTTAATAGATGTGCCTTCTCGGATTCGGTCTTCCAGTGATGATTTATGTAAAAAGACTATCAACTTTATTCACGTTTATGACCCTCTCCAGCCTTTTTTCCATATTGATACTGGCTAATTAGTCCATGTTGTCTTTTGTTAGTTTTAATTTTTTTTTCTTCGCTGTTTATCGTTTTTGTTTATTTATAATACTCGTACTTTGTGTTTTTTATATTTTACGGGTAATAAAGTTCATTCATTCATATATACCCCATTTGCTTCCAAAACATGCACGTAAGTGTAACAAAATGTGTGTACATGCATTAAACTCTTGCGAACAATGTATTTCAACGCTTATTGCGCCCCTGTGCTTTTGATACAAAGTGTATTTCTCTCTAGTAACCCAACCACTTTTTACGGTTCATTCTTGATTATTTAAAATTATTCAATTTAATTTTTTATGTGGTTGCAGAGAATACAAAAAACCTGCCACTAATTACTTGATATCCGTCAATTACAAATAAAATGAAATAGTCAATCTTCTAGCCCTTTACTTTCAGAGAGAGCGGTGGTGCATTCGTTCATAAATATAAATAGTCTGTAAAAAGGGAACCATAATTTAAGATGTTTTTTTTTTTCGTTTATTTTTTAGGAATATATTTGGAGTATGCACAACCAATGGGTGCTCAGGTGATTTCTCCTCGTATTAGGGAAACAATAGTTTTAACAGAAAACATCAGTTTTCAAATATCAAAGCGTTGTGATAAAAAGCTGAGCTTAAATTCAAAGACTGAGGGCTAGACGGGGGCGACAGCGCTTCTCTTATTTAGAAAACAAATACTTCATTTTGAAAAACAAATGCACCTGTACCCCCACCCCCCTCCATTTCAAGAAGCAAACACAAAAAACATAAAAAGTCAAGCAAGAATAATCGTTTAATAAAGAAAGACTCCTCACTGATCTTCCAAACAGTATATGTTTATGACTTACCAAATGGGTAGTTTCTGAAACATCATGTTGACTAAAAGTATCTCCAAGACCACTTCTAAGAATAGAGATACATTCGGATGGATCTAAATATTTTCTTCTGCCGCGTAGCATGAGAGCAAATAGTCTTCTTAAATTTGTAACCAATGAAACATTTCGTAGTTCCTAAATATTAAGCAAAGTTAACAAAATCCATTGAGTAATTATATGAGAAGAAAAAGAAATTTGTTTCATGTTTTTCCCATGATTAGTCAACTCTTCAAGACTCTAGAAAAAACACATTCGAAACTAAAGAGAGTAGGATCTTCAGCAAATAATTATAGCTTTTATAGGAATTAAAAAACAATATAAGCGCATATTCCAAAATTCATAATAACTTATTAGAGTCACTTTACTGGCACAAGCTGTCGTACTCACGAATAAATTTTCACTAAATGGCGCTCATACTTGTAAAAGACAAATAAATACATAAATAAAACATCTCAATAGCACTCATTAAACACTGACATATAACAAGGCAGAAATGAACTGGAGAAGCATTTTGTGCTTAAGATATGGGAAGCATCGGCCAAATTTATAGATCAAACTAAGTTGAAACTCGTGAAGTAGTGGCAGTAGTAAGGCATATAATGCCAATTACTCAGGTTCGTCACTTAAAAACTCTGGGTTATTAATTGGGTGTCCTATACAGGACAAGAATATTCTAAAATTAGTCTGATGATTGTGAGGTAAGCTATTTCCAGTTGTGATACTCAAAAACCCAACCGACGCATTAAGATACGAATACACAGTACACAATTTACCTTTTTAATAATTCTCTTAGCATAAAAACAAAAAGAGCAGTCACGCTGAATGTTACATCCAGAATTACAGACAAAGATCCACATGAGTATGGTGAACGAGGACAAACAAAATCTGTCTTCGGAAGATTAAAGTGAAGGATTTTGGCCTTTCTTTCGTTGATTTGAAGCATGGCACCAGTAAATGGGGAACTGACTGGGAGCTATTTCAACGAGATATTCCAGAAGAACTGACAAACCGTCTACGTACTTGAGTCTCTCTTCAAACTTATAAAGGATGAAGTTTATCACTGCTAAAAATAGCGACAGCGCAAGTTTACCGTCCTATGGGGTGCCAGATAGAAGCTCAGCCCATTTTCTGTTATTGACTTCTCAAAAAAAAGCTATTGATACACTGGTATCGGTTTAGCAAAATATTATTCACTAAAACGAGAATGTGTTCGTGTGCACACTTAGTCTGCAAATTCACGGCTTCTATGTAATGATCAAAGGCCTTTCAGAAGTCGGTTAGGAGAAGATAGACAAACACTATTTTACCTGTGTCACGAGTACATAATACATATATATTTGTAACCTAAAAAAGGTTCAGAATTACTAAAACAGGTCTTCTAAAGACTTAGATACATTTGCTCCAAGAACCACTGATTAATAAGGGAGGAGATCGGATTGGCGAGGAAAATTTTGAATTCACTCAACAGCTTTAAAAAAAAGCTCACCCGAGTCAGGCGCAGTATCTTTTCAAATTTGAAACTCTTTGTAGACTGCAGACACAGAAATTTCCACTAGATCTACATCATCACTTGCCTCAGCAACGTGAAACTTAATTTTTGCATTGTCGATTAATGGAAAAGTGGCATGCTACATATATCGGCAGAAAGAGAGTTTACCTCCGAGGCTGATATCTAGGTACCATAAGGATTCTATATAAGTTACTATTCTTAAGAATAGGGAGAAGTTCTAAAAGATATTAAAGTTTATTAAAAAGATATCAAAGTTTATCTCTATTCCACATGCACATCTTACAAATCTGTCTTTCTACTCCGGTGCATTTCCTGATATACTTAAAGTAGCTAAATTTATCAAACTGCATAAGAATGGAAACGTTATATCTAACTATAGGGCTATTTCTATCCTTCCTTTTTTTTTCGAAGATCCTGAAAAAAGTTATGGATAAGAGGCTTTCTTCTTTCCTATTTAGCACCAAAATTGTTTTATATATGGTCTTAAGTTTAGTTTTCTCGTTTTTAGGCCATGTTGAATTTTACCTTTATTCCACTTTTTGTTTTGCTTAGAACGGCATTGAATATATGGTTGAGACATTTGTATAGGTTGCATATAATATTTTATTCACTGTCTTCAGAAATTTCCTCGTTAACTTCCTATACTTCATATGAAAGTAGAAATGTAGACCAACATAGTTGCTTTATTCAAGTTACTTTTTTCGAAACACTTTGCACGTGAAATTTTCTCTTTTTGTGCACTATATCCAATGTAATAATGCTGAAATAGGCCCGTGACCAACGTCTTATACAAAATTATAGAAGAAATATCAGGTAATAGCAAAAAGAAGAAATATTTCCCTTTAAAAACACAAGCTAGTCCATTAGAATGGCGACCACCTATAAGTTCGTAAGACTCAGGAACACAATATGATACTAACCTAGTTGTAGATTAACTATAAGATAATCCTGGAAATATACCAGATCGTAAGAATCAAACAACTCCCGGATAACGGAATTTTTATCTTTGATTTAATGATTTTAGTTATTTATCTTCATCTTTGATTTAAAGAGTATTTATTACTGTAATTAGTACATTTGGATCGTAGATACATGGTGCTTCCTTCGTAGAAAAGTGAGGCCTTCCACATTGAGCAAATTTTGGGATATCATCCAGGCAAGAGTTCTGAAGATGTTCTGATGAAGAATAGTAATTACGCATAGTTTAAACTCTGCCAATGAGAAAGTATTTGAACCATCTTACACTCTATTACCCATTAAAGCTGAGAAATCACGAATTTTTCCATGAGAAGATAAGCCGAAGTTATCTTATTTGATGTCAGCAAAGAAGATGCTTGGCTTATTCCATTCGCAGCAGTCCCTTTATTAATTGTTTTACCTCTGCATAAAAAAAAAGAAAAGCAACCTAAATAATGACGGTGAAATGTTTTTTTAGATGGCAAAATCCAAGAAATATCTAAAAGATAATTACTTGCATAGGAAATGGCACTACTTTACCCTAGATTCCAAATCCTTGCTTTCTATTTTGTGCGGTGTAAATTCCAAAACCAATCTACGAAATTCAGGAATATAGAACAGGGACTGGATAACAGCAGAAAACCAGCAAGTGTTGCCAACATTTTTCAGTCCAACAGGCCAGTTGTCCCTTCGAATTTTTTCCCTTGGGTTTTCAGCCTCTCGAAAAGCAACAGTTCGTCTTGAGATTGTGCCATCAGACATACTTGCTGCAACAGCCCTAAAATTATAATATAATTAATAAGGAAGATAAACCTCTACTAAAACAAATTTCATTACGTAAACCCTGATAAAAATGCTTCCATCAGGCAAATAAATGAACGAGAATTCATCAATATAGTGACATGCACTAATTTTTCGTAGTGATCTTTAGAACCGATCTTAGGGGAAACGGGTTCTTCTATCTTCCTCTATGTGCAGGTACATCACCTGTAAGCTAAATTCCTTAAAACTGGTACCAAAATGACGAAAAATAGAGTAGTTCTTTGCGGATTTAGCTACAGCTTTAGCAGGCGGATTAGGTGTTTCATTCAACGTTAAATCAGCAGTTGCAGCATTCAGGAAACATGGCAACGTTAACAATTAAGGGGAAATATCAGAGCATATTCCGGTATTAAGAGACCCAATGATTAAAAAGGTCGAAGAGTAATTTCATATTATGAAAGTAGAGAAAAAACTGAACAATCTCCTGGTTTATGAACATCTTTGTTTTCCTGAAACTGCAACTGCTTTACTAGTCAAGTTGCTGAAACCTGCATAAAACAAACAACGACCAAATACCAGTTTTTCTCTCGTTTCAACAATCTATCCTTCTTATTGCAGATATAAAGCAATGTTATGGCCAAGGAGGAAACCTCTAGAAAACTTGTTTAAATGCACAATATTTTGTTTTCTCGCCAGATTTTATATCCTTCTAGGTAATCATGATACCCACACAAAAGTCTACCCAGAGAAAAGTAGACACAAGTCTACCCACACAAAAGGGAATCCCCTCTTAAGAAACAAAGGCCCATCAACTTATTTAAAATGCAGGTATTTTAGGTCTAAAGCGCCCTTTATGGCAGCTTATAATACCCTTCCTCACAGTCGACTGCACTCAAAAATATCCGCTATTGGCATTTCGCTTATTTGCTACAGATGGCAAACCATTATACTCTGACGAGGCTGAAGTAATGAGCGGAGTACCACAGGGAACTGTACTGGGTCCAACTCTCTTTCTGATTTACATCAATGACATATCTGACCATATTGACAATGGCATGCACCTGTTCGCTGATGATGCCAAACTCTTTGGTATTGCATGCCCTCAGAGTATCCAGCGCGACATAGATGAGCTAAAAGTTTGGACCCATGACTGGCTTCTCCAATTTAATGCAGGAAAGTCATGTGTATTACACCTCGGACCTAATAACCCAATGGCAAACTACACGATCTACAACCCCACCACAAAAGTAAGAGAGCAACTAAAGAACAGAACAGAAGAAAGGGATCTAGGCGTCATTATTGATGATAAACTTAAATTTCACAGCTATGTCCAGCATGTTGTTTCCCGTGCAAGCTCCAGTCCTGGACTACTAAAACGAACCATCAACAGCAGACAGGCATCTATATTTATGAAATTATACAACGCTCTCGTCAGACCCCATCTCGATTTTGGCATGTGTCTTGCTGGTTGTTCTTACCAACAGGATGTGAGGCTCATCGAAAACGTACAGAGACGAGCAACAAAATGCATAAAAAGTCTAGCATCAACCTCATATGAGGACCGCCTCAAGTACCTCAAATTACCCACTCTGGTTTACCGACGCTTGCGCAGTGATATGATGCTTACTTACAAGCTACAGAACGAAAAGTCAGCAATCTCAGTACCAGCCAGCACAACACAAGAGGACACTCCAAGAAGCTACTAAAGTCAAGCTCCCGATCTAAAACTCGCCAAACATTCTTTTCAAGAAGAGTAATAAATCATTGGAATAAACTGAAAGATTCAATTGTCAGTGCTCCCTCCATCCAGTCCTTCAAAAACCAACTTGACAAAGAGTGGGAGAAGAAACAGTAGAGGTTCAACTGGCAGTCCTCAACTCAAGAGCACTACAGGTCTGGAAGACCAAAGCTGTCAGATGGATTAAGGTAATATTCTCATCTCTCTGGTAAAATATTTTAAAATATGGTGCATATGAATGGAAGTTGGTAGTTAACCTAACCAGCATCTGTGACAAAAATAGTTGTGCTATCAAGAGAGGCACGTTGTTTCTTTTGGAATTGCAGCATACTAGATTCAGAAAGATTTAAAGAGATTACTCCAAGAGACAAATTTAAACAACGTGAGCAATTTTTATAATTAGTGGGTGCATTTGAACATGTTTTACGTTTTGGTTATATTTCTATTAGACCCAATAGTCTTTTAATGGGTGAATTGATAGAGTTATGGCTGTTACCTGCTTGGAAGATACTTGATGAAATAAGCTTAAGTCTCTGGTCTCTCTACTCTATTTCAGATCTTTAGAGGATTGTGGAAGAGGAGTCCAGATTATTTATAATATAATAGCTCCAAACGAGCTATTTAACGTAAATCTTGTCTAATTATAGGTTGAGATGAATTTCCAATACATCACGACAGACCAAAGTGATGAACACTATTTTAAAGTTCTTGCATGGCACATCTAGGTTATACCTAAGATAGTGTAGCCTGAATTCAGCAGCAATCAAGCCTAATCAAATTATTTGCAACTAAATCTTCCACTAAATTATAAGCAAAAGCTGTAGTTTTGTACAAATTTGTAGATTTGAATATGTAAATATATACATTTTGAAGATCTAAAGCCAAACTGGCCATCCATGACAAAATCAAAGGACAACAAATGGGTCTACTGCCAGAAAAATTGAATTTTTTGGCAGTAGACCCGTTGGTTCGTCTGTATATTCAAATATATATGCATAAACTATATTTGAATTTCTGCCTACAAATTTCTGGAAAATATTACCTATCAATGTCTGCCTGCTCTTGGGATATGAATCCAGTATTTCGTTCATGTTCCTCTTGTAAGCTTAGAGCTAGTGCTTTTTGCAAATCTTCATCTGGTTCATCAGTCAAATCAATCACTTGTTTATTAGGATCATTCTGGGGTCCATGGGCCTTGGTACCAACAGGCTCAGCAACCTGCAAGTTTGGCACCATCCCGCCAGTCAGCTCTGTGGCTGTAATGTTGGTGCCCTAGAATTTTGTAGGTAAGAAAAATGAAAACCTTTTGGTGAGTAACAACAATAATGATTGACTTCTTCAGAAATTTTTCCTTGGGAGGGGGGGGTGCAAGTGCTACCAGTATTTTGTTGCGGTTAAAAATCATTAGGTTAAAATTGTATAATACATTTTTTTCCCAAAGTGAGGAACAATATTAAGCTTAAAACGTCAATAAAAATTAATAACTAATCTGAAATTAAAGAAAAAAAAAATTGCTTACAAATTAGGGAATATGCCAACTCAGCTCCATTTACTATCGTTTAAATTGTACTTTACTGAAAACACTAAATTTCTAAAAGAAAAAAAATGCACCTAATTTCTATAGCTCAACAAGACAAGAACTTAATTCAACCAGTTAACACAAATCAGAGTAACCCTTATATGGGTTAATGCCTACAATACATACAATAATATATTATCTCTGTAAAAATACATTCATGTCTATAAGACATAAGTCACATGTTTGATAAGATTATAGCAGAATTAAGGAGGGCAGAGGCATCTTCCCTGATTTTGAATTGAATAAAACAAAACAAAAAAACAAATATGATTAGAATAAATGCTTTCCACATGTTTCGGGTCAAATCGTTTCTTTTTGGGGTTCAGTCAATTTCTTAGCGCAAATACAGCCACTTAGGGAA
Organism: Artemia franciscana; assembly: GCF_032884065.1. Classification (NCBI taxonomy): domain Eukaryota; kingdom Metazoa; phylum Arthropoda; class Branchiopoda; order Anostraca; family Artemiidae; genus Artemia; species Artemia franciscana. The sequence continues at coordinate 23,052,968 of NC_088870.1, forward strand.
CCATATAAAGTGAGTTTTATTTCAACATTGGTATGTGACACGACCACATTTTGAACAATAATATCAGTGTGTTTGAGTCAGAGTCACAGTGTAAAAGAAAATCCTTACAAACTAGAACTCATTGCACGAATTCCATTCTCTCTAAAATTATTTAAAAGCTTTTTAGGTGAGTAGTTGAAAGCAAGAGTTACCCCAAATATAGATAGAGCTTGGGCAATTCGAAAACCTATATTTTACATCCACCAGCCACTATCTTCTTCATTTTATTGACAAAACATGTAATACACTTAAAAACACTATGCCTGGCTCTATCTGGCTTTAGTGTTCATTGATCTTGTGCCTTATAAAGAAGAAGTATCTCTTAGCAATAGACTTACAAAACTATTTTGATTTAATTCATCACAGTATACTACTAGAAAACTCTAAAATGAATTTCAAGTTTATCTCTATTTAATTAAAGAAGTTACATCTTTCCTTTCCAATAAAACATAATTAGTTCAATACCTAAATACATGTTCCGATCCACTTCAATTTATAATTGTGCGCCCCAGGGATCCCTGTACAATTGTGTGCCCCATGGATCCCTGTCCAGCACAAGTTAATTCAATACAATTAGAAAAACTGTCATTTTGATTTCCCTAAAGGGTAAAGTCTATTATATGTAGGGCTACTGCCTCCTAAGCTTTCAAAAGGCCAAAGCATTGATTAAACTTTACTGAACATGATTTTTGTTTCAAACAATATTTGTTTCAAAAAAAAAATTATTGCAAAGCAAACTAAGGTTTACAAATAGAATTGGTACTACTCTTCCCTCCCTCTCAACTCCAAAGCCAAATTTGAGCGTAATTTTTGCTTCATAGAAAACAATGGATAAATTTACGTAATCCAAAAAGCATAGCCTAATATAGCCTACTGCTTGTACTGCTATTCCTAAGACGCAGCAGATATGCTACTTCAATGGCCTGGATGTACATAGTTTCTTTTGATTTAACTCTATCCCTCTCTCAAGATGAAATTTCAGTTGTTATTCCACCCCCCATACATGAAATTTCGGTTGTTATCCTCCCTCTACTACTCAACACCTCCTGAAAATTTCACTTAATGCTCAAAACTGCTCCTAGATATTAGAGACGTTCCATTTTGACAGTTTGACAACACAGCGCCATTTGGTTTACCTTGCTGCTTAACTATGCATAGATTATAAGGCACATACTAAACACTATGGTGCAAAAACACTAGCAGATTGTAGAAATTTTTTTTACCTCATTCCCTCCTCTAGACATCAGAATCAAATTCCCTTTGCTCAACCCCCTTTCCTTCCTCCATCAAACAGTTGAAGAGGCCTTCAACTTCATCCCTCAAGTCATTTCTGATATATTGGAGATCTATCTCAATGATTTGGATTTGTCCAGGGTCTGTCAACCTACATCTCTCACTCACTAAGGTCTACTACGTCCCCCAGCATTGCCTGAAGGTTTCAACAGGGTCCTCTATGCCACAGCAGATAATTTAAACCCTTGGATGCACATACCACCTTTTGACTTATACATATTAATTCCAGAGTACATCCTTGGGAAACTCTGGAATTCTTGGCCAAGCAAACCATCTCTAAAAAATTTTATACTAAAATCCATTTGGAAACAGTTACAAATTTACAAAATTTAGGGCTATTACCACTAAAGTTGTGGAGATAATGTTGACCCGGGAGGGATACTTGTTTAATCAGGCATTTGTGGTATTTATGAGTAGAACCATGATCTCATTATTTGTATCTAATATCAAGGGGACGGGCAGCTAAAACGGGCACAAGAGGGAGGTTGGTTGCCCTCGCATTACTATTGGCCCTTAGAAAAAGCGTTAAAACTCTCAACTTCTAAGCAAATGTGTGCCTACTAAATTTTTTATACAGCCCTGCCTCTGTTGCTATTTTCTATATTAATTGTATTGCCAACTGAAACAACAAACTGAAAAAGCATATTTAGAAAATGCTTTTATTTCTTTTTTTGACAGACAAGGCCAGAATTGAATGCATAAAAGCTGAAAAAAGACCATGGAATATAAATATCAAAACAATGTGCAAAAAAGTTGAAATGTGAAAAAAACTTACAAGCTTCTTCAACAGAAATGGATTTGCAGCAGAAAGGTTTGCACATTTACTAGTAGGCATGTTACACCATAAATTTAACCCTCTCTCTTTTCCCCATCAAATTTTTAACAGAAAGATACATATGTTGCAACTTGTTTGAAGTTGAATAATACAAGAATTTTTCAATGCCTATTATCAAAGCTTAAAGTGGGCTTAAAGGCACACCAGCATTAACACCTAATGGAACTTTCCAGCAGAAAGATAAATTTTTTTTCAAATTTGTTTTGAAATTTATGAGGAAAATACCTTGGCACAATGAGACATGAGAATGATGATTTTCTTTAACTTTTACACTTAGATGGGAGCAACAACAAAAACTAGTTAATAAAAATTTTCTGAATGTACTGAAACAAGAATATTATTTATATAGTGTTTTATTTAGTGGGGAACAAACTAGACTGTTACTAAGTAAACTAGCCTATATTTATTTCAGTCAGTGTCATGTGTTTATGTTGGTCTCCTGGTTGGTACATCACCTTGTCAAACATACACAAAAGATTATGCAACACCCACTGAGAAATCCCTAAAGGACTTATTGATAGTAGGTAGCAGCTTTTTCAGCACCAAAACCGTTTTTAGATCAGCCTACTTGCCATTACTACATGATTAATGCATAAACACTGAGCACTCTAGATGAAAAACGTTTGCTTTGCACAATATTCTTATATAAAACACAGGACACAAGCACCACTACAAGGCTAATTTTTTGTAAGGAAAATCTTGTTCCTATAGCCTTGAAGGATCCCATTTAACTTGAATTTTGAATATAATCTGGAATTATATCCCATGTACAAGGAATTAAGCTTCTTCTTACAAAAGAGCTCTGATTGCATTTCTAAATGTGTATGGCAGATTTGAGGCTCCTCATGCAATTAAGCAAAAAACCAAGTTTTTTTCTACTGTAAGTAAGGAGCAACATTAAAAATTAAAAACGAATATAAATTATTCTGTATATGAGCAGAGCTGCCCCTTCTTCAGCCCTTGGTCTTTATTTATTTATTTATTTATTATTACGAATAGCGGTAAGCATCAATACTTGTCGCAAAAACACAAAACGCAAAATCATAATAAAGTAATCATAATAAAGTAAATTATGCTTAAATTTTAAAGCTATTTCAAAATACTTCTCATTCGAAATCAACAGCCCTTGTGTTTGAGTAGTCTTTCTTAAGGAATCAGGACAAAAGTCAAAGTTAAGTTTAAAGAGCAAGAGGTCGAGGACAGGGCAGCCTCCCTCATATACAGAATAATTTCTGTTTGTTTTAAGTTTTAACATTGCTGCTTATTTTTTTTCTGAAAATTTTTTAAATTATGCTTGGAAATCCCCTCCCTCTGGCCCTATGCAATATTTTCCCTAGAAAATTCCCCCAGAAGCTTTCCTTTCTATGAAAAATCCCCCCTCCCAGCAAAAATTACCCGAACAAATTTCTGTATTTTCCCAATAACAAATATTTTATATTAACAGTTTAAGAAAATTGCATAGCTTACAGTCCTTTCTCCAGGAATTATAGAGGGTCATGTCATCATCAAAGGCATGGTTATTGGACCTTTCAATTATGATAAATCAAATGGCTATCTTGGATTTTCAATCAGATGTCTCTAAGGAAAAAATAGGGATGGGAGAGGGGCTAGGCGCCCTTCAATCTTTTTGGTTACTTAAAAAGAGCACTAGAACTTTTGATTTTTGTTTGAATGTGCTCTCTTTCAATATTCTAGATCATTGGACTAGTAAAATCATCCCTGGAAAAAAACAACAACAAACAAATAGCCCTAAACATACATCTGTGATATTCCACATTTTTGTAGATAGGACCTTGAAACCTTATGGTAAGTTTTCTAGTATGATGAATCTGAATGTGTGATTTTCGTTAGGATTGCTTGGCTTTTTTGGGGTGTTTTTCCCCTTTTTCGAAAACAAGGGATATTTCTCAGGCTTGTAGCTTTTGAAAGGTAGCATTAAACTTAATGAACTTCATATATTTAGAATATGCAAAAAAAACCAATTCCTTTGGTTATCAATTGCTATCAAAATTCCTTTTTTAGGGTTATAATTATTATTGGGGTGAGTTGCTCTCTAATTACAGTTTGTTACCATAAACTTTGAGAAAAAAAAGGAGAGTGAAGCAGATTACTCCAAGAACTAGCTTAGTAATCCCTGGTCTTTAAAATATAAAAAATTTGATTCTCAACAAGATTTACTAATGTTATAGGCAAAAACAGTTTAAGGTTACAATAGTTTCATAGCTTTATTTTGGACTTCTTTAAAATGCAGAAGCCCCTATTATATATAGTTTTTTTGATAATCCGTCATGAAGACTAGGTCCAAAATGAAAAAAGGCATTTTAAAAGTAAAGAGTGTTGCTGTCCCTATTCAACTCGTGATGGTAGCTACCATTGCAAACGTGCCCCACATAGAAACTTTATTAACTAGATTTTCTAGTTCCTTATATTCTAATCTACATTTTCCATCATTTTAGATAAAATATCAACATAGTTGTTCTTACATCTGCCTCTATTTGGAGGTGGGGGAGGGGTGCAACTGTCTTAATAGGGTAAAATACTCAGTAGTTGGACAGTTAATCACCATTTCAAAGGTAAAATTACTATATAAAAAACTTTATTATACCACCTAGAAGATTTAGTATTGGATTTGTTGATTTTATTTAATAAACAAGACAAATTTAAATATTTTAGCCTTATGTTTGAAAACATAGCCTAATCTTAGATGAAGGATATTAAAGTTTGATAAAAGCCTCTAAATCATTGACAAGTACTGTGAAATGAATAATCACATTTAAATAGACTAGGTAACTTAGTAACTGTAACTTAGATATACATATTGAAGAAAGAAGATTTCCAAGGTTGTGGTCCGCCACTTCAATCTGGGCCTAGCTTAGTCTTATCTAAAATTATCTAGCCTTACAGTATACCCAAATTAGTTTCCTAAACAGTACAAGTTTAGGATATATAGATGAAATTTAGACAGAGGTCATTTCAATAAAACCTTAAAACATTCTTAAAACTGTTTTAAACTAGTCATAGATACTTTCCCACTTTATTCCTAAAAGTAAATGGCTTCACTCACCACCCCAACCTGATGGGTAAATAGTCAATGAACATTACATTCCCACCATATTTTTTTTTTAAAGTGGTGTCCTAGTAGAGTCATGGTTACCCTGGCAGACACACAGTTAATGAGCAAGTTTGTAATAGAATCCAATTAAATGACCCAAAACAACAGCTAATGCCTTGAGCAACCAATTGACCTTTTTCCATTCACACCCCCTGATAATACTCTCTCACCCAAATTCACAACATTAAAAAATTTACTCTCAAATGTCTCCTATAACAGTGATAGAATATTTATCCAGATAAATCTAGTGGGTCCAATAGCATGCATCTACAACTTTCAAAGGAAGCCCAAACTCAACTAGCACTGCCACTATCAATGCTCTTCCAAAAATTGATTGCCACCAGAGTCATGCCAATAGACTCAAAAGTGGCACAAATAACCTATACATTAAGGAGAGGACACAAATAAAAGTTCCAATTATTGGCCAATCAATATTGCTCCTGCTTTTGGAAAAAATTATAAAAGGTGTAGTCTATTGCAAACAGGTCCAGATAAAGCGCAATTGGACAACCATAACAAACAATTGAAAGGGTCCCACATTACCTTCAAAAGTAAAAAAAATAAGAATTTAAAGCAAACTGCTTTTGACAATGATAGATCAATTATCAGTTCTTAAAATAATTACACACGTATCTATTGTAAGTTTGCATTGTTGGATGAAATTTTTTAATGGGCTTATCATAGGCAATGCTATAGTGTTGCCTATAGTTCCAATTTTGTATTGTTTTTTTTTCCCCAGACACATTTCATATGGAAGGAGTCATTGTATAAGCTTCAGAGGGGGTTCATTCAATTGGAAACTGGAAGTTCTAGTGTCCTTTTTAAGATTCAAAAGTGATAAGAGGGCAACTAGCCCCCCCCCACAAACACACCCTTTTCCCCCAAATACATCCAATAAAAATTTTGAGATAGCCATTTTGTTAACAATATTTCAAAAATCATATAGCAAAAATTTCAGGGTTGACACAACTCCCCAGGCCCATGGACAGGCATTTTCAGTTATGCCCTAGGGGCATATATGGTTCTTAAAGAAGTGATACTTGTATAAACTTAAAAGGGGGCTCATTTGATTTCAAAGTCAACCTTCTAATTCACTTTTTAAGAGTCAAAAGTGATCAGAGGGCAACTAGTCCCCCCCACACCCTTTTTTTCCCCAAATACATCCAATAAAAGTTTGAGATAGCCATTTTGTTAAACATAGCTCAAAATCGTATAACAAAACTCCAGGACCAACACAACCTCACAGGGCCCAGGGGCAGGTGTTGTAAGCTATGCCCTGGGGGCATATATGGTTCTTATAGAAGGGATGCTCATATAAACTTGAGAGGGCTCATTCGACTGGAAATTTAAAGTTCTAGTTTATTTTTTAAGAGTCTAAAGAGATTGGAAGGCAAATACCCTGCCCCCCATGCCATTTTCTCCAAATACGTCAGATAAAAATTTTGAGTCGTTTTGTTAAAAACAATTCAGAGAGCATATAACAAAAACTCCAGGGTCAAAACACACCCCCCCCAGGGCCTGGGTGCATGCATTGTAAGTTATGCCATGGGGGCATATATGGGTCTTGCAGAGGAGACGCTTGTTTAGACTTCAGAGGGCTCATTTGATTGAAAACTGAAAGTTCTAGTTCACTTTTTAAGAGTCAAAAGAGATTGGAAAGCAACTAGTCGCCCCCCCCCCCCAAATGCCTTTTTTCCCCAAAACAATCTTATAAAAATTTTGAGATAGTAATTTTGATAAAAGCAGTTGAAAAATCTACAACAAAACTTCAGGGTCCATACAACCCCCCCCCCCCTGAGTGTGGGGGTAGGTGTTGCAAGCTATGCCCTGGGGGCATATATGGTCCTTATAGAAAGCATGTCTGCAAAAACTTCAGAGAGGAATCATTTGATTAAAAACTGAAATTTCTAGTTCACTTTTTAAGAGTCAAAAGAGATTGGAAAGCAACTAGTCCCCCCCCCCCCCCCCAAATGCCTTTTTTCCCCAAAACAATTTTATAAAAATTTTGAGATAGTAATTTTGATAAAAGCAGTTGAAAAATCTACAACAAAACTTCAGGGTCCATACAACCCCCCCCCCCCTGAGTATGGGGGTAGGTGTTGCAAGCTATGCCCTGGGGGCATATATGGTCCTTATAGAAAGCATGTCTGCAAAAACTTCAGAGAGGAATCATTTGATTAAAAACTGAAATTTCTAGTTCACTTTTTAAGAGTCAAAAGAGATCACAACTGTCCCCCCACACCCTTTTTTTTATAAAACCACATCCTATAAAAAATTTGAGATAACCATTTTGTTAAAATAGTCCAGAAATCACATGATAAAAACTCCTGGGTTTGCACCCCTCCCCAGAGCCCAGGGCAAGTATTTTAAGTTATACCCTGGAGGAATATAAGGTTTTTATGTAAGGCAAGGTCATATAAACTTCAGAGGTGGCTCACTTGATTGAACATTGAAAGTTCAAGTTAACTTTTTTGAGTCACTGTCAGCACTCTATCCATCCAGTCTTTCAAACCCCAACTTGACAAGGAGCAGGAGAATAGGCAGTGGATGTTTGGCTTGGAGTCATTGACTCAAGAATGCTGCAGGTCCAAAGAACCTTAAAGCTCTCAAACAGATTAATTTGATAGAATAAAACATTGAAAACATTTTTCCATGGTTCTTGGTTATACTCCAGATGTCACTCATCAAATTTGCTTTGGATGAACCATTACCAGGCTTAAACATTGCTATATATGAACAATTCATCAATGTTATACATGCAGAGAGCAGCACAGGAGAAACATTTATTTTGTTATGTTACCAAAAGAAATTCAGTTTAAGACTTGACAACCAACAATTTAAGAGGATAAGGCTGCAATAAAGACTTGAACATGAAGGGAAACATTTCTGAGATGCAAGCTAGACTCTTAGAAGAAAATCCATGAGCATTTTTTACTCCTTGCATTAGTCATAATAATACCCTGGTATTCAGAGATTTAGCAAAAATTTGCCCAAAGGCTCTTGTAACCTTCTTTGTTATTCTCCAAGACCTACATGTTTTGTTTTAGGATCTTCAAAAAGATGGCTGGTAGCCTACTTCTCAAATATGTAAAAGGACTTACTTTCACGCTAGTTTGCAGCACCAGGTAAGGATCTTGAATTCAAAGTGTAAAAGCAGTGAAATACCAAACAGGTGAATTTTATGATTCACTTATTGAAACATCAGAAATTTCCAAAGATTCACAAAAGCAAAGCAGAGTCTCTAGGAAATCCAATGAAAGACTATAAGTATCACTGGTTTTTATGTATGATTTACTGTTCTAAGTCAATTAAGTTAGCTATATAGACTTCAAAGTGAATCTTTAGATGTATCCAATGAAATTTCTTCATTTGAATCTTTTAAAATGGTTGAGCAACTTCAGAAATACTGGACTCAAACAAGCTTGATTCAAACACAAACTTTTGCAGAAGATTTGGATGTATCAACAGAATTTTGAAGTAAAAGGCTTCAGAAAAAAAAAGCATTTTGATTATGAAGGTAATGATAAACCATTGAAGTAGTCTATCCTTGGAGAACAATTTGAATATAAACTAATGGTATATGCAGGGCCATTGTGTATGGAGGGAGGGATACACCCCCAGCCCCAAGTGTTTCCAGCCACTTGGTAAAAAAAATAAGTCAGTAAAATCATGGAGCAGAGTGCCATAGCTTTCTGATGCTTCCAAAATCTTTTGTTCTGTTAAAAACAAGAGCTAAAAGCTGATATGGCACTTGTGATGAGGTCAGAAGAGACAAGAACTCATATGGCATGAGCTCTGGCAAAATTCTAAGGATAATTAGATTAATTTAAAAGGAAAATCAGAGGCCTAATACCAGTCAGGATTTACAATAAGAGCTCTGAGACACAAGGTTCTTCCCAATATCCAAATTCATTAAGATCTGTTCAGCAGCTCATAAGTTAAAAATACCTAGTTTTTTCTAATTTTTACTCTCCCTTCAGTCCCCCAGATGATCAAATCGGGAAAAACAACTTTATCAAGTCAATCTGTGCAGGTCCCTGACATGCCTAGCAATTTTCATTGTCCTAGCACATCCAGAAGCACCAAACTTGCCAAGGCAATGGACCCCCTCTAACTCCCCCAAAGAGAGTGGATATAGTCTAGTTATGTTAATCATGTATCTAAAACATTTGCTTATTCTACCCACCAGATTTCACCCCTATCTCTCTACTCTAACCATTTTCCAAGATTTCCAGTTTCCCCCTCCACCCCCCCCTCCCAATGTCACCAGACTTTGTCAGGATTTAAAATAAGAGCTCTGGGACATGAGTTCCTTCTATTATTCAAATTTAAAAATACCTTACAAATGGTCATCTGTTCTTAAGTGAAAAATACCTCAATTTTTCTAATTTTTCCAAATTAAAACCCTCTCCAACTCCCGCAAAGAGAACAGATTCAGTCTGTTTATGTCAATCATGCATATAGGACATATGCATATTCTTCCAACCAAGTTTCATCATAATCTCTCTACTCCAAGCATTTTCCAAGTTTTCTAGTCCCCCCCCCCAACTCCCCACAATGACACCAGATCCAATTGGGATTTAAAATAAGAGATGTGAGTTACAGGGTCCTTTTAAATATGAAATTTCATCAACATCTGATCACTCCTTTGTAAGTTAAAAATACCTCATTTTTCTAATTTTTCAGAATTAACCCTCCCCCTGACTCTCCCAAAGAGAGCAAATACATTCCAGTTATGTCAATCATGTATCTAGGACTTGTGCTCATTTTTCCCACCAAGTTTAATCCCAATCCCTCCACTCTAAGCATTTTCCAAGATTTTAGGCTTCCCCCTCAAAATCCCCCTAATGTTAGCTGATCTGGTCAGGATTTAAAATAAAAGCTCTGAGACATGATATCCTTCTAAATATCAAATTTCATTAAGATCCAATCACCTGTTCATAAGTTAAAAATACCTCAATTTTTCAGAATTGACACCCTCTTCAACTCCCTAAGGATAGTGGATAGAGTCTGGTTATGCAAATCATGTATCTAGGACTGGTGTCTTTCTTCCCACCAAGTTTCATCCTGATCTCTCCACTCTAAGCATTTTCCAAGATTTCCAGTCCCTCCTCAACTCCCCATAATGAGACTGGATCTGGTTTGGATACAAAATCAAGGATCTGGTTGAGATACAAAGAGATCTGAGTTACCAGGTCCTTCTGAATATGAAATTTCATTAAGATCCAGTCACTCATAATACATTATAAATTATAAATACCTAATTTTTCAGAATCAACCCTCTCCTCAACTCCCCAAAAGAGAGCAAATCTGTTCCAGGTATGTCAATTATGTATCTAGGACTTTGTGCTTATTTTTCCCACCAAGTTTCATCCCAATCCCTCCACTCTAAGCCCTTACCAAGATTTTAGGTTCCCCCCTCCAACTCTTCCTAATGTCACTGGATCTGGTTGGGATTTAAAATAAGAGCTCTGAGACACAATATCCTTGTAAATATCAAATTTCATTAAGATCTGATCACCTATTTGTAAGTTAGAAATACCTGATTTTCTCTAATTTTTCTGAACTAGCCATTGCCCCCACTCCACCCCCCTGATGGCCAAATCAGGGAAACAACTGTTTCTAATTTAATCTGGTCTGGTTGCTGATACACCTTCCAAATTTTATTTTCCTAGCTTATACGGAAGTGCCTAAACTAGCAAAACCATGACTGACAGAATTTGCAATTGCTATATGGCACTTGGTATTTACCAAATGCCATAAAAACCAGGAAAATACTGACATGTCACCTAGAGAAATTTCAAACTTGGTCAGTAAATGCAGCAGTATTACCAACTCCTGCCATGATTTTGTGAATAGGACCACAATATTGCATCTGGTTACATAAATAGCATAAAGATATTGACATGACAAATACCAAAATATATATTTTGGTTGGTAAATACAGCAGTTTTACTGACTTGTATAGTGATTTTATGGTTGGTGCCATAGTTTTAGATTTGGTTAACAAACATGAAAATACAAATATGACATCTAATGAAAGTTCAATCTAGGTTGGTAAATGTAGTGGTTTTATTAATTTGTGTTGAGAATTTCTGGACAGTGCTGAATTTTTTCATTCAGTTAAATAAAGAACACAAAAATACTAATATGATGTTTACCATAATTTCAATCTTGGTGAGTAAATTTAGTGGTTATACCAACTCGTGCAGCAATTTTACTGACGGTACCATTATTCTTTATTTGGTTAAATAAAGAACATGAAAATAATGACATGATGTCTACCAAAATTTCAATCTTGGCTGGTTAATGTAACAGTTTTATTGTGGACAAGCTTAGACACCATTGTGGAAATCCTAGAAGAGCTAAAAGACTAAAATGGGGACAAAATAATAAAAGAAAAACTGAAGTTCTGCACTGCTGCATAACCCACTTTGATTTTATTCTGACTCTTTTGTTCATGTGCAAGGTCACATTCAGGATGAAGATTCTTGCAGAAAAGTTGCAGGCTGAAAACCTTGATCTGATGACTACTAACAAAAAACTTGGATAACACTCAGTATCTTTGATTCTATCCTTGAAGACCCATGTATAAATAGGGAGGCAAATTAAGGCAGCAAAAGGAGTAGCAGAAAAATTTGGTTACCCTAACACAAGTTCCAACTTAAACACCATCCTGCATGTCCACCTGCTCATTATTTGAAAGAAATTACTAATTCTGCAGCCAACCTATTGGATCACTGGAAATTGTTCTATGTTAAGGAGCTCTGCAGTGTCCTTAGAGCCCTAGTGAATGGCTTGGGATGATGTAATCTATGACAACTCATTTTTTTCTGGGGCCAGCATAACAAAGTTTACTTGGTAAGATGGATGACAACTATAAAGGCCTTTCTAAACTTGTGAAGATGTTTCCTGGAAAATGCTTAGATCCCATGTAACTAATGTTAGAGCAAAAGACTTTTTAACACTTTTTGACCAGGACTGAGGTTGAAAGCAGCAAAGTTATAAATTGCACCCTCTTTGAGGGACTATTGTGTAAAATTAATGCTCTCAAATTGATATTCCTAACTTTCTGGTCAGTTTACTAGTGGACCAAAACAGTGCCACCAACTGTGGAAACAGCAAAAAGAAATTTCAGCAAAACTGAAACTAGTCTTGACATATTTACACACAACAATGGATGATGACTGTTTAGATTACTTTGTAATGATATGCTGCAAGACTGACATTACTGACAAGCTAAAACACAGGCTGTCTTCTAACTAAGATATTTGAAACTTCAACTGAAGGTATATAGTTGTTTTTTCTTTTCTTTTTAGTTTAATCTGTGTATTTCAATATAATTTACCAATTTTTACATCTGAGATCTTCTTGTATATAAATTGTGTTATCACTTTTCTTGTAATATGTTGCTCTATTCTCCATTAGGTCACCATGCCATTGTTCATATACTTCTTATGGAAAAAAACAAAGCAGCTATTCTTCCTCAGATTATATGATTCTCTTGGCTGAATTATAATCCCAAGTTTTGTAATAGAAATGTTCATTTTGTTAATTAGTAGTGAAAGCAGTCAGTATAAATGACCAGCCAGTAGGCAAAATCAATCAATCACTCTCCCCCTCCCAAAACATTTTGGCTAGTAACACCCTTGAGTAGCCTATTTGTTTACCCATTTTCCAAAAACTTTACTAGTGCTGGAAGCTTCTTAGTGTGACTCCAAAAATCATATATCCACAAGGCCCCTTAGAAAACTCAAGATGGAATTTGTCTCAGAACCAATCAAGAACTAGCCTAAGAAAGAGCTTAAAAAAGGCATCAAATGATGTATTTACTTTCATCCTAGCTATGTTATAAACTGCATATTTATCATAAACTGTTTGATACTTTAAACAAGTAAAGGAAAGAAGCAAATTACAAAAAAAAGTACAAAAAAGAAACAGAATTATTGATAACTATGCAACAGTGGTGCTTTCCTTTTTTAATTTACAAATGAAGCCTAAAAAACTAAATTGCCTATAGAAAAATGATGTCATTCATTTAAATCAAGAACTTTCAACAATAGCAAAAAGAACCTAAACTAGGATTTTCCAAAAGAAACTTAGCCCCTAAACTACAAACTTCTTGCTCAATAAGCCACTGCAGTTAGCTCTATTAAATGTTGGCTTAATTTTTTATAGGCTATTTTGCATAGGGCTAAAATTCTATTTCAAAATAGTCACTGCATAGATTAGACCTGCAAACAAGGTTTATTATATTAAGGCTATTGCAAAACTAAGAGGAAACAAAACCCATACATACTCTATCTTCTTGATCTGAACTAGAAATACGTGCAGGAATTGCAGGCTTAGGGACCATACTATAAACGAGTACCTAGAGATATTAGTCTTTTTTTCATGTTTTTAAATTACTAAGCAAATTTTGTTTACGGCTGATGATGAAAAAGTAGTAGGCCGTCAATGTCAAACTTCATCCCATAATATTTTCGGCAGTTTTTCTATCTTTCTCATTTTAAGTGTAGGAAAAGTGAAATAATTACGTTTTTGTGTTCAATTTGAGAAATTAAAAAACAATTAAGGAGCTAGAAAAATAGGAAAAGCACATTCACTCAGCAGTATTGAGACAGTTTTCTTGTCGCGTACCAAGCAATTTAAGTCAGCGAGAAAGACAAAACGTATGTAACACAGATGTCCAACTTAAATAATTTCATGGTTCCCATCTATTTGATGCTTATGCTCATCCATCCTCAGTTTCTCAGGCTTCTACGCACGTATTAAAGGCTTTGAGGTGCGCATTAACGTTTTTCTTATGGCCAGAAGGTACCCATATACCCGACCCTTTTTTACCAATTTTATTGAAAAAAAGAAATCACCAGTGCAACAACACAAACACAAAAACGAATCCACACGATGAAGAAAAAGACTGAAGGAAAAAGGAAGAATGTCTATCTACTTTTGTAATTTAAATAGATCAGTACTTGAACGAGGCCTTAACCTTACTCATCCATCCAATTACATAGGTTAAACAGCATAGCCATACATAATCAGTCGCAAAGAATAATCCATGGACAGGCAGTCGTATCTTAAGTAAGTATGTTGTCGCATACCGAATATTAAAAAGAATAGATAAGACAAATAATTCAAAGGCGAGCACCCAGCGCAAGGGCTCATCAGGAGAATATACACTTGCTTATAGGGTTTTGGCACTTTAAACTTCCTACCCAGGCAAGTGGAGTTCCACTGTAAATTCCATATGGTATCCCCGTGCTAGGTATCACCCCCGAAATATATGCCTATGAAAAAAAAATGTAAAACAACCAAATAAATTCAGAACTAGCTTATCATACCTTGGTTTTGGTCCTCGTGTATTTATGTTAATCTAAATGATCCACATCTTTTCTCCGAAATTGTCTTATAACAGCAAATGCTCCATTAGTAAATACCTTAAACAATTTTTTTCAGTGATAAGGAAGGACATTAAAGTCTAAAGAGGAATAAAATATGAAAAAAAAAATTCCATGGCCCACCCTCATTCCCGATGTCATGGGGCTTCAAAAAGATAAAAAAAAAAAATCCCAAACAGCTCAAAATATTTTTCATCAAGTACATGGACTAAAGAGCTTGCAGTTTACAGGGAATATAGAAACAAAACACTCATCACTCCTCAAAATATGGGCCTGAAAAACTGCCAGGCAAGGGAGAAAAGCCTAATTTTCATTAGCTCTTTGCACGGAAGTAAAATGTGTGCGCTTTCTTTAAATGCAACCCATACATAGTCAGCGTAAAAAAAACAGCCAAAGAATGTCAATTCATGACTTTCTATTTCTTTTTATATTTCTTTTTCAGTCTTCACCTAGCATCGAACCTTTGAACATCTTGGTTGTCACCTGGTGAACAAAGTTTATTTTTCAAATGATTAACCTAATAAAAAAGATGATTTTTTATTCGGGACTAGTTTGT
This sequence comes from Artemia franciscana, assembly GCF_032884065.1. Taxonomy (NCBI): domain Eukaryota; kingdom Metazoa; phylum Arthropoda; class Branchiopoda; order Anostraca; family Artemiidae; genus Artemia; species Artemia franciscana. The sequence goes on from NC_088870.1 coordinate 23,068,204, forward strand.
CCCGAATGTTGCCTGATAGTCTTTCCGAGCTCTGTGAAATGTAAAAGGTGCGATTGCGCACCCCTGTGACTTTCCCACTTCACCTTCATTTACTAGCGGTATGAAAATTCCTTGCAAAGTTACGCCACAAGCGTGCCCTAGACCTAGATCCTTTGGCAAAAATACACCCATAGTCACACCAAGGAATTCTAATCCCAAAACTAAGACAGTAACTAGGCCCAGCAGTGAGGATAAAACTCCATGCACGAATTGTTCTGAATACGTTAATGAAGTCTCAGCTTTAACTAACAGATGTTCCGTTCTTGAGAATCAACTCTCAGCTATTCAAAATGAACTATTACCCTTAAGAAATGCCCACGAATCACTCCAATCTGATTTACGTAACCTTCAGAACTTAACTGACGAAAAAACAACAACTATTGACACCCTAATGATGCAGTTAAATCAGTTGGGAATCCTTTCACCCATGCCACCCGTGAAATTACGCTCGTCTCCCTTTAGCTCTGAAATGAATAATTCTATACAAGGCCCGAGCAATCAGATTTGTAACTCATTAAGTGACGTAAAAAGTGCATGCAGTGTGAGAATGACCCTCGATAACGAGATTCAGGAAAGTGTTAAATTAGCTGACGTAAGGTTAACTGACGAGAATAAGTTTCGTAACATTCAACCGACTGAAGATGAACCGTTAATTGTTTTCGAGAAAATAGTGCAACAAAAAGTTAAGCGCAAGCCCTTAACCAGTAAAGGATGTAATATTATATGCAGGTTTTTTGTGAAAGAGGCTCCCAAATTTAACAAGATATGTCGGTATTTTAATGAAAGTGGTTTCTGTAAGCACAGAAAAAAGTGTCGTTTTTTACATATATGTCCACGCTTTATTTCGAAAACTTGCAGTAATAATGAGTGTAATTTTGACCACGTTGATTTATGTTGTGTTTTATCATGTACGGAAAAAGAATGTGTTTTCGCGCATGCGTGTTGCGGTACATCAAAAAGACGTAGGTCCAGTCACATCAATCGACAGGAAAATACTTTTCTGGATCCGAACCCGGCATCAAAAAACTTAATTGGACGGGGGTTACGAATTCAAAAACATCGCGATTACACCTTTTGCGGACCTCCGTGGCCCCCCTTACCAACAATCCCTCCCGTACATCAACATACCCCCAACCAAGCGTGTGTTGCGCCTTCTCGGTCGGTCGGAATGTTTTTCCCGGATCCGCTACCTCAGCAGCATCAACTTTTCTACCCCCCACAAAAGATAACGTCCCCGAGCCCCCCGACAGTGTTTCAAATCCCCGTACCTCCCCCCTCCTGTCCACCCTCACAGCCCCCAATGGCGAGGACACAATTTCTTTCGTTTCAGCCGAAATTCCAGTACTGAATAAATTTGAGCCCCTGGTTGGTATGGGTAATCCTGATGACAGCCTCACCCACCAGGGAAATAACATATTCTTACAAAGACCTACAACAAGAACATCAAACACCACTAAGGTAAAGTATTATAATTCTGATGTTTTTTCCTTCCCTAGGTTTATTTACGCAAATGCTGAAAGTTTAAATTTTGATAAAGTGGCTGAGTTAGAAAGTCTAGCTCAGGCAACAAAGGCATCTGTCCTAATGGTTTCTGAAGTTCATCGACAAAACCCAGAACTCCTGAAAATAGGTGGTTTTGATGAGTTTATAAAAATACGACCTGATGACCATCCACTGGGGAAAAAAGGTGGCGGAGTTCTTATTTATGCCCATGAAATTTTTAAAGCAGCTAGACTTGATGTCCCTTTTTTAACTGAGTACGACGAAATAATGTGGGTCATTCTAAAACCACGACGTCTCCCCCGGAAATTCACTGGTATTGCTCTCTGCGTGTATTATTACTCGCCGGGTCAGACGAGTGAATACCGCCAAGCATTCGTAGAAAAGCTACAACTCAGTTCGGATTTTGTTTTGGGCAAATACCCATCATGCGGAATTTTCATGATGGGCGATGCCAATGAATTAAAGCTCCATCACCTGGACGCCGGAATTGGCCTGAAGCAGCTCGTCAATTTTCCCACAACCAAAGGTGGCACCTCCCTTGACCGAATTTCCACAAATATGCACGAATTTTACAACATACCTACGACCGGGGCTCCAATTGGAGGAAGTTACCACTTTTCTCTTGAACTTAACCCCACCTGTTCCATTAAAATCGATTACACTACAACTGTAACTATCAGTCGACCAATCACAAGTGAGGGACTTCTGACTTTTGGCCAATGGTTAAGCTGCGAGAAATGGGAAAAATTCCAAGATGCTAAAAGTAGCAACGAAAAAGCTACTATTTTCCAAGAAGCTTTGCTTCATAATTACAAGGCCTGTTTTCCTGAGAAGTCAACAAAACGTTTCTCGTCAGATCGACCATATATTACACAAGAAGTTAAGAAAATGGTAATGGAAAAGAGATGGCTTTTCCGTCATGGTAATACCCAACAAGCCAACAGGTTGAAAAACAAACTAAGAAAAGTCACTCGAAAACACGCGAACAAATATGTAGAACGTAAAGTTAATCATCTGTTCGAGTCCAAACCAAGCCAGTGGTACAACCGAATCAAAAGGATGACGGGCAAGGTGGAAAAAGGAGTCGATTTTGGCATTGATGAAGATGACGTCGTAACAGCCAACTCCCTTAATAAACATCTGGGTAACATTGTGCAATCCCTCCCGCCTTTGCTGAGCGTGGGAATACCCACCCCTCCTCCTGAGTCTTTTGATTTCCCTTTGATATCAGAGTCCCAGGTGTTTTTCAAATTAAAAAGGCTTAAAAGAACAAGCATTACCCCTGTAGATATTCCCATTGATCTCATCAAAGCATTTCCAGATTATCTTAGTGGCCCCCTAACACTCCTTTTTAATCAGGTGACAAAAACAGGTGAGTATCCATCAATTTGGAAAAATGGGTTCAATACACCAATACCAAAAAAAGATGCGCCCAATGATTTTTCGGGTGTCCGACCGATCACTATGACACCCATTTTTAGCAAAGTGTATGAAAGTTTTGTTGCAGCATGGCTGAAAGACCGTATTCTGGACAAAATTGATCCAAGGCAGTTTGGAAATATGCCAAACACATCTACATCTCATTACTTAGTAAGTATAATTGACAGTATTTTGCAAAAACTCGATGAACCAGATTCTTGGATTAATCTTATTGCAATAGATCTAAGAAAAGCTTTTGATTTAATTTGCCACAAAATTCTTGTAAAAAAACTTCTTGGACTAGGTGTAGATTCATTCCTTGTACGTTTAATTGCTAGTTTTCTTTCTGGTAGATGTCAACGGACAAAATATAAGTCCACCTACTCCGACCCACTGCCCATTTTTTGTGGAGTTCCCCAAGGTACCCTCTTGGGACCACTTTTGTTTCTTGTCATAATAAATGATTTGGCAACAACACTGGACGATCGCTGGAAGTATGTCGACGATCTGTCGCTCATTGAATGTTGTCGGAAAAACCTACCAAGCAGAGCAGGTTCATTAATGAAAGATATATGTCAAGAGGCAAAGGTGGACAAAATGACTGTCAACTTTGATAAATCTGTAATTTTAACATTTTCTTTTTTAAAATCTGCGCCAGTTTTTAATCCACCTATTCCCAGCGCCAGTCACGTGACCGAAATTAAACTGCTCGGCGTTCATATCACTTCAGATCTGAAGTGGAATAAACATGTTGATGGCATGTTAAAAAAAGCTAATTTGGCTATCAGGTCTCTAAAGTTGTTGGCTCGCCATGGAATCCCTGCACCACACCTCCTACGCATCTATTTCTCTTTTATACGTTCCACACTTGAATACTGTTGCCCTGTATGGCATTTCGGGCTAACTAGGGAACAGTCGGACCGGGTTGAGAGGGTGCAATACCGTGCCCTCCTAGTAATCTCAAAAGCCCCAAAAATACCGTACATATCCCTCCTTAATCAGTTTCAACTTCAAACCCTTCAATCTCGTCGTTTAAAACTAGCCCTATCCTTTGGTAATAAAATTTTGTCCAGCCCTATACACCGAAATATCCTTCCTCCCCAACATCAACCGGCACGGGTAAGGCCACTCAGGGCCGTTGCAGAGCCTGTACCAAAACTTCAACCTGTGACTGTGTCACATGCTCGTTATGAGCTTAGTTTTGTGCCCTCGTTTGTTAAGTTGTTTAATGCTGGATCGACTTTTTAATCCGGATTATTGTTGTTAATTGTATTATTATAATTTTGTGTATATTTGTTGACTTATTTTCGTGTGTATGTGACAATTATTATTGTTAATTGTATATATTATTAATTTTGTGAATGTTAATTTTGACTTGTCGACGAATTTTTGTGTGTGTATGACAATAAAAACTAATAATCGGCTCTGTCCGTCGAATGTTTTTTAAATAAAATGAATTTGAATTTGAATTTGAATTTGAAAGAGTGGAAAAGCATGCCAAAATTGATGCAGCTAATTGGAGTGAGAGCTGGTGTTGTCCAGACTGCTCCTCCAAGAAAATTTTAACCATAAAGGTAAATTCTTTAAACTCATCTGTTTTACCTTCACCTCTCACCCCCATTCTCCAAATTAAAGAGCTAGGATGCTTTTATCCTAAAGGAACTTATATCATAGTTACCCCCTCCCCCCTCTTACAGGAGTTGATTCCAACTTCTCCCTACCTCCAGCATGAAATGACGTCCCACCCTCTTGAAGTTGCTTGTCAGACTGAGGGCACCGCTATTTTTACGGTCCGCCCATCCTCTACTTTTGACACCACAAATGGAGAACTAAAAAACTACTTATATGAGGTATCTGTTCAGACCGAATCCTGCTTATGTCCTACCAGTGATAATATAACGCATCCAAAACCTGTGTTGAAGATTTTGCTTGCCAGGCCGAAATCTGCTCTACTAATCTTGAAATTCTTAAGCCAGAGCCTACGTAGTGGCTTTTGAAATTAAAAGACAGACTGGAAGAAACATTAAGGTACATTTCATCTAATGTTACTGACCCCCTATTTGCAATACAAAAACAATCATATTCCTCCCCAACTGGATATCTTCAATTTTTCCGACATTTCTTCTTCTTTTCAACCTAGGAAGACAAACCCAAAAATTAATGAATCAAATCAAATGAATATATAAAAATTAAAAATGTTAATCTGGCCTTTCCAAATTCATTCGAAAGGCCAAGTGTAGTCAAACTAATGTCAAACCAGGTTATTAGCAGTGCCACTGACCGGAATTGTCAAGAAAAAATGTTGAAACTAAACCATTTATTTATGAACGAAATAAACTGAACAGGTTCTCAAATACACAAGTAGCTTACTGACTTCTGGTTGTAATCTGAAATCAAAAGGTGACAACGACACTGTTTTTAAGGACTAACAAGGTTATTGCTAAAGCATATGCAGATGATGATATAGTAATTGTTTTTGAGAAACATGTGAAAAATGAAATGAAAGAAAACGCATGAGTAAGCAGGAAAAAATGTGATATTTAACCATTTTATTAATTGTCTCCGTAAGTTTTGTCAGTAGTGCAAGTTTTTCATATGTGTCGTAATCTTATTTTAGGTATTTGTATGTCCGATAAGTCCAGTTTTGACCATGTTGGCCTTTTTCCTGTTTTAGCTTTTATTGACAAATCGTGTTGTTTTGGTCATGTATTACCAGTGGCAGAGGGTAGGTTTAAAATATAACCTTTTGTAGGGCGACACCGAAAGCATTCACGATCCCCTCATCCCCTGGGTCGTGTTCCAGTGGACTTCCAGTCTTATCCCTCTACATAGCCGTACAGAGACGCAAACCCCAGGAATCCGTCCCTCGAAAGGCTCCTCCGTCCCGGGTACGTATGTGTGCCCGGTCAATTCAACCCCTCAGTTCATTTTACCCAATTCGGACTATCCCCAAATCTACTCTTACTCATACCCCTCCCAAAATCCACATCCCATAGACATAAATCCTCTCCGTGCGTCCAAGAATTTAATATTTGGTTCTGACCTCCATCCGTCTTCTGCCAAAATAAACCTGATCCCTCCCTTCTCAGACACCTTCTACCCTGATTCCCTTTCCCAGCATCATCCAGCCTTACAATCTCTCACTATAAAGAACAGTCCCAATTTGACTTCTTCTCGTATCACCTGGAAACAGATCCCGCATCATTTCCATTTTATTCCCCGTGGTTACCCTACCAATGCGACTCTGGTTTGAGCGTTTTTAGATGCGAAACTTATCCTGTAATAAATTTTCCACCCCAAAAATTATCTGCACCATCCTAGAACCCAAATTTAAAACCCACCTGAAGTATTACTGAAACTCAACCACAGTTATGTTTCCCCAGTCGCTTTAAATTTCCAAAATTTTTAATCATTAACGCCAAAAGCCCTAATTTTGAAAAAGTTTCTTAACTCCAGGTGCTATCAGAATAAAAAATTGACGTTATAGCTATTACAGAAGAACAGTCTCATGACCAAAGGTCTCTTGGTTTGTCAAATTATTCAGAATTTATCAAGCTCTGCCCTTTGGATCACAAACTTTGAAAAAAAGGAGGTGCAGTCATGTTTTTTACTAAATGCAACCTTTTTCCTAAAACTATTCCTGTTTCTAATTTATCTGAGTATGATGAAACTCTTTGGCTTAGTACTAGACTTAAAGTACTCCCCCTTTCCTATAATATTGGTGCAATAGCTGTCTTTTATTACTCGCCAAAGCAAAATATTGATGCAAAACGCAAATTTTTCCAGCAGTTACAGACTAGCGCTGATTGTGTTATATCTAAGTACCCAGCCGTCGGACTTTTTGTGGTTGATGACGCCAATGAACTTCAGACGAATTCAATTTGCTCCTATCTAAAAGTTAAACAAATAGTTATAATACCAAAAACTATAGAAAACACTAGATAATCTGAATAATTTTACAGTCCCCTTTCAGCTTTGCTTCCATTGAGTGGGACTTATCATTTTACTATCCTCCTGTCCCCCTCTTTTAATTTTGAGCATAAATTCTCAACAACTTATGGCTCTTTCCGCCCATTTCAAAATGCTGGTCTTCTTTCTTTTGGAACGTGGCTGAGTACTGAGGATTGGTCTGATATATATACTTTGCATGATCCTAATGAAAAAAATCACTACCTGTCACAAAGAGCTAAAGGATAAATATATAATTTCTTTCCGAGAAAAAAGATTTAAAAAGTGCTCCGGTGATAAACCATTCACTAATCAACCTATAAAAGCGCTAATTAGAAAAAATTGAACCTTCTCAGAAATGATAAAGTGGATGAAGCTAATAAACAAAGAAAAGTAATTAAAAATGAAATGCGTAAATCTGCCTGATCCTACTACAAGAATAAGGTCAAATAATTACTTACCAATAAACCAAAAAAATTGGTATTCCGAGTTAAAAAAGTTGTATGGTAGGAGTCTAGACCAGCTTGATTTTATCCTACCTGAATCCCCAGAAGTTACTTCTAATAATCTTCTAATAACCTTAATTCTATCGTCCAGAGCCTTCCGGCATTGTCTTATCAATCACCTACTGATGTTCTCCCCCCTACTTTCCCCTCCATAACTCTGTTTGAGATCGAAAAAAGAACTTGTAAACTGCAAAAAACAAGTGTTTGTCCTTTAGATATCCCGTTTCCTCTTATTAGTGCTTTCAGTGACTTTCTCTCAAGGCCCTTGTCTGTCACTTTCAATGAGATTACTCAGTCTGGCCAATATAGGCATTCCTGGCAACAGGGTTTCATAGTCCCCTTGACAAAGAAAGATTTGAAAACCTGGTTTTGAAGGTGTTTATACTATTTTGCTCACTCCTATATTCTCTGAGCTACATGAAGGACTCTTTGCAGATTGTCTAAAGGAAAAATCTTACCTTTTACTTACCTGAGGCAATTCGGAAAAATCAAATTAACTTCTACTTCCCATTACCTTGTTTTTCTAATCGACTCAATTGGAAAAATTCTCGAAAAACTTGATTGCTGGCTAAATTTAATTGCCATTGACCTTCAAAAGGCATTTGACCTTACTAACCATAATATTTTAGTTGAGAAACTTGTGACTGATTTCAATATTGATTCTTTCCTATTTAAATTGGTTTCCTTCTTTTTACCAAATAGATCACAGGTAGTCAAATGTCAGAATCACTATTCTAGTCCCCTCCCTGTCCACAATGGAGTACCCCAAGGTACTCTCCAAGGTCCTCTCTTTTTTTCAGTTTTGATTAATAGCCTCGATAAGGAATTTCCCAATAGATTGAAATTTGTGGATGACCTAACGGTTGTTGAAAACTGCTACCAAAACTTAGTAAGCAACTCTATGAGAATCCGCAATGATATCACAGATGACGCTGCGGTCTTAGACATGAGAGTAAACCGCTCAATATTTATGATGGTGCCAATATTTTCTTTAAGACTTCATCCCGTTTCCTCAAACCTATCCTCCCCCCCCCATATATTTCTGTATTTTCCTTTAAATTGCCGAGGGTGACAATTTCCTCCAATTTAAAGTGGGATATTCACGTTAAAGATATAGCACATACAGCTGATGAGTCCATGTCTCTCCTTAAGCTCTTGAATAAATTTAAAGTCCCCCCTTCCCATTCTTTAAGGATCTATGCTTGTTTTGTCCGCCTGTATCTTGAATATGCTGTCCAGTTTGGCATCCTGGCATCTCCCATGATTAATCAGAAAAAAATGAATCCATTCAAAAAATTGCCCTGAGAATAATTTTAGAAGACGCTAAGGTGCCATACTCTCTCCCTCTAAATAAGGCCAAGATGGAACCTCTTGAGCACAGGAGAGGAGCATTATATTTCCGTTTGGCAAATAATGCAAAAACAAACCTTCGTACAGAAAAAATTTCCCCAAAAGACACTCTCCATCTAGACACCGCCTGCCACGTGCCATCGTTCCTATTATGTCCCCCTATCTTTCAATCAAATTTTGAGATAGCCATTTTGTTCACCATAGTTGAAAGGTCCAGTAATTATATGTTCGGTATGACTACCCCCCCCCCCTCCCACCCCAATTAGCCTTCTGGGCAAGAGCTAAAGTTATTAGCATGAAATATTCTTATGGGAGGTGTGATCGTAAAAAAACTTCGGACGAGGCTCATTTGAGTTCTGGTGGCATTTTTAAGACTTAAAACTGAACGAAGGGTAACTACCCTCTCTCCACCTCCTTCTTTCCCCGTCCAACAGAAATTTTGAGAAAGCCATTTTGTTCCAAAAATAGACCAAATATCATATAACAAGGCTTTTGGAGGTGACTTGACCTCCAAGAACTTAGGAGCAAGGGCTGAAAGTTATGTCCCGAGGGCATATAATGGTTTCTAAGGAAAAGGAGTTTGTATAATCTATAGAAGAGATTCATTTGATTGGAAATTGAACGTTCTATATCCCTTTTAAGACTCAAAAGTGGTAAAAGGGCAGCAAGGCCTTCCTCTCCTGGACACCCTCTTACTCTCAAACTTATCTGATTAACATCGTGAGACTGCTATTTCATTCAAAATAGTCCATAGAACATGTAACAATGCATAAATAAACTCGAACAATAATTAAAACTCGCAAAGGCCAGAAACCATAAGCAACATAATAACGATGCCAAATCAAACAGCAGTTTTTATTTCTGACCACGGCACCTTGCAGCCTATAAAATGAGATGTTGTAAAAACTTCAAAAGGAGCTATTTGATTAGAAGTTGAAATTTCTAGCGCCGTTTTTAAGAATCAAAAGCAATTGGAAAGCAGCCAGCCTCCCTCCAAGCCCATTCTTTTTCCAAACATATTCAATTCGGTAAATGCTCTTTTAAGTTCTTATATGGCTCGACCTAGCCCCTTTAATTTCTGTGAATTGAAGCTATCGATTAATACCAATGGTATTAACTAGCGGAGTCAAGTGACTTGGTTGATTAGGATGAAAGTTTACTGTTTGCACTGTAATTGCTTAGTATATAATGAAAGCAAAAAAATTTACTTAGATACAAAAATTTTTGCCATCTCTTGGGTACAACAAATGATAATTGATTATATCTTTCTAAATCCATTCTGTTTTTCAAAATGAGATTAATAAAAAAAAATTGTGATCTTAGCATGTACCTAGTCAAGATTTCATTAGATCGACTAATAAAGAAAAAAGAAAAAGAAAAAAAACAGAAAATACAAATAAAAAAAGCTAGTATTATGTATTTTGACTTTTTACACCAAGATGCAGTAGAAAAATTCCTTCCATGTCCTTGTTTTAGCTAGCGGGTCGCTATTTAGCTACTTAGGACGTGGATTTGGTGTAAAAAATTCTTTAAAAAAAGTATACCAACCAGTCACCAGTCCCCTATTACCATCTTCATCAAAATTCTTTTTGTAAGACATATTGATTGATTAAGCTTACTTTATGTAATGATAATAGCTTGGGCTAATTTTGATTTTTTTTTTATTAAATAAAAATATTATAGGCACCAAAAATTCTAAGTTAAAACAAATGTTCAGAATAAAAAATAAATAAGATTCGACTTAAGGGCTAGGCTCGTAGACCACCCAAAGGTAGTTTTTATGTGCTTTTTAGTTTTTATATTGTCTTTTAATGTTCCCTGGAGGTCCAGGTTCAAAAAAATCCATGGGTTGAATTTAAGGGTTCAAGAATAGGTAGAAGGGAATGGTATTTTCTAAAATTAATGATTATACATGATATAGCAAAACATAAATATTGGTGAATACTCTTTTTAGTTTTGATATTACTATTTGCTGTCCCCTGGAAGTCCAGGTTCAAAACATTCCATAAATTGAATTCAATAGTTCAAGAATGGCTGGTAGGGAGATGTTTTTTTTAAACTAATGATTATATACAAACAATTTGGTAACTAAATGGATTGTAGGTATCTTTTGATAAACCGAAACTGTATAAGAAACGGTCCCATTCTATTAAGCATACTACAAAATACACAGATTACGAACTTCGAGAGTCCTCATTAAAATTCATTCTATTAGACATGTTGAATGATCAAGCTAACTCTATGTAATACTAACTTAGGCCAATTCCAATTCTTTTATATCAAATAAAAAAAATTAAAAGTCCCCAAAAAAATACTAAGTTCCAAAAAGAATTTCAGAAAAAACAACAAATAGATTCGCCTAAAGGGATAAGCTCGTAAACCATCCGAAGCCAGTGTTTATTCACTTTTTAGTTTTGATATTATTCTTTACCGTCCCTTGGACATCCAGGCTCAAAAACCTTCCGTGGATTAAATTCAATAGTTCAAGAATGTGTATTAGAGAGGGGTGTTTTTTTTTAAACTAAGGATTATACATGATAGACAAACACATACAGTTCGTTAAATACCCTTTTTCGGTTTGACATTGCTCTTTACCGTCCCCCAAAGGACCTGGTTGAAAATACTCCTTGGATTGAATCCAATAGTCCAAAAATGGCTAGTAGGGAGGGTATTTTTTACAACTAATGATTATATGCATATAATTCGGAAACTAAATGGACTGTAAATGTCTTTTGGCAGTTCAAAACTGTGTGAAAAACAGTTTCCGTCTACTATAAATACGACAAATATACATCAATTATGAACCTCATGTATATTACAGTCCTCATAAAAATTCCTTTCATTCAACATCTTGATTGATAGAGCTCACTTTATGTAATGCTAATAAATTGGGTCACTTCTAATTCTTTTATATCAAATACTTGACATTGAAATATATATATCACCGAAAACTCAGTTAAAACCATCAAGATACAGCGGATTATGTGTGTTATGTGGTATTTCATCGATAAATTAAAGTTGGCTTACAAATGATCGTACCTCAAAGACCAGACTTTGACATGCAATGTTTTTCCAGGAAACATCCTTCTATCAATGACCAGACACATGGGATAGGTAACTTCATTTGGCTCTAGTATACCCCCTACGGGTGTTGTAGTGTTCGTTGCATTGTTTCTTTGACAACATCAATGACTACGCAATACCAGATACTTGACAGATCAGGTAAGTGAGATGTGTAACTTGATTTGCCTCTAGTACACCCCCTATGGGTGTTCTAGTATGGATGGAGAGGGTACAAGGGGTTAGCAACTCCCATCGGGGTACGGGCGTTACAGTCCCTGTTGACCCAATACTACTGTTGGGCCCTGTCAGCAGTTGAGGTGGATGACCACTGGGCCCATTTTGTTTGAATGTCACTTTTCTTATTAAAAATATACTCTTGGGTATATTCTGGTATACTCTCTCAAAAAACTAGGGTCTGGCGATCATAATTTTAGCTTGGATGGTTAAAAATCCTGCTTTTGTTTCAATATTTGGAGTGAATTTAACAATGTCACGATATAACTTGTATCATTACCAAATAGCATGTATGAATAGCAGTTGCTTCAATGGGAGGGAATTTTCCTACATTATTTTTTTTTCTCCATTCCCCCTCATAGATTATAAACACCTTGTTGTTTGGTCGTGGTGGCAACCCTTTTTTTTACCTGGGTGGGAAGCTGTCATGATCTTGAACAAGGCACTCCTACGGTGATCCTTTTCGTTTCACTTCGGATTGGCTGGCTCTTGTGATTACCCAGATTGGGGTCAACTCGGAAACGTAATTTTCTGTTGTTAGGGACTAAGTAACCAGTCTCGACATATCTTGTAAGTCATACAACGTTGGGTACACTCAGCAGTTAGGATGTGTGACTTCAGGGAACACCAGGCCCATTTTGTATAATTATCACTTTTCCTATTTCAAGTATACTCAAAAACAGATCTGGGCGATCCCAATTTTTGCTTGGGAGACTAAAATCTAGCCTTTGTTTCCATATTTAAAGCAAATTTAACAATACCATGATATAACTTGTATTATTACCAAATAGCATGCATGATTACCAATAACTTTAATGGGGGGCATTTTCCTACAAGAATTTTTTTTCTGCTTTCCTTGTCTTGGATTCAAAAAAATCTTGTCGTGGCATTATCATTGACAAATGTTTTTTTTTGTATTTTTGTTAAAGAAATTGAAAAAACAAATTTTCCCTCCCTGGATTATGAAGAATGCTCTTTTGTCCCCACCCCTCCCCAGGGCTGTGTCCGTCATTTTTTGGAGGTGGTAAAAAAAAATTAAAGACAACGCGCCAGAAATTTGTTTAAATGCATGGTGTTATGCTTTAATGTATTAGAAAAAAAACATGACGGGGGGCACCGGATACGACATACCCCTTCAGTTTCCATGAATTGAAGCTATTGATCAATACCAGCATTATCAACTGGCAGTGTCAACTGACTTGGTTGATTAAGATGAAAGTTTACTGTTTGCACTCAAATTGCTTAGTATCTAATGAAAGCAAAACAAATGAAAAATTACATAGATACATTAACGTTTGCCAGCTATTGGGTACAAAAGATGATAAGTGATTATGTCTGTCTAACTCCATTCTGTTTCTCGAAACGTGATTAGCCAAAAAAATTTGTGATCTTGGTGATTTTAATTCTTATTCTTTTATTCTAATTACCTAGTCAAGACTTCTTTAGATAGACTAACAAAAGACAAAGAAACACAAAAAAAAGAAAATGCAAAATCAAAAATTGCTATTCCTATATATTTTGACTTTTTACAATGAGATGTAATAGAAAAAATCCTTGCCATGTCATTGTTTTAGTTCTACCCTATATGGGAAATAATGACAGATTTCATGTGATTTGATTTTAATTACGGATTTTGCTTTGATATTATCTGAATATAGAAAAATTTGATTTCCTTGTCTATAATTTGTACTTCCATTTAGGACTAGTACATAGTCAAAATAAGGTTTTGACTAATTGTAAAAGGATGGTTAATTCAGGGGCGGATTTAGAGCAAACTTGGGGGAGGTTAAATGGGATAAAGATGCTAATAAACGATCAAATCGACAAATTTATTATAAAAAATAGTAAAAAAAGAAGGAACAAGGAAACCAGAAAAAATCGGTGGGGGCAGCATCCCCCAGCCCCCCTGGATGTCCCATTGCGTTATTTAAAGAACATAAATTTCTTCCTAATATGGAGCTAATGAATAGTAGTAAATAGTATTCTGTACTTCAAATAGCTCGGCTTCGTCTCAAATCATCCATCTCAATTCCAATTTAAGGACAGGAGTAACAGATAGCTATTTAGATACTATAAATATTCAAAGTCCTTTTTGTTCTTTTTTTATGTCTGTTCTGCTTATCTAACCTGTTAGCGTAACGATAGACTATAGCATAAGACCTAAAATTCTTCAAGATTCAAAGTAGGTCTTAGGAAGTCGTTCCGGTGTCACGAGCTGACGTATTAAATAACTCATGTAGCAACAATTAATTTAACACAGGAGGGGGGCGCCCTGACAGGTACATTTCGTGAAGTTATGGGCTAGCAAAATGACTGCTGTTAAACAGTTAGTGATGAAAACTGTTTGTGCTGGCTGTTTATATGATACCTCGAAACCACATTATTTAGATGATTTACCAGAGAAGGAATATTGTCAAAGGAGCGAGGGGAATAAGATTTATTACAGTTTCTCTGATATTTCAGCTTAGGCTTGACCCAAGACTATTTTCCAGAGGTAATACAAATATATAAGAAATCGATATTTGAGAGGGGTTTTTCAAAGATAAAGTTTACCATTAAGGATGCACACTGTGGCACAGGAAATAAAAACACTCATAAACAAATGAAATGAAGTGCTGAGGTTATTTGTTTCAAAAGCAGAAACAAATCGTCTTGGAGAGTAAAGACAAAGAAAGGTTAAATGATAGCTATGTCAAAAAATAGGATTTTAGATCATAATTTCAGTTTTTGTTCGGAATTACTTTTTTTTTGTATAAATTCTCTTCCTTCTTGAAGAAGTTGAAGGCCTTTGAAAAACATGACGTCTTGCCTCAGTGTGCCCAACACGTCTTTTGGTGTAAAGCCTATCATTATTGACCGCCAATTTTTCGGTGATTTTTGTAAAATGCTGGTGATTTTTTGGTGAAAAGTTGGTGATTTTTTCTTGTTTGTGGTAGCAACCTTATTTTTACCTAGCTGTGAAGCCACCTTGTTCATGAAGGAGGCGGTTCCATGGGAGCCTTTCCATTGCATTTTGGGTTGGCTGGCCTCTGTGATTACCCCAATTGAAGTTAGCTCAACAATGTAATTTTTTTTAGCGAGGGACTGCGTACCCAATCTCGACATATCCTACGTGTCATACGATGTTGGGACCGGTGAACAGTTGCAATGGGTGACTACCTAGGAATACCGGGTCCATTTTGTATAATTGTTATTTTTCTTATTAAAAGTGCGCTCAAAAACGGATCTGTTGGTATTAACTTTTGCTTGGGTAATTAAAAATCCAGCATTTGTTTCCATATGAAACAAATGCTTCATATGGCACTATGAGTACTGGTGCCTGTATGAGCACCAGTAGCGTCAATGGGGGGGGGGGGGGGATTTTCCTAAAAGATATTTTTCTGCATTCCTCCTCTTAGATTAAAAAAAACCTTGTTATTTGGTTTTGGTGGCAACCCTGTTTTTACCTGGCTGGGAAGCTGCCTTGATCGTGAAGGAGGTTCTCCCATGCTGAGCCTTTCCATTGCACTTCGGATTGGCTGGCCCTTGGGATCACCGAGATTGGGGTTAACTCAGCAACATAATCTTTTGTAGTGGGGGAATGCTTGCCCAGTATCGAGATACCCTGCAAGTCATACGACTATGGGCACGGTTAGCAGTTGGGACCTGGAAACACTGTGCCCATTTTATATAATTGTGACTTTTCCTATTAAAAGTATGCTCAAAAACAGAACTGGCAATCCCAATTTGTGCTTGGGTGATTAAACATCCATCTTTAGTTTCCATATTTGAAGCAAAGTTAAAATAACGCATCAGAAATTTGTTTAAATGCATTGCGTTATGTTTTAACGTATCAGACAAAATACCAGGGGGAGTGCACCGGATACGACCTAGCCCCTTTAATTTCCGTGAATTGAAGCTATTGGTCAATACCAGTGGTATCAACTGGCGGAGTCAAGTGACTTGGTTGATTAGGATGAAAGTTTACTTTTTGCACTCCAATTTCTTAGTATCTAATGAAAGCAAAAAAAAAAAAAAATAGATAGGCCTACATAGATTTTTGCCAGCTATTAGGTACTACAGATGATAAGTGATTTTGTCTCTTTAACTCCATTCAGTTTCTCAAAAACAAAATTGTGAACTTGGTATTTACCTATTCAACGCTTCTTTAGATAGACTTATAAAAGACAAAGAAACAGAAAAAAAGAAAATACAAAATCAAAAAAGCTAGTCCTATGTATTTTGAATTTTTACAATGAGATGCAGTAAAAAAAAATCCCCTGACATCTCATTGTCTTGACTAGCCAAATTTTATGTAGCTTCTTGGGACAGACGTTTGGTGTAAAAATCTGAGTAAAAAAGTACACCAAGCTGTACCTAGTTCTAACCCTATATGGGAAATAATGACAGATTTGATATGATTTGGGTTGAATTAAAGATTTTCCTTTGATATTATTTGAAAAGAGACGATTTAAACCGGTCTAAGTATAACCGAAAGGCCCGGGTTTTTTTGTATTCAGTTTTTTGTGATCACTCTGTACTTTATCTTTCTGGGACCTTCATTCCACTGAAAAAGAGTGACTTATGTAAACTAAGTAAATACTGGAAATACCTGCTTTATCAACCTCTACGTATCGAAATCAGAAAATAATCCAAAAATACAAAGCGCCCGATGTAACTGCAAAACTACAGGAGCTTCATGACAAGTTATCGGCACAAGCATATCGACGGCTTACCCCATATCGTGGCCTCATCCGTTTCTTCTGTTGACCTTTTTCCTTGTTGATTTTGTTGTACTTATTGTGTTGTACCTTTGTACCTTTGTTCTCATCTGTTTGTTCTGTTATTTTGTTGTGCTTATGTGCTTTTTTTTATGTGTTTGTTTTCTTTTCTGATGTTTATTTTGTTTTCTCTCTTGTTACTCTACAATCCTCACATTGTTATGTGCAGTGGGTTATAAATAAATTATTGTTATTATTATTATATTATTATATAGGGCTAGTACTAGTTATATAGGGCTAGTAAGATCAAACTAAATTGTGGTAGAAAGGATGGTTATATAGGAGCGGATATATAGCAAAATCTCGGGGGAAGTCCAATGTGACAAAGGTGCCAATAATTGACCAAATTGACAAATTTATTCAAAAAAAGTAAAAAAGAAGGAATGAAGGTACCAGAAAAATCTTGGTGAGAGGGCCAGGGTCCCCCTAGCCCCGATTCTCCAACGCTAGTGACTAATAGCCCTTGATTGTAGAGTGGTGATTAGGGTTTCAATCGATATATTTTACTTTAAACTATCCTTTTTTTATGAAGCAAGAGATGTAAAACAAAAATTGTCAAGGAGCACCCCGTTTTTTTCGGGTCACATTTAAAAAAGTTTTGAAGAATAGGAAAGATCAGTCTGTGTATTAAGAGTAGAATATTGGAAGACACGGTAATTACAGCAGTACAGTCCGGTTCCGGAACATCGGCGCTTAGAAAGGCTGAGAAGAATTGATGAATATTTTCAAGATTAATTTACTGACCGTATATCAAACAATAAGCTATACAAAACTGGGATTTGACCCCACTTTCTAGGACTATAATGAACGAAAAGTTAAGATGGTTAGGTTGTGTTGTACGGATGAAATATGAACGATTATCAAAGATCATGTTTTTTGGCTATCCACCTGGGCCCAAACGAAAAGCAGTTGTCGTTCTTGATTGGAGTGAGAAGAGATCTTACGGAAGTCTTTAAATGAAATTGAACTTCACAGTAAAGAGTGAAGCTTTGAATGAACTGGGATGGAGAAGGAGCATAAGCAGCTGTGTTGGCTTCAGGTAACTTGGTGATGCAATGAGTTGCTAGTAGTAGTAGTACTAGAGACTGACAGCACAAAAAAAAGCTCTCGTAAACTCTTGGAAACTCTTGAGACAAAGACAGCAGCATTTGCAGGTTCAACCGAAATGGGTAACAACTAATGGACTGATTTGACCGTCTTTAAAGAGTTCTTATAAAGGGCTTTCTTCAATATGACAATGAATTCCAACCACTTTTCTTAGGCATTTACCATGCTCAGTGATAAGCTCTGGTGGATTCAACAAGTGAAACCTTCAAAACTACACATTTATTAATTGTAAATCAGCATTATCAAAAAAAAGAGACGCTCACCTTTTCCAAAATAAGACTTTACCTAGATTATACAAGAAAAGAATTTGGTTAAAAAAAATATAATTGTTATTCACTAAAAAGATCTTTGCCAGTAATAGCATTCAATTTATTTCTTTGTGCCTCATCCATAGGGATATTCTTGGCAACAAAAGTTGCCAACTCTTCAGCTTCTTCATAGCCAATTTGCGTCACATAGTTTATTGTGGCCTAAAAAAGGAAAGATTTAAGACAAAAAATATATTTAAGGATTTTGGTGTTTGGGGCATAGTAATTCAAATAAACACTAGAACAAAACTATGGAGATTATAAAAACCAGGTAAAATTTTTGAATCCATCATGCAAAATGGAGTAAAACTTTCCCAAGCCAGTCAATAAAAATCCACAATCCAAAGCACCCGAATTTTAGAACAAAAACATAAACAAATATCATTCAAAAAGTATGGGCAATGGGCAAATTATCATTATGTATTCAAATTCGGCATAAGAGGTTCCATTTAAACCACACACTTTAGTTCTTGAAACAAATATGAGCAGATTAGATTGAATGAGGCGTGGATCCAGTTCTTTGGTTTAGGAGGGGGAGTCAATCCTTCTACAGACCAGTAAATGTCTGAGGTGGATCATGAAACCAAAGGAAGACATTTACTAAGACATAAAATTGCTTCTTAAATTTTCATATGTTGGAATATAAGTACAGTGATACACTACAGGATTTGAATGAAGCACGTTTATTTACAAAATAAATTTGAGCTCTAGGGCCACTGTTTACTAAACGAGTAATAACTTTGTCAGTCTTGACATACATTTAGTGATGGATATTGGAAAGAGCTGAGCCGGTGAGCCTGGCTTGCTCCATTTGTGTCCGTAGCCAAGTTATAATCTTCGTCGGGTTGAAAAGCTCTGTTCGGCAGACGCAGCACTCACTGGGAGCGAGATGAGGATATGAAGCAGCTTGTTAACACAATTATATACATTCTTTGACAGCTTCTTCAAGCGAAAAAGGAAGGAAACGTCCATCTCTCTTGACTCGAAGCCACCTACTCCTCCTCACCTCTGTATCTGCTAATATATGGGTTGTTCTTGTAGCTGGTACAGGTAACCCAAGCAGCTGACCATACGGTATATTATGTATATACAAGAAACATCCGTAACTGTGGCATTCAACGATTCGTCCGTGGCGTCCAAACGTTAGGAGGTAAAAAAAAAAGGGTTAGCCGAAAAGATTTCAGTGTCTCTTTTCATAATTCACTTTTCAAATCATTGGTGACAAAATTGACCACGGTATGAAAACAGCGCACCCATAATATTCTAATAGAGAAGAGTAAAGTGGATTTTTATGTGAATTAGTTTAAAAAGCTTTTTCCAGACAATAAGTTTTTCAAAGAAAAGTAAATAGCACCATTAAACCAAAAGTGAGTAAAAATAAAGACAAATAATCTTCAGAGCGTAAAACTACCGCAAGTCACTATAAATAAATAAATGAAGCCCAAAACGAACAGAAATGACAATAAATAACCGAGCCAAACTCAAAACGACCAGAGCATAACTTACAATTACTGAAAAAAAAGAAAAGAAACAAAAATGTGGATTCACATTTTAATATACACATGCTGATATTTATTCCTTAAAGTCTTAATAATTTTTATTTTGTTAAAGTTAAAAAAGTGAAAACATTTAAAATTTATTTAGTTTTCAGCAAAGTACAAATTATGTTCTGGTCTTTGAGAAGGCACTGGGGGTTGTCAGCCCTATTAATGTTAGTTTCTGCTCTTTTTTAGCTTGACTCCGTTATTTATCGTAATTTTTACGTTTTGGGTGTCTTTTTTTATTGATGGTGATCTGTGGTAGGTTTACGCTTTGAAGATTGTTTGACTTTTTTTCTGCTCATTTTTGGTTTAATGAAGCTCTTTACTTTTCTTTGAAAAACTTATTTTGTGGAAAAAGTTTTTTTTAATCAATTTCGGTTCGTTTTTTATTGACATAGTCTTTTTCATGGAAAAAGAAAATGATATTTTATTTCTTGTCAGTTTTTCTTTTTTTTTTTCAATAAGAATCCATAGTTTGGCATGCTATTTTTATGTTGGAGAAAATCTTTAAGCAATTTTTAACAACATACACTCTTTTGAAAATCTGTACACAAACTGTATTGTTTATTTTATAGTTTATTTTGTATTGTATAATTTAGTTTTATACCTCCTCGAGTTCACCTGAAAAATAAAACCATGGCATTCCCAAAAAATTATATCTATGCTCCTGGACAATCTACACTTACACTCTTTTGATTTAGTTAAACTGTAGGAGCAGAAGTAGTAATAGTCGTAGCCCTGAAAGCTTCAACTTGCATAGACAGCCAGCATCCACAAAGTGCCTTTTGATTTAGTTTTAAAGCAGGACTTAGTTTTACAGCATAATGTTCAAATTGTATAATTCGGGAAGGGTTAATATGCCAAATATCCTTGGAGACGTAGTTACTGGACCGTTCAACTATGCAGAACAAAATGGCTATCTCAAATTTTGATTGGATGTCTTTCAAAAATTAATGGGCTTTGAGGAGGCTGCTTGCCCTCCAGTCACTTTTGACTCTTAAAAAGGGCACTAGAACTTTAAATTTTCATTCAAATTAGCTACTTAAAAAGTTTCAATGATATTGCTTCCTATGATAGAGCGGCGCTACCTATGATATTGTATATGTCCTTTTGAAAACCTGCATGCACATACTCTTTTCGTTTAACTGAAAGTCCCCTTAAACGTTCCCTAAAAATTTCACCTTAATACCCTTAGCGTCATTGGTTACATAAATCGCAGTAGCTGTATTAATAGTAAAAACCAGCGGTTCCCAAAGTTGACTGGGCTGCGACACATTTAACAAAAATTTCCAATCTTGGGACCCACCTTTTTGTTGTCTTAGAGAAAAGAGGTAGTAGGTGGTATAATTTACAACCAGATGAGTCTACTGAGGTACAAGGCCTGTCTTAACTGTTTTTTTGTGCGTTATATATGGCAGAGCGACCTGCATGAAGATATCTTTTTCTGCCAGCCAATAAGTTGCGAAACTGCTGAGGTAGTTTTCAATACAATTGATTCCCATATAAAAGAAAAAGCTTTACACTGAAAGAACTGAGTCGGTATATGCACTGATGGTGCGTGGGCTATGTGCGGGAAAAATAGCAGTGTGGTTACGAGAATTCTTGAGTAAAGTTCGAGTGCTTTGTGGGCTCATTGTAGACTTCGTAGAGAAGCCCTGGTTTCCAAAGCATTGCCTGATGATTTCAAAATAGTACTTGATACAGCTATGAAAATTGTAACTTATATTAAAACAAAACCCTTACAAGCCCGCCTATTTCAAAACCTGAGTGATGAAATAGAGACCAGTGGTACATCCCTTCTGCATACAGAAGTTTGCTGGTTACCCAGGGGAAAAGTACTGACAAGATTAGTAGAACTGCGTAATCAAGTTAAAATTTACTTGGAAGGAAAAATTGAATATATTAATCATCTACTGAACGACGAAATCATTCTAAGGCTCAGTTATTTAGCGGATATTGTTCCAAATTCAACGAAATAAAATTGTATTTGCAAGGTTCAAATGGATCAGACATCTTTGCAATTCACAATAAAATTCGAGCGTTCCTGAAAACCTTCTGCTGTGGAAAAGTTGCATTGATAATGTCAAGCAGGCTATGATTGTCTTGAAACACTTGAAACTTTTATTATTGAAAACCATGTGCAGCCCAAGATGAACTTAATGTCAAAAATTTTCAGTCTTTTGTTATTGTTAAAAAATGATTTGACGACTATTTTGGGGAAGAGATGAAAAAGTTTGATGATTTGAGTTGAACATGTAACCCATATAAAGACGACTTATCAAGTAGCATGTCAACAAAAAAAGGGAAGAACTCGTTGATTTATCAGAAGATTCGTCACTGAAAAATAGTCAAACCATTCGTGGTAACGAACTGTAGTAGGGAGTGACCCGGCTAAATAGTAACCAAAACTCTAAAAAATTGAATTTTGATATCAATAGCTACATCAAAAGAATCGCATTTTAATGCTGATTTTAAATATATAAGTTTCATCAAGTTTAGTTTTACCCATCAAAAGTTACGAGCCTGAGAAAATTTGCCTTATTTAAGAAAATAGGGGGAAACACCCCTTAAAAGTCGTAGAATCTTAACGAAAATGACACTATCAGATTCAGCGTATCAGAGAACCCTACTGTAGAAGTTTCAAGCTCCTATCTACAAAAATGTGGAATTTTGTATTTTTTGCCAGAAGACAAATCACGGGTGCGTGTTTATTTGTTTGTTTTTTTTTGTTTTTTTTTCTTTTCCCCAGGGGTCATCATACCGAACAAGTGGTCCTAGAATATCGCAAGAGAGCTCATTCTAACGGAAATGAAAAGTTCTAGTGCCCTTTTTAAGTGACCAAAAAAATTGGAGGGCACCTAGGCCCCCTCCCACGCTCATTTGTTTCCCAAACGCAACGAATCAAAATTTTGAGATAGCCATTTTGTTCAGCATAGTCAAAAACCATAATAACTATGTCTTTGGGGATGACTTACTCCCCCACAATCCCTGGGGGAGGGGCTGCAAGTTACAAACTTTGACCAGTGTTTACATATAGTAATGGTTATTGGGAAGTGTACAGACGTTTTCAGGGGGATTTTATTTTGTTTGGGGGTGGGGCTGAGGGGAGGGGGCTATGTTGGAGGATCTTTCCTTGGAGGAATCTGTCATTGGGGAAGAAAAATTCAATGAAAAGGGCGCAGGATTTTCTAGCATTACTAAAAGAAAACAATGAAAAATAAATATGAAAACGTTTTTTCAAATGAAAGGAAGGGGTAGCATTGAAACTTAAAACGACCAGAGGTTATTACTTATATGAGGGGTTCTAAAAATACTTTAGTATAAATAGCGAGGTATTTAGGAGGAAATAAATACCTCGCTCTTTATGCTAAAGTATTTTTAGTAATTTCAACTATTTATTCTACGGCCTTTCTGATTCAGGGGTCATTCTTAAAGAATTGGGACAAAACTTACGATTTAGTGTAAAGAGCGAGGTATTAACGAGGGTAAAAACCCCCTCGTATACATAATAAAAATATAAGATTATGAAAGTTTGTTACGTAAGTTAATTCTTAAGTTACGTATATTTTTTACTAATAAAAACATTCGTTAAAAATTAAAAGTTCTAGTTGCATTCTTAAGTAACCGAAAAATTGGAGGGGAACTAGACCTCCTTCTCCACCCCTTATTTCTCAAAATCGTCTGATCGAAACTAAGAGAAAGCCATTTAGCCAAAAAAAGAATTAATATACAAATTTCATTTTAATAATTTATGTGAGGAGAGCCAAAACCAAACATGCATTAATTCAAAAACGTTCAGAAATTAAATAAAAAAAAACTAATTTTTTTAGCTGAAAGTAAGGAGCGACATTAAAACTTAAAACGAACAGAAATTACTCCGTATATGAAATGGGTTGTCCCCTCCGCAATCCCTCGCTCTTTACGCTAAAGCTTTTAATTGTTTTAAAAATTAGAATTGTGGTAAAGAGTCAAACTTTAGCGTAAAGAGCGAGGGATTGCGGAGGGGACAACCCATTTCATATACGGAGTAATTTCTGTTCGTTTTAAGTTTTAATGTCGCTCCTTACTTTCAGCTAAAAAAATTAGTTTTTTTTTATTTAATTTTAATCATAAACAGTTAGAAAATTCTGGCTCTCAGTTGCTGATAACTATTCTTGCCTGTTTGATGAAGCTATGAAAGTTAACCTCCTCTTTACTTTGTCATATCTATGTGAGGCTGAATTTTCGGCCATGATTTACATTAACACTAAGTACAGAAATAAATTGGATATATCAAACTCTCTGCAAAAAGTTGAAGTTGATTATGAAACTGTAATGAAGAAAAATCCGAAACAAATACATTCTTCCCATTGAAATAACTTCGTAAAATAAAAACTTGCAGATTTGGTCATGTAAGTAATTAAAGAAATGTTTAAGTCATTTTTCTTATTTTAACAGTTTTTCATTCATATTGGTAACACTTGTATTACTTTTTTTTACTTCAATTAGAACAAACAAGTTCCACTACTCACAATATTGATTCTCGCGACCACGACCCACACAATGTTCGCTCATGACACACTGATAGGTCGCGACCCATAGTTTGAGAACCCCTGGTATACACATAGTACCTTCTGGCTATTTAAAAATCCACCACAATTTACTCTGAAAGGTCTAACTTAATAATGTAGGCCATTCTTAAGATATTGCTGTGTCAATTTTTTACTAATCTACATGCTCATACTTCGTTTTAATTGAGTTCAACATCCGCCTAAATGTTCCTTGAAAGCTTCACCTTAATGCCCTTAGCTTACGTAGTAGCAAGTTGTAGTAGCAGTAGTAGGATCAGTAGCAGTATGCATAGTACCTTCGGTTTTCTCTAATATCCCCTTCAACACAAGCTGAAAGTTTCAACTTAATGGGCATAGTGTTTCGATTTAGTTCAATAAAGTTTCAATATTCTCGAAATTTTTCACCTTAATACACCTAGCTTTAATAGCAGTAGTAGTAGTAGTAGTATCAGTAGAAATAATAGTAGCAGTAGTAGTGGTACCAGTGGAAATAATAGTACTAGTAGTAGTAGTAGCAGTAGATATAATAGTAGCAGTAGCAGTAGCTTCAATAGTAGCAGTAGTAGCAATAGCAATAGTAGTAATAATACTAATTGTAGTCACAGCAGTAGCATTCGTATTAGTAGTACAAGTAGTAGTATTTTTAGCACTAGTGCTGGTAGGAGCAGTAGTATCAACATATTGCCTTTTGGTCGGACATCCCTCGCATCAAGTTCTGGAAGTTTTAATTTAATACAATTAGCTGTTGCTATGAAATTGCCAATATATACTTTTGATAACCTGTAAATTCATATACTTCCTGAAGTTTTCATCTTAATGCTCTTAGCTTTACTAGTAGTTGCAATAGAAGTAGTAGTTGGAGCAGTACTAGAATTAGTAGTAGTAGTTGAAGTAGTAGTTGTAGTAGTAATTGAAGTAGTAGTAGCAGTAAATGTAACAGTGATTTTGCCTTTAGTTCAATTGATCTTCCTCTTAAAGCATTCTCTGAAAGTTCCAACTTAATACCCAAAATCCATTCTTGAAATACCCGTTTTTGACAATATGCATGCACATAATGACTTTTGATTTCGTTCAAAATTTCTCCACAATATTAGTACTATAGTACAATACTAGCACTTAGCCTTAATAGAGCTAGCATCATAATAGTAGTGGTGGTAGTAGGAAATGTAGCAGTAGTAGTAGTGTTATATTAGTAGTAGTAGTATTAAAGACATAGTATAGTAACAGTAGTATTAAAAACAGTAGTAGCATATACATATTGCCATTTGGTCAGTTAAATATCCCCCTCAGGATACACTGGAAGTTTTATCTTCATATGCTAAACCGTTCCAAAAATATTCCTGATATTTTAACATTCTCAGCCTAACACGTAGTTTCAATTTAAGTAGTAGCTGATGTAGTTTAGTAGCAGTAGTAGTAGCCGTAGCAGTAAAAGTAGCAGTGGTAGTGGTATTAGCAGTAGCATACACATATTACCTTTTGGTCTATTTATCTTCACCTTTTAGTATTCTCTGAAAGTTCCAACTTAACACCCACATTGAGATACCCCTTTTGGCAATCTGCATGCACATTGTGTCTTTTGATCTGATTTACCCCTCAATATTATGTCAAAATTTCACAATCACACCCATACCCTTAATAGTACTAGTATCACAGTAGTATTGGTGGTAGATAACTTCGAATTTTGAACTGTTTTGAACTGTTTTACTTTAGAATTGGTAGTAGTAGAAGCAGTAGCAGCAGTATTAAGAGCAGTAGTAGCACATATATATTGTCTTTCGGTCAATCGAACATCCTCCTTATGATGCTTCAGAAGTTTCATCTTGATATGCTAAGCCGTTCCAAAATTATCACTGATATGCCTGTATCAGCAATCTATATACACATAGTATGTTTTGGTTTATTTCAACTTTCCACTCAACGTTTCCTCAAATGTTCACGTTTTAATTTAGTTCAAAACTCCCCTCGACATTCTTTAGAAAAACTCACCTGAATGCCCTTCGTCTTTTTTGAAAGTAAACGTCAAATATGCCCACGTTTCTCAATTACTATATGTTAAGAATGAAAACCTAACTTGCAGCCATTGCTCTGAGGGCTGGGGGGTTGAAATCCCAAAAGACATAATTACTGGACCATTCAACAATGCTTAAGAAAACAGCTGCCTCAAAATTTTAGTTTAATATGTTTTAGGAAATGATGGGTGTGGGGGAGGAAAGGAGCAGTTGCCCTCCAATCACTTTTGACTCTTAAAAAAGGCACTAGAACTTCCGATTTCCGATCAAATGTGCCCCATCCGAAGTTTATGCGACAACTCCCTTCAACAAGAACCGTATATACCCCCCGAGGCATAGCTTACAACCCTTGCGGCTGGGCTGTGCGGGGTTGTGCCAACCCTAGAGGCTTTATTATATGTTATTTGGACTATTTTGAACAAAATGGCTATCTCAAAATTTTAATCAGCTTGTTTTGGAGACCACAGGACATCGGGGAGGGGGAGTTTAAAAAACTACAAAATCAGTTTTGATCCTTAAGAGGGAACTAGAACTTTCAATTTCCAATCTAATGAGCATACTCTAAAGTATTACGAACATCCCTTCTATGAAAACCTTATATGCATTCGGTGCGTAACTTAAAATCCTTGCGTTAAGGCACTAGGGTGTTGTGACAATCCCAGAGGCCTTGTTATATGATCTTTGGAGTATTTTGAACAAAATGGCTATCTTAAAATTTCTATCAGAGGTATTTGGAGAAAAAAGGATGTGGAAAGGGCTAGTTGCAGTTCGATCACTTTTGACTCTTAAAAAGGGCATTAGAACTTCTTATTACTAACCGAATCAACCCTCTCTGAAATTGTTACGGCCAACCCTTCCATAACACAATTATATGTTAATAATGGGCAAGTAGCATAACTTGTAGCTTTCCTTATACCTTTCCCTGAGAGTTGTGGGGGGTTGACAAAAGTTCTCTGAAGTTTCCCTTGTTTGACAGGATAGTGTCGTCAGCGCAAACATCTATATCATCCCTATAATCTCTGATTGGAATATTCTGTCTTCCGAGAAAACAGAATAGACTCTACTATAGACTTCAGCCGAACTCCATTTTCATTCATCTGCTTCAAACTCTGCTCCTTTACTCGCTTATGCGCAGATTCACAGGGTATGTTATAGACCTTAATAAAGGACTTACTGGCTTGAACAGCACTGTCATGGTATTTGGAAGCATCTCGCAATGCTAGGTCACCGGCTTTGCTCGTTAAATTTGCGAACTTGGTTTAAGACTGAGTTCCTAACTTTTGAAGAGCATCATATCGTTTTGAACCCCAAACAGTTCAAGTAACAAACAGAACACAAAAAGTCCTTTATAGACGTCTGTATTAAGCCAGTAAAAAGTTTACATGAGGTAAAAAATAGCCACTTATGGGTTTCCAAGATTTTTCCGACAATTGTATGGATTACACAAATATATCTTCTGATGTCATTTTGAGGAAAAGATTCTTGGGGTGGGAGTACAAAAGACGAATAATCTCAGAAGCTTTCTCTGGACTCCCGGGAATTCTTTGGGAGTTTACACAGCTTGAAGACAAACTAAGCATCTCGAGATTCTCACATTTCCCCTTGCAAGATTTCAAAATCCCAAAACTGTCTAGTGTTTTTGGCTACACTTTGACATTCTAAACAACTCGAAAACAATTTCAAACAATCAGCGCAATTAAATCTACTCAAACACTTCAAAAATCAAAAGTCAAGAGTAACAGCCAACATTAAAAATCAAGAGTAACATTCAAAAATCAAGAGTAACAGCCTTTATTTTTGATTCCAATGGGAAACAGCTGTGAGGTGGCGGCCCCTCAAGAGTTTCACCGAGGGTGACAGAGATAATAAACAGACTTCGCTTACATGGGATATTTATCATATGAAGGGTTTCACAGCAATATACAGTGACATAATATATGATAAGAATAGGATTTATTATTATTAATTGATTAAACGAACATAATAAAAGAACTCGGCGAGTGTGCACATGGGACAACAATTCTATCTCATGGCTACCTCCTGAACTCATCACTTTTGATTGAAAATCAACATTACCCTTTCAGCTTAGATGGCTCTTTCAGCTTAATGTAGCAGGCTATTCTTAGTGGCGCAAATTAAAAAATGTAAGAAAGAGGGGAGAAGAACTTTTTCAACTTTTTTATGGAAACACAAAGAAAGAACAACATCCAGCAAATATACCTAAAACAGGAGATAGTGCCGACTTCACTCCTTGGAGAAACCGTTGGCTCATCCATCCAAATCCAGTAAGTCTACCTTTATCAGTTTCCAATCATAACATCACTGAGTCTGTCATTTCCTATCATCGATCGCAGATAACTCTTTATATGCCCTAACGCTCATAAGAGTCGTCGATTGCTTGATGATGGCAGTGATTACAACCAAAGTAACAACTAGGTTCGCCAGTTCTAACAC
Organism: Artemia franciscana; assembly: GCF_032884065.1. Classification (NCBI taxonomy): domain Eukaryota; kingdom Metazoa; phylum Arthropoda; class Branchiopoda; order Anostraca; family Artemiidae; genus Artemia; species Artemia franciscana. Next base: position 23,096,998 of record NC_088870.1, read on the forward strand.
TGCGTAATAGGCAATTAAGAGGTCGGATAAAAATCTGTATAACTCAGAGAACATACATTTTTGAAAAATCATTTTTGAAAGGTTCAACTTTGCAAGAGAAATCTGGGATTCTATGGTAAAGCCATTGACACCAAGAATCCTTGATAAGACGTGCAACTTCTACACTTTCTAAAGTAGAAGGGCCTAAGACGGACAAAGCATCGAGCAGCGGCTTATTTTGCATGAAACATTTCGCTTGCAAAACAGTCTGTTACCCCGAAGTACTTATGTTTACCAGAGTTTGATTAAACTGGCTTACTAATATTGCGGTTACCCATTTGGAAATGGCTTGACTTCTCCTACTTCGAGCACTGGTTTTAGATTGTTTCTTAATACAATCTCCATATATTCACCATGGTTTAGGACTGGCTAAAAGGATTTAATTACTGAACAGTATCAAAATACCATCACTACTACTCAAAACGACTCACTGCGCCCTGAGCACCCTGAGAGTAAAACAGTTTCAAACGCTCTCTCTCCGTCCTATATTAAAGCTTCAACCTGTACCCCCTCCCATAGAGTTCCAATTTTCTTTAAATCCTTTATTATGACCTCTGTCCATTCCATTCGGGATTACTTGCTTTTCGTTTGATCCCAGATAGATGGCCAAAAAGTGCAATATTTGGCAATCAGTCATCCATCATCTGCGCAACCTAGCCGAGCTATCTTAAACTTTCATTCATTATAGACCTAGAAATTAGGATGGTGACTTATTTCTATTCATACCTAGTATATCTAAGGAAAATACCCTTCAGTTGTAAAATAATAATTATTTTGATGATATGTGTCTATAACCTGGCCCAGTGACATGACTTAATGAATCCATGTTATATAAAGAGTGACGCTTTAGAAAAAAAAACGAATAATTAGCCATTGTCCAGATAACCACACAAACCCACAAGATCAATAGCAAAAAAATGAAGACAAGAAGAAAAAGATCCAAAAAAACGTTGAGAAGGGTATCTCTGGGGGTTTAACGTATGAAGAGGCATAACTTTACTTCAAATTACGCGTTGGATTTCATATTAACTATTTCTTGAAATGAATAGCTCAAGAAGAAAAACAGTATATAGGGAAGCATTAGGGACAAAATTTGATTCCAATGAAATGACGACTTTTCTAAGACAATGAAAATGAAAAAAAAACTAACTTCGGAAATGAACTTTCCAGAAGCAAAACTGACAAACTCCATAAAAGTAACAATGGAGATACTTATTAAAGAAGATAGTATGTTGGTTTTGTAACATATTGTGCCGATTATTTTAAAGGGGTAATCATAATTTTTGTTATGTTTTCTTGTGCGTCTTAAGATGAATAACCATTTAAACATATTTTAGTATGGGATTCACCCACTAGAAGATCAGACAGGAGGTGCTATTCAGTAAAAAGCACTTCATTTAAAATTCAAAATGTTTTGCGTTTTACTCTTTATGTATTTGTCTTTAATTTTCTTTTATTTATAATTCCTTTAAGTAGCTTCATTGCGTACTTATAGTCCTAAGACTCAATGAAGAGCTTCGTTTCGAAAATATATAATCAATTTCGCCTCTGAATTGGTCACTTGTCTGTTATGTATCCAATAGTTGTCTTTAGGAATAAATAACTTTAAATGTCCCCAGTCGAGGACACTTAGTAAAGAACGATATGATCTCATTATATTTTCTCTTTTTCATAATAAACTTAGTGATCGCGAAATTGCAGTCGTGGATCCTAAGGATGTACCCAAACATAAGAATTTGGGCTTTGGCAATTTATCACAAGAAAAAAAGGACTAAAAGTACTAATACTACTGACAACTTAGCACCTGGCAATTTCAATAAACAAGTAAGACAATTTCAAATGAAATTAGATAATATGATTAATTTGCAATGTTATAGGAGAAAAACTGATGTTTCTCCGTAGATAATAATTAATCAGCATTTTTGTTTACAAAAATAGTTTAAAAGTCAAAATCCAGTCTGCTTAAAGCAAGCAAATTACTGACAGAATTCTATGTTCTTTGGTACCTGAAAAGATAAGTATGCAGTGCTTTAGGGTAGACTGAAAAATGACAAAATCGTCAATCGCTAGATGACGTTGGTGATTTTTTTACACCAGCACAGGCTTCCTTTGCAATAAGTTTGACATTCTCTTTGATTATAGCGCTTTAAGAACTTACCAATGCATGAGAAGCATGGGCGTTATCTTTACAGACTCCAAGAAAAGCTCGTAAAGCTTCTCCTTTCGGAAAGCCAGATACTTTAGTAGCACCATCTCTATCTAATTTTTCTATGACTTTGCATGCTCTTTGAAATCCATCCAGCCTCAAGAAAATCATCAAAAGGTTGCCAAGCGGCTCTCCACTCCAACTGATTATAAAATAAATAATTAGAACTTACTTTGGGCCTGGTGCCAAGGTTGTGGGTGTCAAAGCGTATACACTAGCAGCAAAAGAAACGAAACATTTGACATAAGATGCTAAATGAAAAACAACCTGAAGTGCAGTAGTTAGTTTCTAGTATAGGCAGAATTCAATCCACTCTATGACGTTTCCTACTACATATAATGTTCTCTTGAATGTTTAAGAAAATATAGATGGTTGGGTATTTCAATAATCTATTATAGACATTCTAAACAGACGGCATATTCCGCCTATCCAAGAAATTACCATCAGAAAGTGCCACATCAAACCCAATTTTTTTTAAAGGCAGTTCATCTTTACTTTGGGAATATTTTTTTGAGGCTATGAAGTTTTAAGAATTTAAAGATCTAATGAATGCCATGCGTTTAATTCACTAAAAAAAAAATTATTGCATACAATAAACGGAATAAAGGGAATTCGAATAGACAAAAACCTTAGATTATAACGAAACCAAGAAAAACATTTTTACTACTTCCCTGGTTTTCTCACAAACAGAATATTGATCTTTCTAGATTAGAAAGAAAACTTAAACAGAGAAACCATAGTAAAATTAAATTAAAATTAAAAAATGAAAGTTAGTTTGAAAACAAATTAAAAATGGAAATGAAAGAATTAACCTAAAGTAAAATTAATTTGAAATTTTATTTGAAGACCTGAAAAAGCCAGGCGAACTTCCTTTTTTGCTTATAGTTCGATTGAGTTTTTTTTTTATTATTATTATTATCGTTTTTTTTATGATGATGTCTAAAGTCTAACCTAGTCTAAGTCTAACTGTCTAGTTCTTTTTATTTAGTACGATCCTACTCAACTCTAAATAGAAAAGAATTCCTACTCAAGTAGTCCTATTCAACTCCAAATCACACAAAAGATAGTTGGAAACAATAGACCATTTGGATATTACTTTTTCTACAATAGGAATATTTGTAGTTTACAGATCCATATTTCCATTTGTAGACTTTCATAGCAAATAACAGTAAACACAAAATTGAGAATGAAGCTTGACGCAAAAAGGAATTCTGTAGCACATGAAAAAAAACCTTTTAAAAAGGATACAGTAAGGTAAAAAAGAGAACCATTTTCAGGCTTATTGAAACTTTCGCCTCCTAAAAAAAGAATGTAGGCCGAAGTGCAAGTAATACTAAGCGGCCTGTAGTCCCCTCCCCCGAAATCTTAAATTTTTCATAATTTCTTAGCACTTCTTAGATGGTCAATGAATTATGTGCCATTTCAATGTGGTAAATGATATATACCAGTTATTCACCCAGTAATTTTTCATCTGACGAACTCTCACCCTCTTCTGATTTTATTATCAGTTTGTAAATCTCCGGTAATTTACTAGTAACTGCACTCATCGTAATAAATAATTTCTGAGGACTTATTGAGGATTTCTAAGGATATTGTCCTATGGACTTTTATCTGTATTTTTTATTCTTATTCCTGCACTAAGGACGGTTAAGGGGAGGTCTCGACCAAAATATTTGAATTGTATACTCCGTTTTTTCACTACCTCTTAGTATCCTATTTTTTTCTTTGTAACGACATATCGTTTCGATATTATCCTTTTTTTCTTCGCAACGACTTTTCGTTGCGTACTCTTCGTCGTTAGGAATTCTTCGCATTTGTAGTCAGGAAGAAGATTGTCATTCTGGAAAATTGCAACTAATGCGGCTGTAGACCGGATAACAATGACAGTCTCTAGAAAACAGCGAAGACTTCAACAGCTCTGAGCTAAGAAACGAAGGGAAACGAAAGATCGAGACTAAGCCGGATAAAAGTAAAAAATATAAATGAACGTTGTCGTCGAGCATGAACCTCAACTAAAGGTTCTATCTTGAAGTCTGTAGAAACAGCGGACGCAAGTGACAAAATAAGCACTCTGTTCGACATCGAAAGTTTTTAGACGGAAAAGGTTTGGTTTCTTCGGAAACTAAGTACGATCTGTTACAAGGATGTTTTAAACCGGACAATCAATATCCTTTTCCAGTTCACGATTGCGTTGAGAACAAGGAAGTTTTAAAGACATGGATCTTTGAGACTGGATGAAAATTTCTGCACCGGATAAAGGGCACTTTCTTAAGTTTTTGCCTCTTTTCTTGTCAATTCACAGAAATCATAAGGGGGAGGGATAAATGCATTTTAAACAGTCTATAGGGGGAAAAAATCTTGGGGGGGAGTGCCCTGCCTCCTTCCCTGATCCTAAATTATGTTTTGGGGCTTATCGGGATTCTCACATGCTAAATTATCGTTGATTTTATGGGAGTGTCTTTCCACTCTACGGTTAATTGTATTATTAATAAATAAAAGTGGATACCCATTTCCAAAAAGTATGTCCCTGATAAAGTCTAGTTCAGCTGTGATGTAGGAATCAGAACAAATATTTAGGGCACCTGTCACAAATAGACCTATGAGATCAGCAGCGAAAAAAGCTAGGCTGGCATTAAAAACGTGTTTTTAAATCACTTTCTTTCATTTCAATGAATTGCCTCGTTTCATCACAATTTATTTATCAGTCCTGCTTGAACTTCGCTGAAGTAAGGATGCTGGGACTGTTTTGAAAAAAAAAAGTTCATTTTAGTTTTATTGATTTTATTCTCTTGTAAGTTGTTTTTTCTTATTTGTATAGCTAAGGACGGCCCTTGGACATATGGCCGAAATATTCATTCTAATTTGTTTCCCACTGTCTTGAGAAATTCCCTATTGTTCTTTTTGTTTTTGGTGTTTGTGATGGAAAGGCAGCGTGGTCTTCGTCATTATTTACGTCTCGATTATATTGGTCGGCCAATATGCCGGTCGGGCCCTAATGTTGTTTGGGAGGAAAGTTTTCTGACAAGGGTCAGTCGGCACCAGCCCTATACAGTCAAAATACGGAGCACACAGAGTGCTAAGTGAGGATAAAAAATGGCTTAAGCTAATTATACAATCAGTTCGACGTCAAAGACTGGCATTGCGTGTCAACAAAGACTCAGGGAGACTGACCTTCAAAGAGCGTCTCAGAACCTGATGGAATTTTCTGGATGTTACTACACTATCGCATGAAAAATAACAGAAATATGGAAGATATTTTTGAGAAAAATGCGAATAATGCCCAATATTTTAGCTCAGACTTTCGTCTGGAACAAAATATCCGCAAGCTGAATCTGTACATTGTGTCTTCCACTCCATAAGCTTGGTATTGAAAAACTTGAGCAAGATTCCTGAGATGAAGCACAGCATGATGTTTGATTCAAAAAACTGTAAAATTATTTCTCTTTAGTGCCAAATGCCATCCTTAGAACTTATACTGCTATCAATTTGAAAAGCCTGTTTGAAACTCGATTAGTCTAAAGATACGATGAAATACAAAAATCGAGGGAGTTATTTGTCCAAATGGCGAAGGCCTTGAAGAAATATAGACAAGCGGAAATCCCATGACGTCGTCAAAAGCCAGAAGCCTGCTAAACAACAATATTGAGCTTGGAGAATGTGTTAACTCTAACCATGGTGGATTTTTTTCTTTGACACACTTTGAATTTGTCGAAGCTGCTGCAATCAAGAAACCTACACTTTGCTCTCTGTGTCCAATGCGTGACAGATAATATTTCATGACGTCATAAGCAGGGCAAAAGAGAAGTTCAACAACCGTTTACAGAAGCAGTGGCCGCTTGCAGAGAAATGGAAATGACGAAAGAGAATTCCATCCCACGGTAGAAAATTCTTTTCAATATCCCGTTCCATATCTCGAGTAAAACGAGCGTTGAATTTTATTATAGTACTTCGTCACTTCATCCAATTTGTAGATCTCATAATATCACTCGAAACTCGATTCACAAAGCACACGACCGCTCCAAAAGGCCTCAGCTGGATTTCACCAGCTTTTGTGGTCAAAGAGCCAATTCAGGATGTAAAAGACCTGAATAATTGTTTGCCTCCGATCTAGCATGTTCTGACTTCACCATAAAGGCTGTGCTTGAACTACAGCGAGCTATGTGGCTGAAAGTAACTCCCAGTCTTTTGTCAAAGACCGTCGTCTAGAGCTTGACTGAGTATGATCGAGACGTGTTTCCCAATGTCCATGCGCATTACGCATTTGTCCTGTCACCCCCACATCCACAGAATTTTTATAGAGGTTGTTTTCTTTGATAAGAAGGCTTACAATTTACCTCGAAGGTCCCGTGGATGGACACCAACTAAATGAATAAGTGTTTTTCAATGTTCATTGGGAGATAGCTGTGTCAGTGGACACAATTTTACAGAAGTTCACTCTAAGCTCTTCTTGAAGATTGTAGTTCTCAGTATAGAGTGAGTCCTGATTTTTACGTGTAATTGTTTTGAGGCACCGGTAAGCCTCCTTTGCCTATTTTTTTTTAATTCATATGTATCCCCAATTAAAATTCCTTCGAACGTTCCTGGCTTTGCGCATTCTATTATCCTATTAATTACCGCTTATAACAAATAATTATTTGTTCCATACCTGGCCTGGTTCATCTGTTTCATCAAGAGAACTTAATTATCTCATTAGTTATTTATGGATACACGGTTGCATTGGTTTTTCCAAGTTTTTATCTTTGCATCTCTATACTAAAAAGTGAAGTACAAAAATTTGACAACACTTTTTTAACCTTGACTAAAAATTTGACAATTTAAAAAAAAAGGTGCTTTGGCACATAATCCGTTTTTCTCCGACTTATTACAACCCTTTGTCTACACGATACCGACCCTCGAGTTAAGACAAACTAATCCATTTTATTGAAGTTCACTAGTCTTGCAAATTTGCTATTTTTTTCACATCCTTATTTCTTAGTATTTATTTTTTTCTTGTTTGCCATTATTCATTCATGTAAACATTATATTAGATTCTTTTACGATTTATTTTTAAAAAAAACTTGAGTCGTTCTAGCCAGGTAGATTGATGTCCTGGATTTAGGATCTTATGTCCGAGACGGGGAGGGTTCGAATCCTAGTGTACCCAATTATTTAGTTTGGGACGGGGGTCAGTGGCGTGACTCTGTAAGCTCAGCCAGAGTCGACCGAGCTCTAAATGAGTACTTGGAGAAACCTGGAGAAGTTAAACAGGAAGGGTGTGCGAAAGCACAGGATGGTTGGCCCCCAGCCCCCCATTGCACTTCCTGGCTGAAGTCCCAAGAAACGGAGATCAGCACCACGGGCAGGGACTGTAAAATCCAATGCCGTTTTCTTTACCTTCTTTTATTACAATCTATTCCATAAGTCATTTTTATTTCAATATTCCATTTTGAAAAAGGGGAAGGTGATAAGTATCATTATAAGTATCAATTTAAGGTTCAATTAATTTCGGCTACGCTTTATGATTACAATGTATTCCATATATCATTTTGTTTTCACATATTTCGTTTCGAAAAAAGGGAAGGTGATAAGTATCCCCGTCGTTATTGACTCTTGAAGTTAATTAAACAAAGGGGGGAAGATTGACTCCAAACAAAGTAGGAAACAGGATAGAAGGGAATGTATGGCCCTTCAATTTGGGTACAACAGGAATTTAAAATTACAACTGTAACTAAACATTACCCCGCAGAAACACAAAAATTTTAAACGAATCCGAATTAAGATTCAACTGTAATTTATTAAAAAATCTGGATTTTTTTTAGGAACTACAAGGAAAGATAAGGAAGCAAAGCAAAGTAAAAGTAAAAACAAAAGTAAAGCAACTTAAAAAGCAAAAGTAAAATAGAACAACTTTTATATTATGTGTACTATTCCTTGTTGTCAAAAGCTGTAATATAAACCAAAAAGTTAGAAAGGGACAATTAAATATTTGTAAATATTATTTCCATTCAAGTTTTTACAGTTAGCAATACGAGTTATACCTGTACATCTACATGTGTTAACCTTGAAATAGAACTAGCTACTTTAATTTTTTGGTGTTACTGTTTTGTAGCTGTAGCTGCTATTTTTTATAGCTCTTTGCTTCCTTTTTTTAAATACAGGTTTGCCTATGTTCACTTAATTTTGCTGGGTTACTCTTGATAGCTTCAATTTCTTTTTTTCTCTCTCTCTCAGATGATCATGTTTTTTCATTCTAATTAGTTTTCGTATTTTTTTAATCGGCATATCGAAAATAATTTATCGCAAACATGGCAAATACAGACAAAGAAAGTGAAAAGTCATAACGACCTAAAAACGTCAAAAGCTGTGGAAAAATATGCACCATGCATCCCATCACAATCCTATTTTTAGAACAGATCTAAGCTAAAATTTGAATTCCCATAATGACAGCAAATTGTGCATCGAACAGTGGTAAATCAAACAAGATTTCTGCGTTGCACCAAACGATCTAACCTGAAAAATCGGCTACGTAGGACTTCTTACTAACATTTCCCCAAATTACCACCTTGGGGGACTCTGAAAAACGGCCAAAATGCACGTGGTCGAAAAATGTCTTAAAGAACGGCCAATAGAATCCCTTATCCTAACAGAAACCATAATCAAATAAGAAAAAAAAAATACTTAGACGGAGATCTTTGGTTTTCAGCGTTAAACATTGACTCCAAATTATTCCAAATATCTGTTGCAGTCTTCAAAATTCTTTGACGCATTTCATTCTCAGATTCTGTCACACTTTCTGTTACCGGTTTAACGTTCTTAGCCAGTGAGGAGAGGATTTGGTATGCCAGTTTTTCTCTTTGCGTTTTCTCATACAACCTCGCATCAGACCAGATTTGAGGAATATGTTCTATAGCTCCGTGAATATCTATCGATGTAATTATGTCCTGAGAAATATCAATTCTCAGTTAGTGTCTATTAATGTAAAGTTTTCTTGAATTAATTAATTAATTAATCAAATTTAAATTTACATGTAAATTCATCTAATTAATCAATTTTAATTAATCCAAATCCAAATTAATTAATGCACTCATTAATTGATTAATTCAATAATTAATTAAATTAAAAATTAATTAAATTAAACAAATTAAATTAAACCTGATAAGCCTGTTTTTCTCTTTACATTTTCTGATATGACCTTCCACCTGACCAGACTTGAGGAATATTTCTATCGTTCCATATTTTATATCTATAAAAGTAATTATGTCCTGAAAATATTGTCAATAACATTTATGAATTGGATGTTATTTTTAATATCATTAAAAACATTTGACTTTTAAACATCATTTTCCCCAACACAAAAAAGCATGTTAGAGGAGGGTAAAAATAAGGTCTTCCAATTTTCCCACAATATACTTTTAATATATTCAAATTAGAAAAAAAGACTGTATAATCCATATCGTTTAGCTAAAAAAAAATGAAGCTTTGTTTCAAAATATAGGATATAAAACTGTGATGAGTACTTTTTGAACTAGCAACACTGGAATAATGTTTGTCATTGGCAGTCTCTCAAAGTTTTAAAAATTATTATTTCTATTGTGATACACTACTTAATAGAGCATGATTTACTCCTTTGTAAAGCATGATTTACTCCATATTTACTCCTTGTCTTGCCTCATTTTGCCCACTTAGACCTTTGCTCGGGCTAGTTTCAGTTTTGTACTTCCTTACAAAAATACATAAAAAAAGCTGGAAAAAAAATCGTAGATGGCATATAGTGTACCGAATCGATATTTCAGTTTCTGGGTCTTTTTTATGGGGACAGGTAGCAAGCCTTTCGCCCTATCTTGCGGCAGCGGGAATCAGACACTGGGCCCCGTATTACCAAGCAGAGCATCAATCCACTGTGCAACAAGGTTGATAGCTTAAATATGAGATATTTATGCAAATACCGTGTCTATCATGCCGTTACATTTCCAGATATATAGTTATACTTAGATACAAAGGTTTGTATATAGTAAGTAATAAAGAATAGTAAGTAACAAAGTAATAAAGAATATTTGTTCCTGAACAAGGTAATAGTAACTATTCCCATCACCGAAACTGAAAATTTAACGTTTACAGTTACTCTACATAAAAAAATAAAGTAGCAGAACATTCAAGTTGGCCTCCTAACAGAACCTTAATTATACATTTTACGACAGACTGAGCCATAGTCGCCAATTGTCGAGGTGTAAAAGTAAATTGAGAGTCCATGCCCCAAGAATCACATTCGATCCTGTTTGTATTTGCCCATCCCCGAATTTGAATAATTGAAGTGTAAGCAAGTATGCATTAGTAACAGCAAAATACGAAATATCATATTTCAGAAAAACAATTACTTTCCATTTTGAGAGAACAGGGCTAAATTATTTGACGTCTAAGTCTGTGTGAAATTAATCTGTTTTGGAGAAAACTATAAATACGAAATTAGTGTCTTTACTGAGATCTGGCGTTGTTTCTACCTAATTTGCAAATGTTGAAAATTCAATGGTAATGACAAGTGTCAATTCCACAATACAAATATTTAGACAGTTTTTATAGCTGTTCCATTCCACTGTCTTATGAAAAATAAACCCCATTTCTTTCTGCGTCTGAATATGAACAAAGAATGTGGCCTTTATGGTTATTTATTGCAGGTGATCCTCTAATTTATCCCCCACTGTCAAATCTTTCGATTTTACCATCCTCCCTCCCATTAGAAAGAGTCCACCCGTGGCAGTTTCCAGCCAATGCTCCCCTGATATTATTCCAAAAGATTTTTGACATTCAAAAAATTATGGCCAAACAACACACTTTTTGCGTTTTAAGCCCCTCCCCTAGGAAATTCTCTACGAGCCACGTCCTAATTCAGCTCTTTTTCGAGTCTTGTTATTGTAACGAAAGTATATTTATTGACTCGAACATCCTTCTCAACTGGTAGCACTCTATATGGGTTCTATATAGAGTGCTTCTATATTGTAACGAAAGTATATTTATTGACTCGAACATCCTTCTCAACTGGTAGCACTCATGTTCTTCATATACACTCAAGCTTGGACATTCAAATAAAACTATAATATCGAGACAAATATTTCATAACAGCTTCTACTAACCTCCATTACACTTAATTCTGGGTTGTAAATGTGCGGCACAAAGGAATGGTAAAATTCCATGAGATTATCAATCGTCTCTGTCTTTGCTACCAATTGAAAATAGTATCGACTGTAGAAAACAAAATAATTAATTACGAAGAAGTTTTCAAGCATTTTAGTTCAGTCAAAGCACATTAAGTTCATTTCATGACACGTAATAGTACTAGTGAACTAACAAAAAAGTCATGACACCTAAAAAAAAACATTCATAAATTGAAAAAAAAATCCCAACCGAGTAAGCCATAAATTATGTGTTCTTTCCAAATAAAAAAAAGGGAAAAAAGAAAAAATATATGCCTGACGTTCTCGTCATTGTTATAGAATTATAACGATAATAATTAATAATTTTTTGAAGATCAAAAATATTAACTTGTTTTTACTTTTTAACTGTTTTGGGGAATAATTTTCTAATATAGGCTCGGGATTGTAGCATTATCCGAAAAAATCGTCAGTTTTTATGGTCGCCTATTTAAACACAATGATGTAATTCGTAAAACCTAATTAAATTAAGACCAAACTGCTATTTAATTAAGATTAAAGCTTCAATTCTAATGTGCTACCAGACATTTTCAATAAAGCATTAATCTACCAGAGGTCAACATACTGGCAACAAGTCATCTGTTTCAGTAGCCTTCCAGAAAATCTCAAAGGTTTTGTGTGAATTTGAATGGTCTTATCTCATCCTATTCCTCTCACTTAGTTGTGGGCTATTTAGTCAAGCTATTCTACGTCCATCTCGACAAGTAGACAAAGAAAGAGTTACCTATTATATAATACTGAACTATATAATTTGGCTATGATCATTAGAGACAGTGTTGTTTGACCAATTGTCATTCTATTCATCTATGTCAACGCACTCAAATTTCTAGCTTGAATATTTTAGCTGTTTATTCAATTACCTAGATATGAACACACCCATAGAAGCTCACTTGATTTTATATAGATACTAGCAAAGAAACTTCTCTCTTTTGTTTTTTTATAAATCCTTTTTTATTCCAAGTCAAAATGAAGTCCTCTTGATAATAAAAAGTGGAATCAAAGCCTTCGTTCATAAACAATTGTTTTCGACACATTAATACCAAGATTTACACATAAAACTACTTTTAATTCATTTATCCCAAAATACCAAGCAAATCTTCCTTCCTTTTTAAAAGCCATTTACAGTGAGATTTTACTCGAGTTTCAGCTAGTGTTAATTTACACCAATTCGACTTTTAATAGAGTTTCCTAATTGGCTGAAAAATCTTACGAAAAAAAATCTAACTGGCTCAGAATAGCAAGATTGGCTCACTCTCACAACAATCTTAAACTTGAGCAGCTTACTTTCATAGCACCATGGGCAACATACCAAACTCCAAAATATTTTCTCTTACTCTTAAAATATAATGTACAAAATTATGAACATGTCTTGAGTATTTAGTATTTCTCCAATAATACAAAAAAGAAAATTTGGGATAGAAAGTGAGATGGCAGATTTAACCTGTTTTTACTTTTCTTATTCAAGAGGAGTGGGAAGCGTAAAGATATAGGCACGTAAGAAATAGTAATAGCTGACCATACACACTAGGGAATACAGAAAGAGCTCTCTCACTCTGGCTGAGATCGGTCCAAGTACCCCCCCCCCCCCAACAGTATCAGCAGCTTTCACCAAGAAGCTTATAGCGAGGAAAACTTATTGAACATTTTCCTTAGCTGGTCATCTGCCATACGAATGCTTTCCACTACCGGTTATTCCCAAAGAGCTATCTTTTAATTCTCTAAAAGGATATTTCAGTCCCTTTAGATAAAAATAATTATTATTAGGCTAGATAATTTCGTGAACCTTATGACAAAAGAAGACACTACTTACTAATAAATAGATTCTCTTAATGCACCTCCGATGAATTTTCCACCGCCATGTTTTATAAGGAGAGAATGTATCCTATGCGCTAATGGCAAGTCAGCATGTTTTTCATGACATATTTCCATTGCTTTGAAAAAAAAATTCACATCATTCATGTCACCAGGATTAATTTCAGTGAGTCCCTCCAAATATTGAACAATTTCTGGCAGCAGTGTGCTACCGCTTACTCCTAAAACCAAAGAAAATTTATGAATAACTTTACGTCTTTATTTTCTTATAGACTTGTTTTCCCTACAAATTTAATTCAGGCTATCACAGGTGTGACTAAAGATACAGCTTGGGAAGGGGGGGGGGTCCAAATCCTATTGATCACATTTATATACTTAAAGATAACAAAGGCAAAAGTATAAGACTGTGAAAGTTGAATTTAAGAACTGACCTTTTAAAGTAAGTTTTGTATTAATTTTTTTAGACCTCTTTTTTCTTATAAACTAATTTTCAGGAGCATTCTAGCTCAGGTTTTCATAGGTTCAACTATAAAGCCCTGTTGAAGAAGGGGTGGTTAAATTCTATAGTCCAGCTGTTGTTCACAATCACATGTTCATGAAGAGCCAAGTCAAGGGTATTTTACTGGTAATATTCAAGTTTTTTTTTTCTAATCTTAAAAAAACTTTATAATTTTTTTCAAGTCTCTTTTTGCCTTTAATACCTAATAGAACCAAAAAATCCGTAATTACTTATTTAGAGTTTGCCATCTGTTAGTACTATTATGTCAGACAAAGCAAGACCAAATGGCCGCGAATAACACCATAAACAATTCAAAATAGCACCCATATTTTTCTTTTGTAATACCAAAATGAGTCAATCGAAGTAGGAAAATTTTATATTTTCATAAGTTATTAGGGACAAGTTACTACGAAACAAAAGTAGGGGAGAAGGAGGATTTCTCTGCGCATACACCCATGCTAATTATGATGTAGTCTTTTGTTAAAAAACTTAACACGTTAGCCTAAGTAATAGTAGACTTAATAAATATGAAAAATTACAAACATAACAAAAACATGTAGAATTTTATGCTCCTTCCGAATTCAGTTTGTAATTGCAAAAAATTGTTAAGTAGCATTTTCTATCTTTCTTTTTTCTTTTTCTATCTCATTATAATCTATAACTATTGCTAAGCTAGACTAAGCTAGAGCTCTAACTTTAAAAGTGACTTTTGCTGGAATGCTTCCCAAGTGGTACGTAAAATTTTTCGACATTCCATTCTAGTGACCAACTCCTCATTTGACTACAACATTGTTAACGAATCGATTTACATTAGCTGGGTCCTAAAAGAGGATTTAAACGCGACATAATAAGTTTTGTTCCTGAAAATATCGGTCCAGGAAGGACAGTCTGGATTAATTTCCATAAATTGCAAAATTCTAAAGCAGAGGTCAAATTTTTAAAGGATTTGAGATGTCAAAGTGTTATTATTTAGTTGTTAAATTTTGAACAATATTTCAAACACGAGTTTTGCAATTTATCGTAATCTGTTTAAAATAGTTAAAGTCTATGCACTTGTATCGTACATTTATCTAAGCCCATCTCTACATTACCATCTCTGCATTACCATCACAGCCATGCAAAGTTTGATATTCTTTATCGTTTCTTTTTGCTGGGAAAATTGTAGGCTATCAGTTTTGTAAGGCTGTTTTTAGTACTGAAATATATATTACGTCTAGCATAATGTATATTCAAAAGATGATAAAAAGATGCCAAACAAGGTTCAATCCCAAGACTTCTGAATTCAGTGAGTGCAGATAAGGAACGGCTAAGACTTATTCGAAACAACGACACTTTGCTTAAAGCACTCAGGATAGCGTTCAGGGTTCCTAAATTTGGAGCTACTCCGTCTTCAACCATGTTTCGCAGGACTTCCTGAAATGAAACAAACCATGTTAAACAAATTTTTTTTAGTACCCGATAAACTTAAATAGCAGGTCATCTTAATTTAAAAGTGGTTAAGGAAAACAACATTAGAAAATCACTAAAGACAAATCACCAAAAACTGAAACTTCATGGGAAGGCTCGCTGAAGAACATGATCGATATTATGAAGTAGTGTTAGCTACGGATATGAAGGTAAACTTTTGATTTTTCAGGAACACATTGAACACCTTAGGCAATATTTTCTTTACGATTTGAGCTCGGGGCAACGGTCACTTGATAAATTACAGTTGAAATCACCAATGATGAGACAAAGTTGAAATAAATGGTGCAGTAGTTCACGAGGAGTCTCCAAGGATTTATGGGTCGCTACAGAATATAGTATAGGGGGTATATCACTATTCCGATCCAAGTCAGGGTTATACAATGACCATTGCCTGAATTCAGTTAGTTTCTTTCACCATTCCTTTGATTCATCGTAGAGGTAATGCACGCCAAAACTAGTTCAATACCCGCCAGGGCTTCAGAAGGGTCCCAAATCATAAACCTGGGAAGTGCTTTTTTCTCTTTCGAGCACTTAAGAAATAATTTTGCAATATCCAAGATATTATCCTTATCATTAAGGTACTTTACGCATGTATCATTACAGCCGATTTCTTTATATAATAACCTTTCTCCCTCAAGAATCGTTTCTTTAGAACAAAAAACCCCACATTGCTCTTGACAAATTTACAGTTTTCACGCCAGCATACATGCTTCGGCTAGTAAAGTTCAGTATAGGATAATACAAAATTGATCGAAAGCCATCAATATTGTCGTTGCATCAGTCTTCGATCAAGGTCACCAGGTTGGTCAATATATTTCTGAAACCATTTTGAGAGTTCTTTTTCTACTGGCTGTTATAATAAACTCCAAAACACTAGTAAAAAAATATAAAAATGACCAGAGAAAAGTAGGGTAGTCTGCACAATACGAATGATAGCTTGTAATAAGAAAGACATCTTTGACAGAGTAGCCTACCATGGTGAACCAGTTTACGTGAATATAAAAAAAAGGAGAAAAAAAGTTTCGGATTTCGCATTTAAGTATAAAAATAAGCAGACCTGCAAACTATTGTTTGCAGGTATAGAGCAAATATAATTCGTGTACAAGAAGATTAAAAGAAACCATGCCTTGTTCTTCTTTATTAGTAGAGATAAGACGATTAGTAAATACCACACCTTCCTCTCCTTTCTAACAAATAGCAATTCTATGATACCGAAAAAAAAGAGCCTAAGAGCATTGATGCCAGCCCAGCTGACAGCAAGTTCTTTGGTCCTTTTAGTCCTCATTGTAATTCGTTTTTTATTATTATTATTATCCTTATTATTGTAAGGAAATTAGTAAATTACATAATTTACGACCCTTGTCCCGGGGCTATGGGGGCATAACAGTCCTGGAAGTATAGCTATTAGACCTTTTAACTGGTTTGAGCAAAATGACAACTCCAAAATTTCGGTTCGTGTTGAGCAGATGGGGCACCTAAAAAGAGCAAGGAGGGAAGATGGTTTGGTTACCCTAATATCTCTCTTCAAAATCTCCTCAACGTACGTTGAAATTTTCAATCGCTCTTTAGATTTTGCTGATATTCTCTTTTCACAACCAGCAAAGCGCATAGTGTCTTGATTGTGTTCGGTATCCCCCTCAACACTTCGTGAAAGTTTATTTTAATACCCAAAAGTTTTTTGGATACCCAGGATCAGACATGCCATGTTTTCCAATAAAATCCTTAAATGTTTACAATGGGCAAAATGCTTAACTTATAGCCCTTCTCCAGAGACTGGGGGGAAGTGCGTAGACCCTGGAGTTATTTTGCGTAGTTATATAGCCTTTCAGCTATTTTGATCAAAACGGTCATCTCAAAATTTTGGTCTGATACATTTAGAGGGAAAAGGGTGTGGGGAAGGAGTGGCTGGTTGCCCTTTGATAACTTTTGACTCTTAATAAGGGCACTAAAACTTTCGATTTCCAATTAAAGTTTATACGACCACCCCTTCTATAAAAACCTTATATGTTAGCAATAAGCAACTTGAGTAACTTACATCTTTTGTCCCGAGGACTGAGGAGAGTGTTTGTTTCCCTTTGATCACTTTATAATCTTAACTAGGGAACTAGTACGTTCTATTTCCAATCAAATGAGCCCCCTCCAAAGTTATACGACCACCTCTTCCACAAAAACCTTACGTGTTAACAATGGGTAACTTGCAAAAGTTACAGCCCTCTCCCCGGTGGCTGTGGGGGATTTTTCAACTCCTGAGTTGTAGTTATTTGACTTTTGGACCACTTCAACAAAATGTCTATTTCAATATTTCGATATAACGCCTTTAAGGGAAAACGATGTGAGAGGGGAGGGGTGGTTACCCTCCAATCATTTTCGACTCTTAAAAGGAGCACTCGAACTTTCGATTTCAAATCGAATGAGTCCCCTCCAAAGTTTATAAGACCACCTATTTCGGAAAAACCATACATGTTCATAACGGGCAACATGCATAAGTTACAGCCCTTGCTCCAAGGCTGTAGAGGATTTACCAGCTCCTGAGTTGTAGTTATTTGACTTTTGTATTATTTTGAACAAAATGGTCATCTAAAAATTTTGATCTAATGCATTTGGAGGGAAAGAGGGTGAAGGGAGGTTACCCTCCAATCACTTTCGACCCTTAAAAAGGGCACTAGAACTTTTGATTTACAATCGAAAGAGCCCAACTGCGAAGTTTATGCGACCACCGCTTCTACAAAAACCTTATATATTCAGAATGGGCAATTTGCATAACTTACAGTTCTCCCTCCCCTGGGGCTGTGAGAACCCCGATGGCATAGTTATTGCCTTGGGACTATTTTGAACAAAAGAAGTATCTTCAATTTTTGGTCGGATACAATTGGGGAGACGAAGGTTTGGGGGTTAGTTACCCTACGTTCACTTTTGACTCAAGGGCACTAGAACTTTCGATTTCCAATCAAATGTATCACTTTTGAAGTTTACACGATAACCCCTTCCATACTAAGTACCTCTGGAAAAAAATAATGATAAAGCATTGAAGCCTTATGGCCTTAACATAGGCAATGCTATAGCATTGTCTCTGATTTGCTAAGCGTTATGCAAACCTACCCAAAATTTATACATCTATGACGGAGCAGAGGCTTCTTCAGATTTGGAACCAATTCTGCGTGATCTTGTCACTTGCGCATTACAGTAAACCAGAATATACTTTCTATTTAGAATATTCTCCTATTTTTGTTCTTTTCGAAAATCATTGCTTTATTTCAATATCTTGAAGTATGGTGGCAACTTTTTTACTTATTTTTTGCCCTCTTATAAATGAATTCTGTGAAGAAATAAATTCTTCCCTTGAATGAATATTGTGAGGGAAATAAATGAAGATTTCATTAGTTCTTAATATTAACACCTGTAGAAGCACTGAACGAATTTAACACTTTCTTTTTCTGAGAGTAGCATCTGCTGACAAAAGTTTTAAATCCACTTTGTTTGGGGGGGAGGGGACTTACCTCTAAAAGTTCCCATCTGAGATTGGCTTCTTCTTTCAAAATTGGGACAACGGATATAATACTATTATATGCTTCTGTAGAAATCGTTAGTTTATTCTCACGCATTTCATTGTACAAATTCCAAGCCCGGCTCCCCTGAAACGACAAAAATAGTATATAATAATGAAACAGCTTGCAGCGAAGCAGTACAATAATTTATTTCAAATCAAATACAAAAAAGAAAAATCCCCAGCACGCCAACGGATGAATTTGTGACAGGAAACTACTAGAAAAAGATGACGAAAATAAATAAATAAAATGGAATAAAGTAAATAAAATTAATTTTGCAAACAATTTGTGAGTTAAACCAGGCACCCATGTAAACTTATATGCAACCTTACACATACGTATAATTACATGTCATAACCGGGAGAATAACCCTTTTTTTACACCCAAACATATTATTTCATATCAAGTCCTCTTTTTGTCTCCATCACTATTACCAAGTAATAAATTTTTGCAGTTTCAATCAGGCCAAAGAAATAACAAGAATTAGAATTACATCAAATTTTATTTTCCGAAATTCTATTGCTATCTAGCCCTTAATAAAAAGCTTAGGTGGTAATAATAGTCTTAATAATAATCTTAGGTGGTAATTAATTAAAATTAATGTAGTGTAACATTAATTTTACACAGCAGAGTTGTTAACATTATAACTTGAAGACCCGATATTACTAGAACTATTTACGAATCAGCTCAGTACCGAACCGCCTCAGGAAAACATACCTACGGAGACTCCTCCGACTCAATGTATTCAGATCTTCTCAAAACGTGGAGGGCTGAATATTTACTAGGCTATAAATTCCTCAAGGGGGTACCACTCCAAAATGTCAGCCCAAAACACAGTTTACGTAATGGTTCTGGTTAAGTGAACTTGTAAAAATTTATTTCAATTTAGCCCAGAGCACATACGTTCGGGAAGGGGAGGGGTGGACTCATGGTTCGTTTCTTAAACAATTTCTGAAAGCACACTCATGACAAAACAAAAAATTGTAAAGAAGAGAGAAACGAGGACAATAAGTAAAAACAGAAGAAAAAGCTATGCAAATATTTCGGTTGAGACCTCCACTCAACCGTCATCAGTGCAGAATAATAATAAAAAAAAATACCGATAAAAGTGCAAAGGACAATATAAAAACCAAACCTCAAGATATACACTGAAACTAAAATAAAGACACTTTCGAAGTAACGATAAAAGGGTAGCTGGTCTCACGCAAGTTTTCAGGGAGGCAGTTGAAATAAAAAAGCACATTCACCTAAAGGTACTAAGCATAAAGGTACTAAGACACTGGAGGAACTATTCTAAGCCCCATTTATGGTGATTAATTCCAATCGTTTTTATATCCATCCACAAAATTATATTTCGCAATCTAATAGTTTCTGATAATACCCTACCTGGCAAGCGATTAGCCTTTTCGAATGCTTTACATAAAATGAAATTGTAAAGGGTCATTTAGTGTTGTATTTTTTTATTCTGTTACCCTTTTATCTTCACTTCGAAAGGGTCTTTATTTTAATTTCATTGTATATTTTGAGATTTGGTTTTTTTTTATAATCTTTTGGGCTTTTATCTATATTTATTATTATTATTATTATTATTATTATTATCTTTTATTATTATTATTATTATTATTATTATTATTATTATTATTATTATTATTATTATTATTATTATTATTATTATTATTATTATTATTATTATTATTATTCTGCACTGATGACGGTTGAGCGGAGATCTCAACCGAAATATTTGCATAAACTTTTTTTTCTGTTTTTTACTTATTGTCCTCATTTCTCTCTTCTTTGCTATTTTTTGTTCTGTTAGGGTTCATTTCCTAAAAACAGAAAACTGTGGGAGCTCCTATATCCAACATCACTTTGTAGTTTTATATTAACATTTTTCTATACACCTTATGTATTTTGACTTTTTTTTATTGAAAATGCAAAATGGGCTCTCATAAAAAGCTCTTAATGGTCTATTTTTAATATTTCTAATATTATCTTATCTTTCTATTAAGCGTTTTATTATTTAGACCTAAAAATGTTCTCGACCCAAATTCCCTTTAGTTTGAAAGGATCTTTCAAACTAACCATAGAGGAGAGAGTACTCCCTATTTATAATCCCACTCCTATTTCCCCTTATTCATAAGTATATTTCTCTTATCAAATCTTCTTCGACTGTTCCTTTAATGCGCTTTGAGACTACATTTTAATTGTCAGGATTACTTACTCATACAGTCAAAATGTATTGCAAATAATTCTCATGTAAAAGCAAAAGGCTCTTATTGACAGTGAAGATAAAGTAATAATAGTATTAAATAAGAAAAGCGAAAGTAAAACATAATAGAGACTTAATCCACAATATCACAGAGTTGCATGTCAGAGCATCTCAGCATGGGATTTGGAAAAGTAATGCCGTTCAACCCAACCCACCGTGATATTCTCCCCGCAGATGCCCAACCAAACAGAACAAGAGCTAAGAGCTCATATGGCACTTGTGACGAGAGATCGGATCGGGTCCTTTTATGTCAATCACGCATCTAGAACTTGTGATTATTCTCGAACTCGTCAAAGCACTAGAAATCCCCCCAACTCCCCCAAAGAGATCGGATCTGGTCCAGTTATGTCAATCACGTATCTAGAACTTGTGCTTATTCTTCCCATCAAGTTTCATTCCGATCTCTCCACTCTAAGCGTTTTCCAAGATTTCCAGTTTCCAAGATTTCCGTTTCCCCCTCCACCCCCCAATGTCCCCGGATCCGATCGAAATTGAAAATGGAGCATCTGAGACATGTAATATCGTTCTATATACTAAGTTACATTAAGATTCGATCACCCATTCATGAGATAAACATACCACAATTTTCACAATTTCCCCTCCCTCCAGCCCCCCCCCCAGATAGCCGAATCGTGGAAACGACTGTTATCTTGTGAATTTGTGCAGATCACTGACACACCTACCAATTTCCATCGTCCTAGCACGTCCAGAAGCACCGAACTCGCCAAAGCACTGGAAATCCCCCCCCAACTCCCCCAAAGAGAGCGGATCCGGTCTGGTTATGTCATTCGCGTATCTGGAACTTGTGCTTATTCTGCCCACCAAGTTTCATCCCGATATCTCCGCACTAAGCGTTTCCCCAAATTTCCAGTTTCCCCTTCGAACTCCCCCCAATGTCACCGGATCCAGATGGGATTCAAAATGAGAGCTCTGAGACACGAGGTTTTTTTAAATATCAAATTTCATTAAGATCGAGTCATCCATTTGTAAGTTAAAAATACCTTATTTTCTCTAATTTTTCCGAATTAACCGTTTTTCGGTTAATTACAATATACTGATATTGTAATGCATTTGTGTCATTTTTTATGTCTATATTTAGCATGTAATGTTGTTATGTTTATCTATGTCTATGTTTATCCATGTTTAACATGCAATCTTTTCCCATTTTTTTTTTTTTACGTCTATGTTTAACATGTAATGTTTTCGCAACTGTAAATTAGCCAAGAGCTGCGAAAGTTGTGGAATAAACCGTTCTCTCTCTTTCTCTCTCTAACTAAGTTGTGGTCTGAATTAGACATATATAACTCACTTGTACATTTAAGATGTTAATTTGGATTTTAACCTTCTATTTTTACGTTTTTGATTTTCCTTTTCCATTTGCACTGAAGACATCTTTTAACAACCATTTTATACCTATTTTATCTGAAGCCCCCTTTCACGAGTGGAACAAAATTTTTATTACCTAAATGACAAAAGATGAAGTGAAGTAAAAAAAAAACAAAAAAATGGAAATACTAAAACAACTTTTTTTTTTTATTTTTACCGACGATCCGTAAGAGACAATAGTAAGCTCCAGACAGTAAGTAGCTAACGCACTTTTTTTTTTTTTTTTTTTTTTTTTTTTTTTTTTTTTTTTTGTTTTTTTACTAAGCCGTGAAAGAAAATTTCAAAGAAAGAGAATACTCATACTTGACCGTAAGAAGCCATGCCCTGAATCATTGCACAATAAGCTTCGGGTGTTTTATTCTTCATTGAATGAAACAGTTTTTCAGCATATCCACTATCTCTGTAAAAGAAAAATATGCATGCATATAACCAACTCAACTTATCAAGCTAAGCTACTAGGTTATCTATCCTGCCAAATAACGACCGATTGGTAAAATCAAAATGTCAGCACGGCTATGTCAAGCTAAGTTCTGACAGGAATCGGACTTGAATCTGGTGGATGACAGATTTCACATCAGTCAGCAAAAAATAATGTCTTCGAACAGGCAAACATTCTGTTTTAGACCAGAAATGAAAATTTGTTGTTTTTTTGTGGTTACATAATTACATTGCGCAAAATAGAGCTACACAAGTCGAAGTGGCAAAGAAAACTTAAAATAATTACCCGACTGCATGAAACGTAGCCTAACATTGCATCACAGCTATCACTAGGCACAGTTTTTACCACCGCAGTACACCAGGGGAGAACAAAAAACAGCTAGTTTCCCTGTTGTAGAAATACTTAATTTTCCTATCCTTACCACGTATTTTGCCAACTGTCGGAAATTACACTCCCTACCCATGTCCTGCACCATAACATTCGTTTTATGAAATATCTCCAGGTATGTTATCCCGGTCAGACATTCTTCTGTTAGATGCCTTCTCAAATTTTTGGCAAACTGGGAAATCGGCTCTTCCCTTTCAGATGTACTGATCTCAAAAGTTACTAATACCTGTAATGGCTTCAGCAATGAGGTTTAGCGAGTGGAAGCTTTGTAATAAAAATCAAAAATATTTCACAGCTGAGAATTTGAAAAGTAATTCTATATAATATTTTGTCTTTTTGCTTAGATTCTAAGTTCCTTTTTTTACACAAATTGTCCTTAATAAAAAGCAGCTGAAGTCACCATGTACAAAATAACATTAAAATGATAAACACAGTAAGTTCCTATTTAAAATTACCGCCAGTTATTCCTTGATTTTTCACTGATGGATTGTGCTTTGAAATACCATAGTTGTTGAGCATCGTCCATGTCGAGAGGATCCTCGGAATTATGAAAACACAGCAGCTCTAATAGTGATTGTTCTGTAGCTGGATGTACATCTGAAATTTAAAGCATCAGTTTTGCTGTATCAATTCAAAAAGTATTACGTGGCATTTTTTTTTCATAAATCTAGATTTATTGCCACCCTCCTAAAATAAGCATAATGGATCAACTGACCCATTCGTTTTTTATTATTCTATTTGATTGCAAATATGCATAGCATTAAAAACCTCTAGAGCCATTAATGGTCCATAGGGCGTCAACAATTGTCGACGTTTAAGTTTCCAGGTCTCATTTTACAGGGACAGGCAGCAAGCCAGCCTCGTGTTTCCCAGCCTCGTGAAAACTGGGATCGAACCCTGGGTGAGCTTTTCTGCTAATCAAAGATTCTTGCACTACGCTACCACGGGATTTTAAATATTCTTCATATTTTTTTATGCTAGGTAGTTTCCAGACCTACGGAAACTCTTGTAAAATGCAACATTTGGCGTAAACTTTCCCTCTATGAGGCAAAGTTTACTTGCCTCGGAGGTATCTCAGAATTTGTTCGTTCGTATTCGTTTATTTAAATAGCTATCGTAGCACTCAAAAATAAAAGCTAAACTACGCTACTTTTACAATCACAAAATTACAATTAACACTTGTTAAATGCTCTTACGAAATATGGTACAAAGGAGTTTGCGAATCTGTTCGTACGGCACTTGACTGGTTCTAGTTTGTTGTAATGCCTAGTATGTCTGCTGATTGATGTGGATGGTGGAAGTATGGATCGGTGCTTCTCGTTTGTTAATAGTGATTTCCCAAATTTCATTATTAGCTCATGTCTTCGATCGAATAAGGTGGGCAAATTCAAGAGCTCAAGGGCACTTTCGTAGCTGCTGAAACTGGGTCCAAGTATTATTCTAGTAGCGCGTTTTTGGACATGTTCTAGTTCATCTGCCATGTAAGCTATGTTCTGAATTTGGGGACCCCAAACGGGACAGCAATACTCGAGGAAAGGCCTGATGTAGGTTGTATACGCCAGCAGGAGCTGACGATCAGAGAAGCCTAACCTGCGCATACTTGTTAAACTCTGGATTGAATAGTGACCCTTGTGCACAATATTGTCTACATGCAGCTTAAACGAGCAGTCACTTGTAAATGTTACGCCTAGGATTGTTGCAGAGGAAACAATTGGAAACAGAGCATCTGGGACAGTGATATATCGCTTGAGTGGATTAAATCGTAGAACTTTTGATTTCTGTTCATTCACTTGTAGACTATTCGACTTTCACTGGTTGATGAAGTCTGTGAACAAAGTCGGGTCAGACTGCTGCTTTGTTACTGCATTTTCGACTATACATTTGAGAAGTGCAGATAAGTCATCAACAAACTTGAAACGCTCTTCAAATTCTGCAAGGATAGGGTTGATAACGGCAAGAAATAAAAGAGCAGCTAATTTCGTTCCTTGGGGGCATCCACAGGTTAATTCTGACCACTCAGAGCAGGTATCTTCTGCAAACAAAGGGTAAACTGATTGCCGTCTCCCTTGTAAAAATTCTCTCACTAATAGTAGTATTTGTGTTTTAGCTCCCATTTCTTTCAGATTTGTTAATGCAGTCATGTGTTTGATAAGGTCGAATGCTTTTCGGTCTAAACATTCCAATGCTAAAACACAAATTTACCTTTTCTTATAGATTTTCATGTAACAAGAATGTCGAGCTCAAGAACTCAAAGTTTTTCATCGTTTTCAAAATGCAACATTTAATAAGTCTATAAAATTTAGCTCCTTAACAGGAATATTTCTAAAGATTAAATCGTGAGACAGAAATTGCCTTGTTTTTCTAAACAGATTTTCCTGAAACAAAAATATTGAGCTCAAGTACCCAAAATTTTTTGTTGTTTCCTTTTTTCACTTAGGTAGATTGTTTACTTTTGTGTTATTTCCTTTCCTCCAAGTAAACATTTTCGCAAATGAAGCGGCTGACATCAAAAACTCTTCTCGTGTAGAAAAATACTGAGCTTTTTGGCTCAAGAACTGTTGATTAAGCAAAATCATTGAGCGCAAGAGCTCAAAGACTAGATTCTGGCTTTGTAAATTCCTTTTAAAAAGAAGGATTTCACGTTTTGATTTGTGTTTTGTAGACATTCTGGACTTTCGTAAAACTTCCGCCGGGAAAAATAAATCTATTTCTTTTTAGTTATAATAGTACTATAATTTATTATAAATTAAATACAAAAAACAATTAATCAGCAGTACACCAATAGCTAAGCTTGCACGGGTGTATTGATAAAAAAGAATCGGCGAAACTAAAAAATTGTGAAGTAAAAATAATAATTTTGCCTAAAGAAATTTGGATCCAATAGCAATATTGAGCTAAAAAAATTAGTGTTTTTATGTTATTAATTTGAAAAATTTTCCGACAAAACAGATTTTTCAAAGAAAAGTAAAGATTCCATTGCGCCAAAAATGAGCAGAAATAAAGTCAAATAATCTTCCAAGCGTAAAACTACCAGAAATCGCTATCAATAAATAAATGAAATTCAAAACGAACAGAAATTACAATAAATAGCT
The DNA here is from genome assembly GCF_032884065.1 of Artemia franciscana. NCBI lineage: Eukaryota > Metazoa > Arthropoda > Branchiopoda > Anostraca > Artemiidae > Artemia > Artemia franciscana. Next base: position 23,123,324 of record NC_088870.1, read on the forward strand.
GAGTCAAACTCAAAACGAGCAAAAGAATAGCATGAGTAGGGCTGATAACTCCCATTCATTCTCAAGACCAGAATATAAACCAGAATACAAACTTTAGTGAAAAAAATAAAAAAAACAAATGACCGTCGATTGTCAGTTTGATTGACATATACTGATATTTTCCTTAAAGTTTAGATAATGTTTTATTTAATAAAGTAAAAAAAAGTGGAAACATTTTAATACGTATTTTGTTTTCAATAAAGCGCAAATTATGTTCGGGTCTATGCTCATTTTGAGTTTGACTCAAATTACGATTAGCCATTGCTATGACATTGCTGATATGTCCTGTTGATAACCTGTATGTTCATATACTTCTTGAAATTTTCATTTCAACGCTCTTAGCCTTACAAGTAGTAGCAATAGGAGTAGTAGTAGTGAATGTAGCAGCAACAGTAGTATTAGTAGTAGCGTGCGCATATTGCCTTTTGGTGAGATGATCTTCCCTTTTAAGTATTCTCTGATAATCCCAACTTAATACCCAAACCAATTCTTGAGATACACTATTTTAAAAAGGTGCGCGCACATAGCGCCTTTTCATTTAGTTCAAATTTCCCCCCAATACTATAAAAGGAGTACTGTGGTAGTAGTAGCGGTGGTAGTTGTAGTAGTATTGGTAGCATGCAAATATTGCCTTTTTGGTCACCTCTCTTATCATTTCCTGAATTTTTCAAATTAATATACTCAGTTATTCCTGTGTTATACCTTTTGACAATCCGTATACGCATAACGTGTGTCGATTTAGTTCAACACTCCTTTAACATTCTATGAAAGGCTCATCTGAATGCACTTCGTCTTCTTGGAAAGTAAAGTTCAAACATGCATATCTTCCTCAGTAGCGTATACTATGTGTAAACAATGAACGAATTACCTAACTTACAGCTCTTGTCCTAAGGACTGTGGAAAGGCTGACATCCCCAAAGACATAATTACTAGACTTTTCAAAAATGCTGAAAAAAATAGCTCTCTTAAAATTTCGATCAGATGTGTTTTGGAAAATGATAGGCTTGAGGGGGGGGCTGATTACCCTTCATTCACTTTTGACTCTTAAAAGGGGCACTAAAAATTCCGACTCCCCATCAAATGAGTTCCATCTGATCCAAAGTTCAGACAACCACCCGTTGCATAAAAACCTTGTATCCTCCGGGGCATAACTGACAACCATTGTCCACGGGCTCTGGGGGATCAGGTCTACCTTAAAGACATTGTTATGTGATTGTTGGACTATCAGTGACAATTTGGTTGTCTCACAATTTCAGTTGAATGCGTTTTGGGAAAAGAGGATGTCACGGAGGAGGGATCATGTTTGACTCTTAAAAGTGAACTAGAACTATATACATTTCCAATCAAACAAGCCTCTTCTAAAGTTCAAACGACCACCCCTTTCATAAGAAACTTGTATGCCTTGGGGCATAACCTACAACCCTTATCCCCCCAGACTCTGGGGGATTTGTCAACCCCTAAGGCTTTGTTATATGATCTTTCGAATACTTTTGAACAAATGGCCATCTCAAAATTTCTATCGGATGCATCTGGATGCATACGACGTGAGAGGGGGGGGAGGGGGTATACCCCCAATCACTTTGACTCTTAAAAAAGGAACTAGAACATCTGATTTCCAATCCAATGAGTATCTCCGGAGTTTATACGACCACTCTTTCCACAAAAACCTTATATTCCCTCGGAGCATTTCTAACAACCCTTGCGCTGAGGGCTGTGGTGGAGTTCCTCAAAGACATAATGTCCAAACCTTTCAACTACGCTTAACAGAGGGGCTATCTCAAAATTTTTATTAGATGTGTTTTGAGAATTGATGGACTTGGGGGGGAGGGCTTTTTGCCCTCCAACCACTTTTGACTGTTACAAAATGGCACTAGCCTTCCAGTCTCCAATCAAATGAGCCTTTTCGCAGCTTCTACGACAACAAATGGCCAACTCAAAATTTCTATCAAATGCGTTTAGGGAAAATACTAGGTGGGGGGATCTGCGCCTCCTACGCCGCAATCTAATCGAAGCTTAATTCTTTGCTCAGCCCGTCAAGTTCAAATTCTGATAATTTCAAACTTCGGCAACGGCTCATGCAAACTGAATGGTTGAAACGATCTGATTCTGGCTGAGCATAAGTGATCCCTCATTGTACAATTGCCACGAACAGCACACGGCCAATCAATGTACACAACCCTGGTTTATACCCTGCCACAAAAAAGAGACCCCAGGATGTTCCATGAGGAAGGATAAGCAAGCAGGTAACATGAACTTTTAAGATAACTTTTGTGGTCATTACTTTCATTTTGAGGAATCTATCTCTTAGCAGGAGACTTTAGCTCGAACTTTTTTCTAAAATTTAATAAGAGACTTTGAGGGATGCTTGAAATGTTTTGGGACCCACCTTACTTTTCATTGATGCATTTGGACTTTCAAGACTCGCAGATTTGATTGTATCGCACACGGTTTTAGCTGAAGAATGTTTACTTCTGCATTGAACTATTTACGTTGAAGTTGAATATACAACCGAAATTTTCTCAAAATTTATAGTTTTCCCACAATTTTTCTTTTTTAGTTTGTCTTTCCATTAAATGTAGAAATTGGATTTTTCAAAAAGATGACTTTTGATTGCTTAGAAAATTGTTTTTACTGCAGTTTTGTATAATAAACTGATCAACGTAGTCATATCTGTTGCAGTGCTTATATTGCGCAAAATCTATGACAAAATAATTCAATTTTTGAATCAAGCATACATATTTGCATTGATACATATTCTTAAATTGTTGGGGGGGGGTGGAAATCTTCGCCTCCTACGTAGCAATCTAATCGAAGCTTAATTCTTTACTCACCCATGAAGTTCAAATTCCAATAATTTTTTCTTACGGTATCCTTTCAAACTTCGGTAACGGATCGTGCAAACAAAATAACCGAGTTATTTTAGGAAAAAATGCCTTCGCCAAAAATTAAACAAACAAATTAGTGCACAAAACATAGGATATTGATTATTAATGGCATTTCTGATTGTGCTTTCAAATTCAGAGCAAAAGATTCCATCAGATTCATCTGTCTTACTTTCTCAGGCAAAAAATAACTTCAATTTTTTTCCCTTATGCTATTAATATCATCGAAGTCCACGCGTCAACTTTTAAAACATGTATTTAGTGTGGTGCAAGCAACCAAATTGACTTTTTTTCAAGAATGAGTCAATGACAGACTGGTTAAAAACACAAAATTAGACATCGCGTATACAGCTTGTCGATAATTCTGCATTGACGGGATTTCTCTCAAATTAGTTCTAGATTTGACTTAAAGCAATCATTTTCAAATTTGGAAAACTCGTGTTCCCTGAAATTGGTAGAGCAAGAAGCCTTGCAGCCTTTATACAATATATCGATAAATTCAACACATGGATGGAATAAGGGCGTGATTGACAAGTTTGAGGTCCCAGACCATGACTGATCTTCCCAGTCATTTGAATCCTGAAACTACGACTACAAAGGATTTTTTCATTGAACCTCAAGAATAATTTTTGCTTGCAAGAACATTAAACCACCCAAAGTTGTGCTGACATTAAGAACACAGTTTGAGGATGAAATACAGTCAAAACCACGCATATTTACTAGAAACAAGGAGTTCGTTTAGCACAGTGAATGAGTCTAAAACTAGAAATCTAGATCCGGGTATCAGATTGGAGGGTATTACGGCAATTTTTAGGATCAGATGACGTTTTATGCATGATCGTGCACAGTCAATGTAATATTTCACAACGAACTGTTGAGATGCGCTAAATATATTTTCCACCAAGAAAGACACGGCCGATCAACGCAAGCAGCTACGCCTTATTATTACAGGGAAAGGATCAACACTGCCGCTAAGACACACGAAACATTTAAAGCAGTAAGTTGCATACAAGCTGTACAACCTCCTTACAGCCGAGATTTGTCACCCAAATATATTCGTCTCCTTGGATCATTCAAAAATCATAAAAAAAAAACAGATAATATGGTCGTAATGGCCTTATGATTATGCCTGAAGCGTAACGCATATTTGATCAAGAATAATAACAGCAAAGTATCAATAGCAATTTCAATAAATATCAAATCAATAAACAAACAAATTTTTCAAATGTGATTTTTCTTGCGGATAAACTTGGTTTAAACAATGACCCATCCGCTGATAATTATTTAAAAAAGTAAATATAGTTTTATCCAAAATCAGAGCAAATAACTGCTTACTTGAGCATCTTGTAAAAATCTTAGAATATTGTGCAATAGCTACGGTTGTGATGATAGGATGGGACTCCCACTTACCTTTCTGCATCTCGTCAAAAACGAACATTGGGCCAGTTGCTAGCACATATTACACAGATTTTATATATTTATACAGATATCATTCGCTTTTCCATATTGGAAGCAAAGACTTTACACAGGAATAAAAATCCAGGGAAGACCGTAAGCTACCATAAACAACTGCCAGGTACACAGGAGAAGGGGCACTGGTATCCCCCTCTCTATAAATTTAAACCTTTTATCACTATTTATGGGTTTTCCCGTAATTTTTACCGTTGTTTTGAAACTAACTCCTCACAAATGTAATCAGTGCGGTTGGTCAAGTTGGCTTCTAAAAAGGATACTTACTGATCATACCCTACATATCTCAGTATCATCTTACACTTGCTTATCAGACCTGCCTAGGCCAATTCTAAAATATGTGGATCGACACTTACCTATATTCTTAGTCTTCATCAGCTCAAACACATTGATTGCATTTGATACATCCTGTCTCTCAATAACTGTTCTAAGAATCTCATTTGAAACTTCGCTATTTTCATCATACTTAGGGGTTGGGGCGAAGGCCTACATCAAAAATCATAAAAAACTGAACACAACTAGAATAACCGTCATAAAGCAATTTAACATTGCTGGGCATTTGTCCTAAATCTAGCATAAAAAGGTAAGTTTATACCAAAAAGAAATATTTTAAATAAAAACATAAGCTGAAAACTGCTTAAAAGTCTTAAAGCAGAATTGCATGTTAAGGTAGACAAATGTCGGATTAAGAAAAATCCAAGTTTCAAAATACAGAGTAATAAAATAAAATAAGTGCATTCGCTACAATAGCTTTAAGTTAACATGAGTACAAGGTCGTATCCAAAGGGGGGAGGGGGTTACTGGATTTGAACCCCTCTACCCCCGAATTTTTTACCCGACTCGTAAAAACTTAACAAAAATGCATATAATAAATTTTCTTTTTAACCCCCCCCCCCCCTCCCCTGAAAAAAAATGCTGGATACACCCTTGCATGAGATTGTCAATATAGAAAAACGAACTGTATTCCGCAAGGATCTAGAAAAACACCAACAGCAAAATTCAGATGGCAAATATTTTTTCGGCGTCAACATAATTAGATACAAAGAAAACGCTAAGCAATAAAGTCAACAGTCAAAATGACAACAACGAAATAAGGCGTATAATAGTTGCACAAAAACTATTTTAAAAAAAAACAAGAGCACCAAGGTCGGAACGTGAATATTGGTTCAAATGTGTGCCGTTTTTTCACTATCATTGCCCATATTCTGCTGTTCCTTAGTTTAAAATCTTAAATTCATCTTTTTTAACATGATTAGATAACCTGGTCTTTAAAAATCTTTTATAAAAATAACTCCCTGCATAACTAGAAACTGATCTTGGGAGATAAATAATTTGATGTTAAATTTAATTTCATTTTTCCCTATTTACTCTGTCTTCCTTTGAGAACGATTATATTCAAATACAATGCGACTATTTTAAGATAAAATTTTTCTTTCTTTCTAGGATAACAAGATAGACAAAAATTAATGTTATGATGTATTCCACCACAATGAAAAACTTATATTTATTCACTCTGTATTAATATAGACATACTAGGTGAATACCATAAGCTTAAAGGGCAGCAGTTCCATAAACAAAACAAAATGTACTGTGATTTTAATTTGGACAGGATTCTATTAAAGTAAGGTTCCATTTAAGACCAATTTTGTACGTGGGCTTCCATCAACCATTATGAATAGGCACGTGTGTAGAGGGATGAACCCTCGGGCCAAGCCTCTTTCTAACAAATCTCGAGATTTGAAAAATGTTCTCATTTTTCTAATAATAATCCAGTTTTTTTTGCGATTTTGGTCTTTATCAAATTTGTCCAATCCATTAAAAAAATTCCCATAGACACGCCTAATTATAAATTTAACTTTCAAAAAAAAAATAAAATATGTCTGTCCTGTTAAGAACAGGGGTTAGTTACACCAATAGTAGCTCTAAGAAAATAACGTAGCTCAAAATTTGACCACCAAGTGGAGCCCAAGTTTTACCCTTTTTACGACCTGCAGTTTTTGTCTAACAAAATCGTTAATTGCTTAACGGTACCGTTTTTTCACTTGCCAAGCTTTTTTTTAAAAAACGACAGCGATTAATCCCACCCCCAACAGTCTATAGAAGTAAAAAAAAAACGCTGAGATATAATACCTCAATAAATGGATCTGCAAGTTTATGCTGAAAGAATTCTGCATGTTCTTGACGTATCCACTTTGCTGCTTTACGCCCAGCTTCTTTAGATAGGGCAAACTGTCGCTTTCCCATAACTGTTAATGGAATCAAATACGGGTCATCCTGAAATTTGTAATGTGCAGCTGTTTTGTCCCTCTTTACTGTCTTCGCAAGAGCCTATAAAATCCAATTTTGAATTATTCCTTTGAAATCAAACAGGGTCAGATATACTAATAAACAGAGTAGGTCATTGGGTACAGAGGCGCCATTTGGGCCAAATCTTGGGGTGGGCATGAACTCCATCCGCCCCCCCCCCCCGATTCACTTTGAGTAACGTAAGAAAAATCCGGGTTTTGGCAGCACATTGATCGAATATTCTAAGTAAAAATACATTTTCAGCACCTGTGTGCTGCTTGGAAATGTAATGTTACCAAATATGGAACTCAGCCACACTGACCTCTAAGATTAATTAAAACAATAAAGAATACAATCAACAAGGTTAAGTGATTAAACTGAAAGTGGAAAATTCAACCAGACTACAGGCTGGCATTCCTCAGCGAGAAACTTTCTTATTTAAGTAAACAATACGTTGGTGAAAGTAACCTTCATTGTTATGCTGAGGGTTGTAACCAAAATCTCAGTGTCCCTTCAGCAGAAATCTTCCAGATCAAATACATTTACAAAAAGGACAAACTTAACAAGATAAAAAAAAACATAACAACATTCAAGGTAACAAGGGGAACCGCCGAGCTTTCATCTTTCCGGGTTTTGGCAGCACATTGATCGAATATTCTAAGTAAAAATACATTTTCAGCACCTGTGTGCTGCTTGGAAATGTAATGTTACCAAATATGGAACTCAGCCACACTGACCTCTAAGATTAATTAAAACAATAAAGAATACAATCAACAAGGTTAAGTGATTAAACTGAAAGTGGAAAATTCAACCAGACTACAGGCTGGCATTCCTCAGCGAGAAACTTTCTTATTTAAGTAAACAATACGTTGGTGAAAGTAACCTTCATTGTTATGCTGAGGGTTGTAACCAAAATCTCAGTGTCCCTTCAGCAGAAATCTTCCAGATCAAATACATTTACAAAAAGGACAAACTTAACAAGATAAAAAAAAACATAACAACATTCAAGGTAACAAGGGGAACCGCCGAGCTTTCATCTTTGCAAAATGGTCAGCAAGCTGGTTGTAGTCCAAATTTTTTACTAAATCGTTCTCTGCAAATGTCAAAAGGAGGTGACTGAGACGATCATCTCCTTTTGTAGACTGCAGGTAATTTTTCACTATTTATAGGCTAGAAAACAAACGCTCATTGCTCGCTGTTGTCTCAGGAAGTGTGGCAGCAATACAAAGTACTTTAATTACTTCTGAGTAAGCCGCTGGTAATGCCTGAAGATGGTCGACAATGTCTAGGAAGTTTTTCGGCTTTTTCTCCTCCTTAAGCAAGAAACGCTTGGCAATACCAGCTTGAGATTCAAGAAGAATGCTGCCGATATCCAGCTCGCCGTAAAGAGAAGAGAAAAGCTTGAGCAGCTCCGTGTCCATAAACTTGGTTGAGCTTGGATCTAAGCCTTTGAGCGTACTCAGCACTGGCAAGTTATCTGTGAACCTTCTGTCAAATTCTGCTAGTAGACGGTCAAAAGTTTTGAAGTATTCTTGCTTCATTTCATCCGCCAAAGTAGTGGTCCAATTTCCAGATTCGATGAAATTCTTTCCTAGCGTCAAAGTTGTCACAAATTGTTTCCAATGCTTGGTGGTCTTTTGAATTCTTCAAGGTTGTCCTTTCTTATCAAGAGAGGAGGGTCTAGTTGCGGGTCCATTCACAGCAGGTACTTCAATTTCAAGTTATGTTGCAAACTCTTTAGCCTTCTTGAAAAGTGATACAAATGAAGCATCTGAATGCAGGTCGGTGAGTTTGCTTCTTGTGGCCTGAATCAGGGTGCGTGATCAAGAAATAACCAAGTCGACAGCAACGGCATGGAGCTGCTGAGACAGCGATTTCGTTGCTTGTGTAATTGCTTCTATGTAGTGCAATTGGACGATAACAAGGAACAATTCCATCAAGGAATGATAGGCCAGGAACTGACCTATTTTAGTCTATCAACTTAGAGGAATTACTGCAAAATATTCAGAATTTATAATATTAATATAATCATCTAGGAAACGGGCATTTGACAGAAATTGAGAAATAGATTATGTATCTAACCTGCTTTCAAAGTTTACAACGGTTAATAGCAAATAGCGTTATTTAAATGGCCGGCAAAGGGACCTTTTTGGTGGAAGCTTGGGCCCCCTGGAAAATCTGGGGTGGGCATTATCCCACCCCTGCCCCCCCCCCCGCAAATGGCGCCTCTGATTGGGTAATACATACATGAGGGTCATTTGTCACACAGCGTACCAGCATACTGAATGTCTTTGTTTCAAGATTATACTGGAGATTTGATTATGTCATAAATAACCCTGGTCTACACTCGATTAGTGGGTGGATATTTTGTTAGCTTTAGGCAGTTTGTTGATGATACCGGGCAATCACGAGATGATACCCACTCCTTTAAATAAATGTCAGTTCTGGTATAAAAAAAAAAGTCAATTCATTGTTGTTTTTTTTCTGCATTAGCTAAATTGTTTAACTTATTATTTAATTATTCCAAAAAACCGGTTTCTCGTAAACCCAAAAAGTATTTTTTAGGTAAATGACCCTTTCATTAATGGGTTTCCAGTTAAATCTATAGGATGCGTGTCCAGATTCCCACCTTCTTCTCTTCCCCACTTATAAGGGCTGAAAGATTTTATGAAAATAGGCCCCAATTAAAAAGCAAATCCAAATTTAACCGGAATTGGGCTCAAATCCTTGGAACTACCTTGCCAAGTCCTACAGATTAAGAAGTAGAATCCAAGCCAGGCTATATTTATTTTTTTTTTCAAAAATAATTAATGACTTTCATGCTTATCAAACAGGAAAGAGTGGAGGTAGGAGCCTTAAAACATCTGCCCAATCATACTCTTGACTGCTGATCAAATCCTGAAGGCTCAATTTCCCAAGAAAAAATACAAAAGTTCTAAATTTCATGAAGTTCTTGTTCTAGAATGAGGGAAGACGCAGAGATATGAACTTGAAAACACCTTTCCATGCCCTATTTTGGGCCTTAGCTTAATTTCTAAAGCTATTCACCTAGCTCAACAGCATCATGAGTTAGCAAAAAGCTCCTATTATGCATTTAACTATTCGAAAACGTTATCTCCGCATATATTATTGTACCCATAATAAAGAAAAGTTCACTTTTTCGAAAGTGAATTAAAGAACAATGAAGATTCTCTAGTTGATTTTTATCTGCGGGTCGAATGTACTGAGGTATTTATATATAGTTATTAACGGATTCGCGCATTCAACCTGCTGTATATATTTTCAACTACAATCTAAATTGCTTCCACCCAAGAGACTACTCACTGTATGTCTCCAACCAATAATAAATCGAGAAAAAAAAACTAACAACTGTTCATAATTTGCCCTTTAATCAAGTTATATTTGAACCATCAGTATATTCAAGTCAATGATTAGGATATACCAAGATCCAGAAAAATTATACAAACCCATTACTGAATTTACTCTATAGCCCACATCAAGTAAAATCATGCTTAGAGCTAGACGTCACCAAAACATAGAGCACAGGTCACATGTAAATAGCTCATTCAAACGCAAAACAATCATGTGAAAACAGCCAATTAGGTAAAATTTTGGTTTCATGTAAACTAAACTTTCTATGGGAATGGAATTACATTGTTTGTTTTTTACTGGAACAAATCCAATACATTCTGTGACAGGATTTCTCATATTTTGTCAATTGATGCAATGCAACTAATAAAAATTTATTTCTAATCTGTCAAACAATACAAAAGTACACGGAGACGGAATACAATATAGAGAAAACGACAAAAAAAAAAACAGGGTTAAGAAAAAAAGACATTGCAACATTTATCAAAACAATCAATAAAGACCACTTATTAAACACTGAACAACTGTTACATACCAACAACTTTAAACATCATTGTATAAGAAGGGGATGCCATGGATAAAAAGTAATTTTGTGGTTATTTGTCAGAATACGTTTTGACGGAGCTATCGCTGGGTTGGCTATTTTTTATTTTCAAAATAATGCTGAATTTCAGGTCCAAGCGGGTAAAAGAAGTAAATATTTTGCAAATTTGAAGTATACTGAACAGACTTTACGTTTACCTCTTTGTGAAAAAAATCTTCCAAAATGGTGCTGTGTATAGAAAATGTGGTAGAGCTTTGAATTATACAGTTTAGCAAGGATTGTTCGGTTGAAACGTATTTTATTTTGAACAACTGAAGCATAAGACGTGCCACACTTTTTTTTTAGGTGGGACATCATTAGCAAATGGGTTTGCTTTAGGGATGGTCCAATAGGAAGACCAAGATAAACAAGTTGTTCAACTGGCTTTACTAAAGAGTGTCCCAGCTGGACTGATGGAATGAGGCCAGATTTTTTCACAGTTACTGAGATGCAACATATCATGTATCTCAAAAAGAACCTTGAAAAATAGACATGATGTGTTTCACAATAAAAGAACTTTTAATACCTTTCCACTTAAATGCAATTCCATTTCTTTTCAAAGCAAATACATTATATTTTAATAGTTTAACTAAGAAAATATGCGGCCAAAGTCAAAAATTCTTAGTGCAATATAGTTCCAACCGCAATAGATGCGATAGGTGCACACATAGAATGTTATGGAGAGAAAAGAATGACAAGCTTACAAAACCTTTTGTGGGGTTGGGAGATTAAGGCTTTAAAAAATTGGTTTTTACAGAAATTTTGGCATATTTTTCTGAATATTGTGCTTTCACTATAATTTTAGGCTTTCAGAACAAGGTGCATATAAAATTTACTATTGTCCTCTGTGGCACTAACAAATTATGTTCAACATTAAGAAAATTATAATTTATGAAAGTAAATCACACATTATAAGGTCAGTAATTATCAACTAGTGACAATTACCAATCAATATCAATCAATGAAATCTACAACTGTTCTGCTGTATCCCATTCATTTTGTCTCAAATATTTAATCCTTATGAAACTATTTAATTTGAGGCTCAGACACAATGGCTCCATTTTCTGGCCAATCGATTTTCTAAAATCTTACTTTCTGATCATACATCATTCTTCTCACTTTTTCACTTTTTGCTTAACCAAAGAGCTAAGATCTTAGAGCTCGCTGATGGGTGAACAGATGAATTGGATGACATTCTCGCCAAAGTCATTATACCACATGGCAGAGCAGAATGAGCTTTGATTTTCTAAAAAATAACCTGAGCAGTAAGATCAGAATCCTTTACTTGCTTTAAAAATTATTTTTTGCCAAATGATGCAAAACATAGAATATCGATTAGAGTCTATTTAATCTATTTAACCTATTTTGCTGAGTGATATAACTTTTTTATATTCTTCCTTTTTTGTTTTTGATTTAGTACTTCAATGATTTTTAAGTCATCCCTCCTTTACAGGCTTAAGAGCCTTTGGGGGATTAGCACCATATATTCATTGTAGTTCATGTCTACTAATTAATGAATAAATCTTACATTAGCAGAATGATTAACACAAAAATATAAATAACATCAGACATCCAGTTTATCTCAAAGTTTTGGTTATTGATTCCTCTATGGTCAAGCATTCATCAGCATATGCTGGATTTCCGAAAACAGGGCAAAATATCCAAATATTCGACTCCAAATTGTATTAGGCCTACTAATTAAAATCTTTGTATGGTCTACCTCAACCCCTATTGAGTTAACCATGGGGATATAGATATAGAAAGAAATGCACATGACAGACATATGCAAAGTAAATTATTTTAGATATAATGTCTTTTATACATCTAAAACATGATTCTTTAGATTTCAAAAGAAATAAAAAGTGTAAGATTTTTACCTTTAATATATCTGTTGGTCCTCTTTCTATTCTTGTTGGTATTTGTATCATTTTTGAATCATCAATAGATGAAGAGGCAGCATTCCCTTCGGTTACTGGACTAAAAGAATACAAAGTAAAATTATTTATGCTTTTCTGACAACCCTTGATCTAAAGGTGGCTTCTGACTTTAACCTGTACATCAAGTTTATCATAAGCAATTAAAGAAAATTAAAGCTCTAGCTCTTAACCATGGTGCTAATATGAATCAAAATCTACTAACTTGATAGACAGCGTAGTCTCACGTACTTGAATTAAAAAATATAAAGATACTACTGACAATTGCTTAATAAGCACTATTTTGCTGCAGTTTTGATTCACCAAGATCAAAGGCCACTTGGTATAAAAAACCTTGCATTATGGGAAGCCAAAGGACTTTTAGAGGTTTTGCAAGTTATTTTGCGAGAGGTTTTGCGAGTTTTAGAGGTTTGCTTCCAAATATAATAGTCATTTGCCAACCATGACAATTCTATTCAAGTCCCCTTCCTCAAAATAGGACCACCTATTGGCCTAAAAAAAAATTTGCTGATAGGCCAAGGATAAAATACTGAGTAGCAAGACAGCTAAATCAGTAGTACCAAATCCAAAGAAAATCTGCAAGACCAGGTGTACAGAGAAGTACAAAGTTATCAAACATAACCAATGCTTTACCAAAGGTAAACATAACCAAAGGCAACAAGGGGACAAAATATTCAGCTTACCAACTGCATACTGGCATAACAAGACCCATTTTATAATTACTATGAAGATTATTCCATAATACGCTAGTCTGTAATTTTGGGGCCAGTACAAAATGCTCTATAGGCCAAAAATATGGACATGATTAGCACAAAAGGAACACCTTAAGAGTCGTTGATTCTATTCTAATGATTGTCAAAATGTCAATGAAACAGTTAATGAAATTCTGAAAGAATCCAATCAGGCTGCTTATGTCTTATCAGTCCCAAGATAAACAGAGAAACAATGTCATAGAGGGTATTGGCCAGCAAATATTGAAAAAGATCACTGGAAAAAGTGGAATAAAATATTTTATTGACAATCAGCACTCAGAAGCTAACAAAAATAGCTGAATTTGCATTTGAAGTTAACAACAAATTTGTATTGAATCAAAAAAATAATACAAGACTAAATCATTAAAAATGAGAAATCCTTATATCACTCCAAGCTGCAATTTAAGGTAAAGGTAATTTAAGGTAATAAATATTAATAACTAAAAAAAATGTAAAAGAAACAAAATTAAAAAATACAGCTCAAAACTTGAAACACACAAAAAAAATGGAGACAAAGAAGCATCACAAATGGACAGAAAACAAAAATGGCAATAGAAGAGGGGGAATAATTATTCAACAATGCATCATCTACTAAAAAGAGACAACAGAGCTGTTTTTGTTCAACATGTATCCAAAATTATTATGGTGCTCAATAACAAGGGGATGAAAATTTTATGTAACAATACAGAGTGAAGAATAAGTTGGGATTATTGTAAAGGCTGAGCAGGGGAGTTGGCAACTATTGGGGAAGTGAAATGAGGTAAAAATGTCTTTGTAGGTATTGGAAATAGTGGACTTGGTAAAACATAAGCAAATTCTACCCCTCACCTCTCTTTTTTCAAGGTGGTAATGCATGCAGCTTTAATGAGGAAGGAGCATGGGATTTTACTCTCTTTGTAAATAAAGCTGAGCAAACACTTTTAGACCAACTCAGTTATGTTTCTAAGGACACTTTAAAGTTGTGAATGCCAGGCCAGACATGCAATTTCAAATATTAGCCAGGCCTGTGATAAATAAACATGGAGGGAATGTATCTTCAGGCAACAAGATTTATTTAGAATTTTAAGCAAGGACAGTAGGCTAATGGGTTTGCTTGTTTGATAATATTTGAAACATATATGTCCTACTTAAAATTGATAGAGATGGTTTCACAAAGAGTTTAACTCATCTCAGTAATATTTAGATTTGGAAAGAGTCTAGAAAATGGGGGCAGATTTTGAAAAGTTTACTGTCATTGCAAATTGTTTAGTGATATTTGCTTTCATGATATCATTTCATTGATATCATGTGCTGACCTACAAATTTTTCTGTTGTGTTTTACAGGCATGAATTTATCTTAGCCTACATTGCTTATGCAGATGATATATTACTAATTAGCCATTCAAAGTTTAGCCCAATTAAGGTAACCCAGTTTGTTTCTAAGCTCTTTGCAAATATAAAACAGTATTAGACTTAATGCTAGAAAGGGTGAATATTTAGTTTTTAATGTCAAACAACAAACAGTGGTCTGAATTGTGGTTTCTTTGTAGTCAAACTAGTTCTAGCATTGCATTGCCTTGGTATTAGTATTTGGTCTTCTGAATCAGTTATCTATTCTGGTGCATTTTTGTCTGTTAAGAATAAACTTGAAGTTAGTCAAGCTGAAATTGTCCTGAAGGTGGCCATTATTCTCTTATTGCTTATATAACTTCAGCTTGCTTCTCTATCATAGAATTTTAAGTTCTGACAAATAGGCCTAAGCTAGCTTGAAACATACAGGATGAGGGCAAAATTCTAGTTGATTGATATCTTGGAAGGGGGTTACGTTAGGAAAAATGAAACTTTCAGGGATGGCTTTCAGGTATTTTGAAGTACCCACCTCTACTCCTTCTCTCTCTAGAGGGCCCAGAAATTTGCCTTCATAACAGGTCTATACCTATTGAAATTTGACAAAACAACCTTTCACCTTAATTTTCAGTTACCAGTTGCTATTTCTCTGCCTTTAGCTCTGAAAATGCAATTCCTGTTATTTGAGTAAAAATTTGAGCCATATCAATGGTTTTTTTTTCAAATTTAGGATATGTATTTGCATATCTTTAAAACCTTATAAATTGGGATTGAACAAAGTTGTGAAGCTGAAAAAAATTTTGTTGTACTTTATTCAAGCAGAAGATCTATTTTGCAAGGTTTCACTTTTAGAACATGCATATTTTCAAATTTCAGGGCCCTCTAGAGGTAGAAGGAGTGGAGGTGGGTACTTCAAAATATCTTCCCAGCACATGCTTTAGCCTTTAGACTCATCCCTGAAAGTTTCATTTTCCTAACCTAACCCCTTTCCGAGATAGCCAAAAGTCAATCAACTAGAATTTTACCCAGGATGAGTTCTTTCTATTTCTATGAAATGAAACCAGAAGCAATATTATAACATTAATATAAAATACTGTACGAATATGTCAACCTTCTGTTTGCTTTATAGCAGCTAAGCTGTCTTAAGACTGTGAAGGATTTTCTTTGCATTTTGTAAATCCAGTTCCAAAAATTATAGGGAGGTATATGGACTATCTTCAAGTCCAAGATGAAGACCGGGTTTTCGAATTTTGAAAATTTCGCCCTACCTTTCACATTTTCACGTCAATTCCCTCTGAAGATTTTTCGAAAAAGATCATGGGACTTTTCAGAAATTTTATATAAAGACAATTCAATATATCCCAATAACATATTCCAACCTCAGGAGAAAAATATGACAATTACAGATAAAGGCAGACATTATCAAGAATTGGTACAAATTCTGAAGAGGGCAGGTGTGTTTTAAAATCACGGAGGAGGAGAAGTGGATTTGACGAAGAAGATAGGTGAAATCAGTTCAGAATTGAGCTCCAATACCTCCATTAACTTCAAGAAGAAACAAGTTTTCCTAGTCACTTCGAATAAAAAGTAAAGGCCTTCAACTATCCATTGAAAAAATACTTTCCATGCAAGAAAATTGGAACCTACCTCCGAAACAGGGAATTTTGAAAATTGGGGATATTTCTTTTTTTAAGTATTTAATTTGAGTTCTTTTTTCGTCCGAATCTGATGCATACATTCCTATTGATATGCTGCTGGACTGTATCCAAAATTTTTATTCGGAGGTGGGGGATTAAAAAAAGCACTTAAGAACTCATCAGAAATCTGTTTACACGCATTTTCGTTACGTTTTTACAGGTATTGTAAAAAACAAAAATGGTTATTTTTTATTCACAGATTACGGATCTTAATTAATTTAGCAACACAAGCCGTTTTAGCAACTAAAGTTCGTCATTTTCGGTATGCCGTTTTATTAAAATACCAACATCTCGAAATTGAAATTTGTAACTTGGTTTTATTTTTATTATTGTTTCTTTTTAACCTTTTCCAATACATTTGAGTTTTGCATAAAAGCCGACAATAGAAATCAAAAGTGCCAACTTGTAACGAACCAACATATTCAGTGCTCGGTTTCTATTTTACTCTAAGAATTCTCATAGTCTGTATTATGCTTAGAAGCTCAAGTCACCCTAGTTCCATCAAAAAGAGAAATGGGCCAAGAATACAATATATGACATTTTGGAATAATAGTCTGTATGAGGGCATGGGACAGTAAGAATATTGAACTTTCAAGGACTAAAAGTTTCAATATTGAATACCAGAAAGAGCTCAATATTTTATTCTGTATCTTCTGTATTAAAGTCAGTTGAAGAACTTTCTTATAGGTTGGAATTCATGATTTTGGGCTTAAAGTTTGTATTTTATTGTTGCTTCTAAGTGAAGTTACATTTATACAAAATTATAAGGCCAATCAGCGATTTAGTAAAAGTAGGAATATGTTTTCCTTAGGTGCTACTTGCTTTATTATCACATGAAAGAAAAGGCTACAGTAAAACAGTTATAATTGTTTCTTTCAATAATTCCATCGAGAGAAAGGAACTGGGACAAAAAACGCATCCAAAGGTAACAAAAAAGGTACATAGAAGGGTCGCGAAACTACCAAAGATCTTTCAAGTAAACCACCAAGTTCCACGAATGCTAGATTTGAGAGCTATCTCGAAGAGAAAGCTGTCACACATCAAGGCAGGGGGGAAAACGAAAGGCATAATTAAAACATAACTGTACCCGTTTTTAATCTTTTGTATCCATTTGTTAATATATTATATCTGAATTTCTTTAAAAGTTTTACTCAGTTTGTACTCACACCTTACAGGTCAGTTTTACCGTGAGTCGCATGTCTGGTATTTAAAACACTTGAACCGGTTTTGACGAAACTGACTAGTTGACCAACTGTTAAATCCCAATTGACGTAACAGTATTTTGGTAATTAATTGTGCCGAAACTGTTTGATATTTGGTTTGGAAATTCTCACCATCCCTTTATAATGGGATACTTTTCGGCATGCAATTTTTTCGAGTTTTTTACTTCAACCATTTCTGTTCTTCAGGGTTGCAAACATTCAACCACGTTTTTCTCGAAATTTTATGCTCTTCACTTACGCCAGTTCCACTTCCAGGTGACAAAATACTATGCGTAAACAATGGGTAAATTTTATAACTTAAAGACCTCTCCCCAGGGATAGCGGGGGCTTATGTTATTTCCAAAGGCATGGTCATTGGGCTTTTCAACTATTTTGAACAAATTAGCTATCTCAAATTTTGATCGGGCGATTTTTGGAATTTTGGACGATTTTGGGGGGCATGGGAGGGGGACTAGTTGCCCTTAACTCTTTTTGGTCACTTAAAATGGGCACTAGAGTTTTTAGTTTCCATTAGAATGAGCCTTCTCGCAACATTTTAGCACCACCGGGTCGATATGGTCACCCCTGAAAAAGAAAACAACAAACAAACAAATAAACACCCATCCGTAATTTTACTTCTGGCAAAAAATACAAATTTCTCATTCATGCAGATAGCAGTTAGAAACCTCTACAGTAGGGTTATCTAATGCGCTGAATCTGACGGTGGGATTTTGATTAAGATTATTTGACTTTTAGGCCATGTTTCCCCTCTTATTCTAAAAAAGGCAAAGTTTCTCAGACTTGTAGCCTTTGTGGGTATCACTAAACTTAATGAAATTTATATATTTGGAATCGGCATAATAAGCTTTTTTTTTTATATATTCGTTGTTATTAAAATTCTGTTTTTTAGAGTTTCGGTTGTTATTAAGCTGTGTCGCTTCTTTCTTACAGTTCGTTACCATGAACTGTTTGATTATGGGACAATGTGGTTTAAGGAAATATCCTTTATGCTTTCGTTAAGTAATAATAGCAGCGTTATTTTAAATCTAGGCTTCAACAATCCATTTCTAGAACATCTCGTGGCAGGCGGATGATTTGGTGTTTGCAGCATCAACAAGACAGTTTATAAACTCAAAAACAGTAAAAGAAGACTAGAAGAGATTATCGTGAAACACAGTTTGTTGTATAGTTCAAAGTTACTTTCGAATGGAATATACCTGTTGATGATGTACAATCTGGAGTTGAAGAAGTTTTGTCTCAACTGTGATGGGGACAATTCCCCGAATTGCCCCTTTGCTGTGTTGACTGATTCTATTATAAGAGCCTCTGCTATTGACAATTCTATGAGATTCTCATGAGTTACGGTTTGGTTTATTGGAACTTGTCTCAAATTTTTCCATCAACTTTGATTTTTATAATAGGCTTTGAGATTAAACTCATATTTTGGAACTTAGAAATCTTTTGGTGACTGATAGAAATTACAATTTATAGAGTTTTGTCAACTGTGATATATTTTATTTTTGAAAAACGTGAAATAATTCCCAATTGTATTTAATATAACGTATCTACTTGTTTTTAAAGTAGATGGCGAAAAAGAATCAAATGAAAATAAATATTTTCCCAGACTCTTCAGCGCAGACTCCCACAAAGCGATTCAACTGTGAAAAAAAAATTCTGAGGTGCGGTTTTATGTGGTGTGGTTAATTACAATTAAGATGTTTAATAACTCATGTGAATTATGGTGAAAAGCGTGTAACCACAAAACAGCCAATCATAATTCGTTAACCTCTGATCTTGATTTGTGTGTAATTGCTCTTGATTGGGATACAAAAATAGATTTTGGATATTTATAACAGTAGCTAGATAACCTAGGAACTATGGGTAGGTTTATTATTTATACAAATTTTTCGAGGTCTAGAACCACGGCACAAAAATTGAAGTTCTCTTGGTAGGCAAATTAAAAAAAATATGATACCCCCCCCAGAAAGATTTCAGCTAGGCTTATATAAATAGCCCTTGCCTAGGCTACTTCTAAAATCAAGCTTAGCCTATTCGTTTTCTCTATTCTTGGGTTTTAAAGATAGTTACAGAAGTTGACCTATCACTCTTCTTTTCCAGCCTGTGTTCTGCTTGCTAGGCTAGCTTACTGTTATCATTGTATCCAAGGCTCCCCCATGTCCATAGGCCAAATATAACCCAAACCTTGTGCACAAATTTGAATATAGGCTATTATATTAATTTGCATTTATTAATGTTGCTGAAAATTCGGCTTTAGGTCTAGGCAAAAATTTAGAGATTTTGTTCTTATTTTCATTAAGATTTTGCCTAATTCATAATAGCCTACTGGATTAAACCAATTAAAATTAATCATCAGTTTTTATTACATTGGAGATACACTTTAAACAAGCCTAGGGTATCAAGTGCTATAGTTTTTTCCTCACCAATTTCCCCCCCCCTGCCACTACTGTTGAAAAAAATTAATTGTATGCTAAAATTTGCAAAACATTCAGTAAAATTTTCTGAAGATACAAAATAGTTGAAATATTCTACTTTCATTACAAAAATGTATAGCCTGTATGGTAAAATTTTGCAAAGTAAGCAACAGTTATACAGTTCAGTGAAGAATTTGCCTTGTGGTTGTAAATTCAACATTGGGCAATAGCCAATTTTTTAAGAAGAAATAATGTTGTTCCTGTTCCTGGTTCAGTACTGTTCCTCTGGAGAACATCTCAATCAGGAAAATGGCTTATAAAGATACTGGCAAACCTGTTGGAATTGAAGATCAGGCTATTCACAAGATTAGGATCACTTTGACATCTAGAAATGTAGCAAGCCTATAAAAAGTTTGTAATGAACTGATCAAGGCTTCAAAAGAGAAACAGCTCAGTATTAAAGGACCTGTCAGAATACCAACTAAGATCCTTCATATTACTACTAGAAAGACACTCTGAGGTTCAAAAACTTGGGATGGATTTCAGATGAGGATCCACAAAAGAATCATTGACTTCCTGTCACCTTCTGAAGTTGATAAACATATTAACTTAAAAAAGCAAAGCTTTTCATATGGAAATATCTAGAGCCAGAGCCAAGCTGACACTTGAGAATTAACAAAAGCTATTGCTTTTCCCAATTACATAAAGTAGATCTAAAAACCAGCTCAAATAAAGTGACTTGTGGTATTTTCAAGTGTCTATAGAATTCTAAAAAGCAGCATTCTACTGAAAACACAAAGCTGACCCAAACAAACAGAATATTCTCTTAGGAGCAGAAAATTCTATGACTAGCCTGCACAAAACAAAGACTAAGTCTATCAATAGTCTTGCAGGGGCAAGAAAATTAAGCAAGCTCAGATTTAAGTAAAATGCTAGATTTGAGAATTTTTGCTTGTATTTATGATTGTGAGGTATGTCAAAGATTTAATTGTAATGCAACTTTGCATGCTCCATATGAAAGAGAAGCCATGCAAGTGTAATGTATTGAAAAAAAATGTTCTATAGTAATATCCTGTAGAGTTGCTGGTCAGGAATGACAAGAAGTCATTGACTCAATAGCATCCCCCTCTTTCTTCCGTGGTTTAATGGACCAATTCTTGTTAGTGGCTATCTTAAAGGCATTAATGGAGGGAGCAGTGGCAGCAATATTAGGTAGATTGTTCTAATGAGTAATTGCTCTAATGGAGAAGCAGTGGTTATAAATGCTGGTATCTGCCCTCTTCTGGGACAACTTCCTGTTGTTTTGTAATGTTTTGTGACAAAAAAAGACAGAAAATACTACTTTGGTGTAGTTTGTCAAGATGAGATGCTTGAAACCTTCTGATTATGTAGACAAAAGAAATTGTGTAGACGGCTGTGGGCACCCCAGATTTTTTTTGTGAATGGTTTTAAGGTAAAAAAAAAGGATGCTTGCCTGTAAAGCATCATGTTATTCCATTTTTTTTTAACTTTTTGTACATTGTTGATCTTTCAGGAGGAGAGAAGGGCATTCTATTTTGTTTTAGATAATGTGGACATCTTAAAAGTAGTCCCTTGTGAACAGAAAAATACATATTTTACAATATTTAGTTGAATTGCCTTAAATGGATAATTTTGTATGGCATTTTGGATTTTTGTGATGCCGAATTTAATTATGCTTTGTAATGCCTCTGAAGTTGTAATTTCAAAATTATGTAGATTCTATGAGCTGCAGATATTTATTTGGCTACATGAAGATCAACATTTAAATCTTTTCATTTAGATTAGGAGAGTGCAGATGACTATTTGAAGCAATGAAAATAAAAGAAAAAACGAGTCCTAAATTCTTACAGGAGCAATATTTGATTGCGACTGTGGTTTACTTTCTAAATTTTTGTTATTTTAATTGCTTCATCAAGCAGGTACCAAACTTGACTAGTTCAACCTGTATCTGGCAACTAGGTAAAGTTTCTCTCTCTATCTTTTTTGTTGTATAAGTACATGCAAGAGATATAAAAGTACAAATGTCATGAGTAAAGGTTAGATCACTTTAAAATCCTGTGAGAACACAGGAGCAACTAAAATTACTTGCTGGTGGAATGGGCTAATATTGCTTATTGCAACAACTCTTACTAGGAACAGAGGGATTTTATAACATTGCTCTGCAGAAACTTTCCTGTTTAAGAATATTGAAAATTCTTAGAAATCTAAGAATATCAAATTACAAGCTGCAAAAAAGGAGACAAGAGACAAACCAGGTGTCCACATTTTTCAGCTATGACTAAATATGCAGTTTCCGAACCTTTACCAACCTTAAAAAAAAACTATTGAAACACCTCCTCTCTCTAAAAAGGTGTGTATTGGCCCTGACGTGAAAATAGCAAAATTGCCAAATGTGAACAAAATTTAGTCCGCTAGATCATCTAGTTTAGTCTAAGTTCCTGTTCGAACTAGATCTTCTGCAGTAAATAAGCATACAATTAAAACAGGATTGGTTGAATCCTACCCCCTTGCATACACCCTCTGCAAAGTGATTGACCAAAGGCAAATATGATGTGCAATTCTAAGAGCAGGGGCGAAATCTCCGGCATTTTATTGGGGGTGGGAGGGGGGCAAGAGGGATCCATATCTGGATAGTCAGGGGGGAACGGTCTATTTAATATTTTTTCTCCAAATTATTGGGGGGGGGGCAACTGTTTCCTTGCCTCCCTCCCAAACGATGCCCCTGTCAAAGAGTAACTTGCTTTACGCTTCTCTAGCCAGTGGGACACACTTAATTTCGTTTATACTTTCTTAAATTACATAAGTGCTCTTATGCTAATGGTCTGTGATGGGTAAGTTGTGAAGGTAAAAGGCCCTAGTACAACATGATCAAAGCAAGGCTCATCCCATATGTATCACTTGCTGCCCGCTCTCAAAGAAAACTGCTCTGATATAAAAGCTCAGGCATGTCCTCAGCAGATGTACAAAGGAACTAATTAAGGAACTTCAAAAAATTAATTAAGAAAAAAAGTTGCTTAGACCTAAATTTCCTCTTGAACTAGACCATATGTCTAATTTTCTAGACGAAGAATGTGGAAAATTCCAAGAGAGAATTTGAATTTTTGCCCAGGAACTGGCACGAGTCTGTGTCAGCCTATAGTCTGACCTTTGCCTTTTTTCAAGTAGCATGATTACATGCTCTTATTGGAAATTTCCTATGGGATGAAAGATTTTATGTGAACCACTTGAACTCTCTTTTCAGGTTTTTAAACCTGCTTATTTTTGAAAACAGAAAGTATGAAAATGATAGAATTAATGAATGTTAAAATGGCGAAGTGTTACAAGCATGTACAAGTAAAATCAACTAAAATTAAGGACTGTGGCTAGATCTTGAATAATTGTTGAGACCTTGGCTACAGTCAAAATCGCTTGCATACAGTTTTTGCGTCACTGTATGCGTATTTGTATATAGTCAAAACATCTATGTCAGCTAAAAATCAAGATATTGATCACTTTTGATGCAAATTTTTGGTTTTTAGATATCTCAAAATTTTCAATGTTGTAAAATTGTATCCCTAAAGCAACTTTTCTTTCTATACAAGGTAAATATGTTATTCCATTACAGATAACATGGTCACGATCCTCTAGCAACTTTAGCTTGTGTTAGTTCTGCCAAATAAAATTCATTCATGTTTTTATTTCGAAATTGTTTTTCTGTGACTGTTATGTCCTGGCCAAACAAAGTGCCGTAGCTTCATAGATAATGTTTTTATAAACCACAGAGCATCAGATGTTTATAGAGCTTTGTAATGTCTGTTTGATAACCTAAGCAATAAAAAGTGTGTATCCGTTTTTGGTATATGTGCTGCGATCCTGATTTCGCCATACTTTGTTAAAAAAATTTTGGTCGAATTACTGGTTAGGACGGCTAATATTTTAGTCAAGTTCTTCAATTAAAAGTAAGGAGAAGATGTAAACAGTGGTGTCGTGAGGAACATTCCACCCGGCAAAATTTCCTGATCTTGTCCTTAGGCTGGAATCCTCTATATCAGACAATGTAGTGTATACTTAGAAATAGCTTATAAACTTATCAGTACTACGACCTTTTTCTTGTCATACTAGAGGCAGATTTTTCTTTAGACAAGCTAGGTTTTTTTCACTGCTTCCATCTAGTTCTTCAAAAAACTGAACACATCCCCACCCCAAAGCTTCATTTAATCAAACAGTTTGTGGTAACGAATAAGTAAGGAGCGATGCGGCTCAACAGTGACCAAAACTCTAAAATATACAATTTTTGATACCAATAGGTACATCAAAAGACTTGGCTTATCAAGCTGATTCCAAATATACAAGATTCGTTAAGTTTAGTGTTGGCCATAAAAAAAACTATGAGCCTGATAAAATTTACCTGGTTTTCCAAAAAGGAGGAAAACACCCCCTAAAAGTCGAGGAATCTTGATGAGGTATTGAGCAGGGGGCAAACCCTCTCATATAAGTAACAGTTTCTGATATTTTTAAGTTTTGATATTGCTCATTACTTTCAGTTGAACAGACTTTAAAAAATTTTTTATATCACTTCAGATTCATCTAGGTAACCATTGATTGTATTTTCCATTAGAACAAAAATAAGTCAATTGTTTCAAAGTTCAAACTTACAGCTGTTTATTAATGACAACTCTCTCTTAAAAAAGGATGATATTAATTTTTCTAAGTAGCGATGCATTGTAAGTTTTTTGCTAGAAATAAAATAAGTCAACGTTTATAATTAAAGTTGTGGTTAACATTTGCTTTCCGTCAGAGTGAAAGCAATTGACGGTACATTGACCGAAGTCATTTTGCGGTTTCAACAATTTTTCATCCACACTGAAAAAAATTCAGCGTTTGGTTAGTGTTTTGTTGTCTTGCATGTTGATAGGTTTTCTGTGTTAAATAATGGTTTTATTGGTACAAGAAGACGGTAGGGCGAAAGAAGACCCGGGACATATTGAGGTAATGGAACATACACCGTTGGAAAGAAAAGCGGGAAGATTATCTCTAAGGTTGCGGATGAGTAATGCTTCCCAAATCATTCAAGATTTTGCAAGGCGCCCTAGCATCAGACTTGCAAGAGGGGCATCTGATCCGAAGCCGAAATTGTCTTTTAAGAATGTACTTAATGGATCGATATTTCGTGGGAAACCGGGTAATGAAGAGGAAGCAATGAGGACAAGAAAACGTGGCATTTTTCACAAGGAAAAGTTACCATCTGGTTTTGTTATACCTCAGATAGAAATTACGGATGTTGACACTGTTGAATCTGGAATATTGAAGTTCCAGCGGGGATCTGAAACTCCAGAGGTTTTAGAAAAAATAAAGAGTGAACACGCTCAAGCGTCTCACAATGTTTTCCCACAGTCGGAACTTCCTGGAATTACTTTTAACAAAGAAAGTGTGTTTGATAAAGAATTAATTTTACCGACGACAGAAAATCTTTCTTCCCATGGAAGTAATCGAAGCTCTCCAGATAAAGAAGACTCCAGTGAAGAAATTAAACTAAGTTCTTTGAATAAAATGCAAAACGAAGTAAAGCCAACAAAAATAGTTGCAAATGAACTGATAAAATTCAAAGTGAGCATTGTAGAAGTGAAATCTGAATTGCCGAATGGAAAACGAAATACGTTTCCACTTTTGCTGAATCCGGAGAGTTATGAGCAGACCCTGAAATACAAGAGTATGATGACCTCCCAGGACGATCTTCCCAGAAAAAGCAGTAAAGTAAAATTTGGTTAGTACTGTCTGAAACGGCTCTTTTGCCTATTCGCTCAATGTCTTCTTTTAGAAGAGATTTTCGCACACAATTTTTTTTCTTGCACTCTTGCATAGGCCTTCCATTTTATTCTTGCACTTCGGAATACCCGAGTCCAGCTTGTCAGTCTTTTTCATTTATTTCACATTTCATGCTCAATACTAGGATCTTTAATAAGTTTATTTTAATTAGTTTGGTTCTTCTTAGGTAGCTTGCATTTAACAATTCCGCTGCATATCAAATAGTTTCAAGCATCACCATTTTGATTATTTTGAACCAGTGGGCTCTGGTCTGAATGTCTTAAATGAGTGCACGGGTTCGTGCAAACAGTCATCAAGACTGTGCTCTCTAAAGCTTATAAAGTATGGCCAGAAATCATTTAACTTGCATTTGTATTTCATTCCTCTACAAGTAGATTTGTTACACTAGTGCATAAATCGCACGCTTACAGAAATTCTGTATTTAGATATCTAGTAAAATTGTTTACACAAGCGTTATTATTGTAGCCATTTGTATTCCAATACTAATTTGTTTCACAATTTTTACATAAAAATTGCAAGCTAAGCTTCAAAAATACTTAAAATTATGGTAATTAATTATTATAAGGACCGCACTCTAGAAGTGAAGCTAGGTTAATCATAATCATAATAAAATATGATGAAAATATAATACTTTAGTTACAAAATTATGGAAACTACAACAGAGAATTAAGGGAAGCAACCGCCCAGAACACATTATATTAAAACCCTAATCTAACGTAATCACCTTGCATATTCCTGCATAGTAGTTTATTACACTCAGGATAAGCTAAATATCTTAGAATACACACATAGAAACTGGTTTTACTACAGATAAAAAACAACAGTATGGTTGATATAATGCGTAATTGCCATAAAATTAATTATTAGCTTTGTCATTTTTCTCTTAAGGGGTTACATACCTTATGCTAGAACGTATACGCGGCTAGTATTGTATAATCTTTTTATTCGCACAATTGATACACCTTCAATTTATCTTTATGAATCTACTTTTCCTGTACATTCAGTCCCTTCATTACTTCCTACCTGCGCTAGATCAATTAGAATGGAATCTCTCCCGGCTGCCATGATTAATAAATACCAAATCACAGTTTTGAGGGTTATAAACCCCAAACTGAGATTCTATTTGAAAATATATACAACCAGATTGTCTGTGATATTCATGGTATTAAAATTTCATTTTAGATTAAGGACATAAAGTATTTGACTCAAAATGCTACGCTACAGTGGCGTCAATTTTGGGGAGATTTGATCCCGTAGATGTTGGAAAATACCTTTTTTGGTATTTTCATTCAAAATACACTTTTTGTGATATTTTCTTTGAAAATATAGTAGTTAACCTAAATTTCTAGACATTTCCGGGCCTATTTGGTCTAATCGCCAGTTACCTCTCTTGGGGATCATTTCATGACTTAACACTGGCCACATGAAATTTATAATACCTAGCGACCTCTAGCCTGATTACCTTTTTTGATGACCCTGTCCTGACTTTACACTGGCTACGTGAAATTTATAATACCTAGCAACCTCTAGTCTGGCTCCAGTCCCTTGTCCGTGTGTTGAAGTCATATACAGAATATGTTACTCTGCTTTTCATTGATTTCATCGTTTATTTTGCATAAGAATGAAACTTGTTACGTATAGTTTATGTATCTATTATACTAAATAATCAAATAATTTTATGTTTCGTATACCAACGAGACAGATATGGGCAAAACATAGGCTTCAATAAAAGAATTATAAAACTCTGATATCCTGTTTTGTCACTGGAATTAGAAAATAGGTGCCAACTCCATGAAACAGCCAATATTAAGGATTCAGCTTATTTCGATCAAAAACATCAATGGGGGGGACTCCCCTCCCCTCTAGGATTGTTTGTCCCCTCCTAGATCTGGAAAAATACCTTTAGCAGAATTTTCATGAAAAAAAAACGTTTGATGTTCTCACTGAAAAAATGCCCCCCTCTCAACTGCCCCCCTCACGTATTTTCCTGATATAAACCACAATTGATGCACCTTTAAGTAACACCAAAAGTGTTTCACAGCAAGAATGGTTTGTAACCCGTTTCTGGCCTTCCTCTTTGCTTCCATGGCTCTTCCGAATTCTTCATTCCACCATGTTTTTGCTTGCTAATTTAAGGAAAAGTAATTTGTTTGATTTGACACCACTAGAATTACTGATCTTGTCACACTCAAGGATATGATAAACCTTTGTTGATTGGATTCCATATCTTCTTCCTCAGTCAGCTCTTTGTAGTTTGCTGTGTCTAGTTCTTGTTTCACTTGATTCCAATTCCATCCTCTGTTTAAACTTAAAAGTCTGTTGATTTGTTACAGATTTTTGGTTGTCTATTTAAACCTGAAGTGGACTATTGTCTGAAAACTTCTTTTGTGTCTGAGCAGCTTCTGTCGAAACTATTAATGATTTCGTTATAGGATTTAAAAAGAAGTTCTTTCCATCGGAACTTAGCTTTAAGAATTAAAATGGTGGATTGCAATTTAAATTTCACGCGGAATATGAATGCGAAATGTGTATTCTCGGTCAGTCGTAGTTTTGTTCGATTTCGTCTCGGGAAATCTTAACTGCTATAAATTTTTCAATTTTTTTTTTGTTAAAAATCAATTACTGGTGAACTAACTAAGTCAGAAAGCATTATTGCATGTTGAGGTGCTTAGTTTCAGTTTGAATGGGTTGGGACTACCAGATTCCTGATGGCGCAACTACTTTGATTAAAATCTAACACTATTTGTAAGTCATGAACTTAAGCTGCTTTGATTTGTTACTTTTATTTTAGTATTTTATCCTCAGGCTCTTATTCGACAGCCTCAGAAATCCTGAAATACGAGCTTCAGTGAAAATTAAACAATGTTTGTGGATTATATACTTCACGATTTTTGATTTTGACGAACATCTTGGCATATAAGCCTTAGGGTTGTAACTAAGAATTTCAGCCGCCCTGAAGTACCAACTTCAGTAAAAAACCAACCTGTATCTAACGATTCATCTAAAATTTTTAGTATGTATGTTTCTATCTAAGAATCTATCTTACCTGTTTACTGCTGACCTCTATTTTACAATATTAGCCTCCGATTTGTAATCAAACGCTTGATAAATAATTAAACGCCAGATTTGGTTAAAATAAAACACTATTCTTGATACCTATTTTTTTTTATTGACTTTTATGCTTTAGTAATAGCTCCGTATTTGTAATCAACAAGCTCAGAAACCCTTTGGGAGAAATCAAATGCCATTTTCGAAATATGCACTTTGCTTCTTTTGATTTAGCACAGTCGTATTGAGATCCCTTCCAAAGGCGATTGGAGACATCAAATTGGGCCAAAGACGCAAGGTAGACCAAAATGTTAGGGACGGAACGTGTGTATCGTCGACCAAAAGAGTCGTAGCTGGAGCCTACGTGTGGTTGGGAGGTCGGAGCCATAGTATGCGCACTGTTGACCAAATGCAATTTTAGACAGAGAGTTGGAGACAGGAATGTTAATGAAAGGCACATTATCAGATTCAGCGTAACAGAGAAGCATGCTGTCGAGGTTTCAAGTCCGTCTCTGCCAAAGTGTAGAATTTTGCTTTTTTTTTGCCAGAAGAAAGATCACGGGTGCGTGTTTTTTTTTCTTTTTGGCTCGTTTTTTTTTCTGGGGTGATCGTGTCCAACCAATGGTCGTAGAAGATCGAGAGAGAGCTTATTCAAATGGAAATTAAAATTTATATTGTCCTTTTTAAGTGACCAAAAAGGCTAGAGGGCAACTAGCCACCCTTCCACGTCCCTTTACCCCCAAAGTCATCCGATCAAAATTTTGAACTAACCTTTTTGATAAGTATAGTTAAAAGGTCCAATAGCTTTATCTCTGGGGATTATATGACCCCCAGAGCCCTTGCGGAAAGGATGTAAGTTATGAAATTTGCCCATTGTTTACATATAGTACTTGTTATTGGAAAGTATACAGGAATTTTTAGGAAGGACTCCCCCCTAAGAATAAAACCTTCGACATTTGGACTTTATCAAAACTACAGTCGACTTTCGAAAGTCAAAGCAAACTTTCGACGTATGGATCTTACCAGAACTAAAGTTTATTCCTATAATTTTATTAGAGAGTTCAGAATTGCTAATACTCCTTGACAAAACTTTAGGACAAATTAAAGACAAAATTTTGTCCAATAAATTTGAGACCAAAATTTTTGGCTGCTCTGAATTATCTAATATATTCACCAATTTCTAAGGCTCCCTTGAGCACCTCTTAGACCCACAAATAATCCTCAAAACTTTCAAGTCTTATTTCCAAGATGGTATTTTGAAGTATCCCGACCAGTTATTACATTTCTACGAGCTGTTAGCTATTAGTTCTGTCTCCAACGTCCTAAAAATTTTTTATCCAACAATTAAAAAAAAAAATCTCAAGTCAAAATTCACTCATAAATCAAAGTTAAACCTAGCAAAACACAAAATTGACTCGTTACTTCTACACAAAGTGTGAAGTAATTACTAAGTATACAACATGAAGATATTTATTACAGAATAATGATAGATGGTAATAAGCTTACCTATGCTATGGATGTCAGGTGATTGATTTTTCCAGCGATAATTTCGACAGGACCTGTGCCTGTCATCATAAGGTTCAATTCAAATTTCTTGCCAGAAAGTAAAATCACTAAATAAATAAAACTAAAAACACTGAACAACACTAATGATGAGCCGAACCTGGAATTATTGTTGTGCCATGGCCTGAATTTTGGTAGAGATTTGGTTGATTTTCCTGAAATTTGGTTGATACCTATATAGGTCGTACCATGAGACCTCTACATCACCGATTATAAGAACATGCTGATTCCATTGATGCCTGCCTTAAAAGACAAAGCTAAAGGAGGAAGATAATTTTTCTGCATTGGCCCATCATATCTTTGAAAACCTTTCCCACTCCATTAAGTTTGACCAAGCCCAACTTATTGCTATTGTCCCACAACTCTTAAAGCAGAAAATCAGAGAAGCTTTGGAAATTGCTAAAAACAAACCAGCCATCAATAAAGACAATGGTGTGTTTCACATTAGCGAAATTTGGGAACCCGTCACCCATAAATTGAAAGCTCACAAAAACTCCACCCCTCTCCTACAGGCCCAACCTCTTTAAGATCTACTAGGACAGCAGCCATCAATGCCTCTACCGAAATTCGGGCCATGGCACAACAATAATTCCAGGTTCGGCTCATCATTAGTGTTGTTCAGTGTTTTTAGTTTTATTTATTTAGTGATTTTACTTTCTGGCAAGAAATTTGAGTTTAACCTGATGATGACAGGCACAGGTTCTGTCGAAATTATCGTTGGAAAAATCAATCACCTGACATCCATAGCTTAGGTAAGCTTATTACCATCTATCATTATTATGCATAAAAGTCAGGTTGGCTTCAGAGAATATGTTTTATTACAGAAAACATGTTTCATTTGAATGGGATATAGACGTAACTTTTTATGGTCACAATGACACTATTTTTCAATTTTTATTTATAAGTTTTTAAATTTTTATAATTTGTAACATTTCTTTCTTTTCATCTATATTTGGTGATAATTGGATTGAGTAATCTTGTCAAATTCTGACAAGGTAACACTCTCATAATTCATAATTCTTATAATTCATAATGTCGTCATTTTTTGCCGTGTTTCTGTTGTTCCTTTTGCACTAAAGGTCTTTTCTGACGAACAAATTGTTGACGATCGCAAGAGCAGATTTGTTTATCAACAATTGTAGTTCATCACAATTTTTTCATGTCTTATCAAATAGTTCGTGGTAACGAACTGTTGTAAGGAGCGACCCGGCTCAATAGTAACCAATACTCTAAAAAATGGAATTTTGATATCAATAGCTACATAAAAAGAATCGCATTTTAATGCTGATTTTAAATATATAAGTTTAGTCAAGTTTAGTCCTACCCATCAAAAATTACGAGCCTGGGAAATTTTCCTTATTTTTAGAAGATAGGGGGAAAACAACCCCTAAAACTCATAGAATCTTAACGAAAATCACACCATCAGATTCAGCGATATCAAAGAACCGTATTGTAGAAGTTTCAAGCTCCTATCTACAAAAATGTGGAATTTTGTAATTTTTTTTTCCAGAAGGCAGATCACGGATGCGTGTTTGTTTTTTTGTTTTTTTTCCCCAGGGGTGATCGTATCGACCCAGTGGTCCTAGAGTCTTGCGAGAGGGCTCATTCGAACGGAAATGAAAAGTTCTAATGCCCTTTTTAAGTGACCAAAAATTGGAGGGCACCTAGGCCCCCTCCCACGCTAATTATTTTCCCAAAGTCATCAAATCAAAATTCTGAGATAGCCATTTTATTCAACGTAGTCAAAAAACTTTATAACTATGTCTTTGGGGACGACTTACTCCACCACAGTCCCCGTGGGAGGGGCCAGAAGTTACAAACTTTGACCAGTGCTTGCATATAGTAATGGTTATTTGGAAATGGACATACGACATACGTTTCTTTCGCTTGGAGGAATTTGTCATGGGGGAAGAAAATTTTCATGAAGGGAGCGCAGGATCTTCTAGTATTATTTAAAAAAAACAATTAAAAATTAAATATGGAAAAGTTTTTTTTCAACTGAAAGTAAGGAGAAGCATTAACACTTAAAACGAACAGAAATTATTACGCATATGATGGGCTCACCTCCTCCTATTACCCCGCTTTTTACGCTAAAGTATTTCAGTAATTTCAACTATTTATTCTATGGCTTTTGTGATTTAGGGGTCATTCTTAAGGAATTGGGACAAAATTTAAGCTTTAGGGTAAAGAGCGAGGTACTGACGAGGGGTGAACCCCTTCATATACGTAATAAAAATATGAGAATACAGTAGTTCGTTACGTAAGCTAGTTCGTAAATTACGTATATCTTTTACTAATAAAAACATTCGTAAAAAATTAAAAGTTCTAGTTATCTTTTTGAGTAACTAAAAAATTGGAGGGCAACAAGGCCTCCTCCCCCGCTCCTTTTTTTCTCCAAATCATTCGATCAAAACTATGAGAAAGCCATTTAGCCAAAAAAATAAATATGCAAATATTGTTTTAATTATTCATCTGCGGAGAGCCAAAATCAAAACATGCATTGATTCAAAAACGTTCAGAAATTAAATAAAAAAAACAAGTTTTTTTTAACGGAAAGTAAGGAGTGACATTAAAACTTAAAACGAAAAGAAATTACTTCGTATATGGAAAGGGATGCTTCCTCATCAACGCCCCGCTCTTTACGCTAAAGTTTTTTACTGTTTTAAGAAGTAGAGTTAAGAGAAAGAGTCAAACTTTAGCGTAAAGAGCGGGGCGTTGATGAGGAAGCAACCCCTTTCATATACGAAGTAATTTCTGTTCGTTTTAAGTTTTAATGTTGCTCCTTACTTTCCGTTAAAAAACCTTGTTTTTTTATTATTTAATTTTAGGTAAGAAATAAAGTCAACAATAAATATAACAATCTTTATCGCAAATTACTTGTATTTTCTTTTCTAAAATTTAAGAACAAAACAATTTCCCCCCATTATAACCATCCTTGAAATTTCCCGCTTAGATTTGACCAGCAAGTCTGACAATGACAAAAACCCTTTGTTGGTCGCTACTAGAACACAAATGTTGGTCAACAATGTTTCGCCAGAACAGATTATTAGTCAAAGATGTCGCCCAAAAAGGCCTTAATGCTGACTGTTAAATCTTAAAACTAATTTACCAATCTGCAAAAGAGAGAAAACAAATTTCAAAACTGATACAAGGTCAATCAGCACAACTAACACCCCTAGTTCAATAATGTAATCTTTTGACTAGATGGTACTCGTAATTTCAAAACAGACAGGTATTAGATAATTTCATTGTGAAACCAGTTCAAGTTCAATGTTGAGAGTTGTTAAAACGATTTTGGAGTAAAGATGAAGAAAGAATTGGACTGTAAGCTTATTTTTATTTAAAGCTTTTACGAAAGTATTGGGTTAAATTCTAGACGAGCCACTTTTCTGCATCCTATAAAGGGGTTGGGTAAGGAAAATGAAGCTTTCAAGGATATATTTGCATATTAGGGGCGGGGGTAAAGTATTTGAACGGCTTGAAGTTAGAAAACAATTGTTACTTCATAATATGCAGACTAATTGTACATAGCACTTTGTGCATGCAGATCTGCTCTAGTTTACCTCCCCCCTAATTTGCAAATATATAGCCTGGCCAAAAATGTGTTTCTAAGGTGTTATATTTTCATTATATTTTGTGATATTTCATTAGTATCAAGTATCAAAGAAACTGGTTCTAATTAAATGAAGCACTTGAGTGTTTGCCATATAATACACAAGTTCCAAAGTTTGTCTTAGGAAGATATTATGAAGTACATACCTCCACTCCTTCTCCCTCTAAAAGGTAGGCTACTTACCTTTGATAACTTGTGTCTTAAATGAAGTAGCCTACAAGAAAAGTATTTTCAGCTTCACAACTTTGCTCAATCCAGTTTATGACGTTCCAAAGATCTGCATATACTTTTCCTAAATTTTGAAATAACCATTGATATGATTTAGAATTTTACTCAAATAACAGGATTACACTTTCAAAACTAAAATCAGAGAAAAAGAAATGGAAAATTAAGGTAATATTGTTAGACAAATATCTAAAGCTTGGACTCACAAAAGGTTTGACAGTAGCTTGGCAATATCTTCCCCTAGTATTACTGAAAGTTTTGTTTTCCTAACTTAACCCCTTTCCACGACAGCCAAAAGTAACTTGTCTAGAATTTGACCCTTGAATGATTTTATGGAAATTAGTCCTATCTGTTAAAGGAATATATAAAAAAGGAATATATCACGGCTATGTTCCTTCTGCAAGTTTTCGGTGTTATTTTTCTGCACTCCCACAGTTGTATTATTTAAACGTAAGACGAGAAGTTTTCTATCACTCGACAGCTGAGATTCCGTTTTATTCATCAATCCGAATTATATTTTTCACATTGCTTGTCATAACTTTTAGATTGAAAAATACACTGAAAATGTTTAACATGCGGAGAATGTTCCTATTTATCAAGCAAGTTTAGATTGATCTTTAGGAAAAGTCTAATTAAATTCCGAATTTTTACTTCTGGTTCGGAAGATACTAAAGATCTGAAAGATAGTAATTACGGAGGGAGTTACTACTGGTGGCTTGTCACAAAATAGCATATTTGAAAGAAAAAAAATACGACCTGTGTTGCCACAGGGTCAGTTTTAGTGCTTTCTTTCAGCTTTTAACATTGACTGACACCTGAATAACTTAGGACCTAAGAAGGTCACCTTTTAAAAGAAAAGGACACTTTTTGATTTTTTTTTAAAATGAAACGCTCGATATTTTTCATTTTTGTCCTTGTCTTGCAAAAAAAAAACTCTGCTAAGGCACTTCCTGTTCGTATTCTCATATTGATTTGGGACTCATTTTCTGTTTCTATAGTGTGGTTCTTTTCTTTTCTTTCATTAAATTGACAACCCTGTCTAAGAATTCAAACTCTGATGAAACTCACAACTGTACTTCTAAAAAACACACACAAGCTACTTTCAAACCAAAGAGCAAGTTAAAGGCTCATCAGTATTCCAGAAGGTCAATAAAAGTGCCCTTTTTGCTCATTTCTGCACTTCGATCCCTAAAGAGTTATGGCAAGCATATTTTCTTCTGGTCCTTGTTTTTGAAAAGTATATTGATGAATTTTCAAATTTAAGAGTCAAGGAAAAATCTTCGCCATATTATGTAGGCTATACATAAGATATATATATATATATATATATATATATATATATATATATATATATATATATATATATATATATATATATATATATATATATATATATATATATATATATATATATATATATATATATATATCAAACAGTTCGTGGTAACGAACTGTAGTAAGGAGCGTCCCGGCTCAATAGTAACCAAAACTCTAAAAAATGGAATTTTGATATGGATAGCTACATCAAAAGAATCGCATTTTAATGTTCATTTTAAATATATAAGTTTCATCAAGTTTAGTCTTACCCATCAAAAGTTACGAGCCTGAGAAAATTTGCTTCTAGTGCCCTTTTTAAGTGACCAAAAAAATTGGAGGGCACCTAGTCCCCCTCCCACGCTAATTATTTTCCCAAAGTCAACGGATCAAAATTCCGAGATAGCCATTTTATTCAGCGTAGTCGAAAAACCTCATAACTATGTCTTTGGGGACGACTTACTCCCCCACAGTCCCCGTGGGAGGGGCAACAAGTTACAAACTTTGACCAGTGCTTACATATAATAATGGTTATTGGGAAGTGTACAGGCGTTTTCAGGAGGATTTTTTTGGTTGGGGGGAGGGGCTGAGAAGAGGGGGATATGCTGGGGGAACTTTCCATCGAGAATTTGTCATGGGAGAAGAAAATTTTCATGAAGGGAGAGCAGGATTTACTAGCATTATTAAAAAAAACAATTAAAAAATAAATATGAAAAAGTTTTTTCAGCTGGAAGTAAGGAACAGCATTAAAACTTAAAACAGAAATTATTACCCATATGAGGGGCTCACCTCCTTCTAATACCTCGCTCTTTACGCTAAAGTATTTTTAGTAATTTCAACTATTTATTCTACGGCTTTTGTGATTCAGGGGTCATTCTTAATGAATTGGGACAAAATTTAAGCTTTAGTGTAAAGAGCGAGGTACTGACGAGGGGGCGAACCCCCTCATATATGTAATAAAAACATGAGAATACAAAAGTTCTTTACGTTAGCTAATTTATAAGTTACGTAAATCTTTTACTAATAAAAAGATTAAAAGTTCTAGTTGCCTTTTTAATTAGCCCAAAAATCGGAGGGCAACTGGGCTTCCTCCCCAGCTCTTTTTCTCTCAAAATTATTCGATCAAAATTATGAGAAAGCCATTTAGCCAAAAAAAATAAAAAAAAATGCAAATTTCGTTTTGATTATTCCTCTGCGGATAGCCAAAATCAAAACATGCATTGATTCAAAAACGTTCAGAAATTAAATAAAAAAAAAACAAGTTTTTTTGAACTGAAAGTAAGGAGCGACATTAAAACTTAAAACGAACAGAAATTACCTCGTATATGAAAGAAGCTGCTTCCTCATCAACGCCCCGCTCTTTACGCTAAAGTTTTTTACTGTTTTTAAAAAGAAGAATTGAAAGAAAGAGTCAAACTTTTGCGTAAAGAGCGGGGCGTTGATGAGGAAGCAGCCTCTTTCATATACGAAGTAATTTCTGTTTGTTTTAAGTTTTAATGTCGCTCCTTACTTTCAGTTAAAAAAACTTGTTTTTTAATTTAATATAAAGTTAAGTGGATCATTCTTACATCTGAGTACATTATGGAAGAATCAATGTGTGAAAAAAAAAATCCCATTGAAATCAAAATTATGATCCATACTCATCCATGCAACAAGATTTTGCAATCATAAAAAAAGAAAATCCAATGAAAAGCGAGATTAAGGCTCTCTTAAATAAGACGGATAAAATTTTCACATGGAAAATATGTTCAATTGTAATTAACCAATGAAGATTAACTAATTTTTGTACCATGAAGATAATCAACATATCAATCATTTCGCCTTTGTCATTTATTTGCCGCGTGCTTCAGGATATCGAGTTTAATCACTTGCTTGTGGTGCAGCCTCTAGCATTCTGTTCTTTCATAGCAGAACGTTTTAGTCTACTATTCAAAAAATGAATATAGAATTTTACTTTCATTTAGTTCTTTCCAAGGCGCTACGCATAGTCTCCAGGAAATAGTCTATTGCTTCCAAAACTTTGTTTTGTTTTAAGTCCAGGCCTCCAGCCCAGTTTGCGATGGACGCTTAGCGAGGAAGTGCACCTCTTCTTGGTCTAAACAACTTTCCTTCCTGGCAGAAATGGATTAGCCTTTTGCGTCAAATAGTTTTGACAAAACTAGTTGAATTTTACATTCAGTATTAAATTATTTTTTTCTGCTTTGCTAAAAGTATGAATTTTTCTTCTTTTCGTTACTAAAGTATGCTAGAATATAAAACCATTGATGAACCAACAACAAAATACAGTTAACGATTTTTCAATAGTTGCTTACAGAACAGCATATGAAACAAGAAAGAAAATTAGATAACTCTTGAAAAGACAACAAAAAGTCAATTGCTTTTCATTTTCTTCATAGTGTTATTTTCTGCTATTCACCTTGTCTTTTTTCTTTTCTCTTTCTTTTAAATGGTATTTTTCTCTTATTTGACTATAGAGAAAGATAAATAGCTATAAAACAGCCTTTTTGTATGTTTTCTGTTTTTGCAAGTTTCATGTTGGGGGCTATTTTGCGAAATTACTTGTTAAAACTTATTTTCAATACATTTAGGAATAGGGTGATCTGATTCAAAAAGCCCGTAAACTCTGCTACCACTTCTTATAACTCATCAAAGCTTACGACCGCCCGAGGACTGTTCGCCAGTGGTAATTTAAAAACTGTTAAATGACCTTTTTGGAAAACTTATGTTTTCATTCGATCTCCCTCAATGTATCTTTTGGTAAACTCTATCGATATTTTCTGCTCGTTATCGACTATCTTATTTGGTTTTCAATATACTTAGAAATTAGTTTTTTTCGAAAATGTCTTATATTTTCGTTTCACCTAAATAGGTATAAAATAGAGGTTTCGATGTCAAAATACTTTTTGCTGGATCAGATACTTGATTATACCTTCTGGTTATAAACAACTGGCTCATATAGTTCCAGTAAATGAATAAACATGAATAAAATTTATCAGTTTTCTGGTCTCCTGTAAAAATTTCGCTCCTTTAACATACCACCTCTTGGATTACCAGATAGTTACTCTCCAACCGGTTCCATATAACTTTACCATGCTCACCCTCCCCAACTTCCTAACCCTTGAAGCAGCGTTTCTGCTTTAAGGAATTTGTCCCATTTTTATACGACCCTTGTTACCCTTCTCTAAGTAAAGTTTTCGACCAAGGGTTTTGTCAACGATCGATAATTAATTCTCATTTTTTCTAACAACTCACCACAGCACCAAGCCGCCTGACGCTAACACAGTTACACACGCTCCTCCTCCATCTCAATCTATTCAAAGCCCCCCTCTTTACACCCTCCAGGAAGCTCCTATTCCCCTTAAATCTTTCTTTATAACATCTTCCCATCCCAACCGCGGACGACCTGCTTTCCTTTTAGCCCTAGAAGTTTGGCCGAATATGGACAATCCTTGGCAATCGGTCATGCTTTATCCGCAGAACGTGCCCTAGCCATCACAACCTTTTTCTCATTATAGTCCTAGAAATTGGGATCAAACATATTCTAGCACCCTGAACTCTTAAAACCTGTAAAAGTTCATTCATTTTGCACACACTTTCATCTAGGATGCTTAAATCATCAGCATAATTTAAGTCCAGGAGAGTTTTTCTTCCCCATTTGATTCCGTGGTCTCCCATTGCCTTTCCTGTGCTTCTTAAGACACAATCCATCAACATGATTCATGTAAAGGGAGATGGAACATAACCCTGCTTAACTCCTGATTTACTACAAAACCAGCTGCTAACCTCATTTCCTACCTTAACCACAGCAGTGTTATCAAACAGTTCGTGGTAACGAACTGTAGTAAGGAGCGACCCGGCTCAATAGTAACCAAAACTCTAAAAAATTGAATTTTGATATCAATAGCTACATCAAAAGAATCGCATTTTAATGCTGATTTTAAATATATAAGTTTCATCAAGTTTAGTCTTACCCATCAAAAGTTACGAGCCTGAGAAAATTTGCCCTATTTAGGAAAATAGGGGGAAACACCCCCTAAAAGTCGTAGGATCTTAGCGAAAATGACACCATCAGATTCAGCGTATCAGAGAACCCTACTGTAGAAGTTTCAAGCTCCTATCTGCAAAAATGTGGAATTTTGTATTTTTTGCCAGAAGACAAATCACGGGTGCGTGTTTATTTGTTTTTTTTTTTTTTTTTTTTTTTTTTTTTTTTTTTTTTTCCCAGGGGTCATCGTATCGACCAAGTGGTCCTAGAATGTCGCAAGAGGGCTCATTCTAACGGAAATGAAAAGTTCTAGTGCCCTTTTTAAGTGACCAAAAAAATTGGAGGGCATCTAGGCCCCCTCCCACGCTCATTTTTTTCCCAAAGTCAACGGATCAAAATTTTGAGATAGCCATTTTGTTCAGCATAGTTGAAAACCATAATAACTATGTCTTTGGGGATGACTTACTCCCCAACAATCCCTGGGGGAGGGGCTGCAAGTTACAAACTTTGACCAGTGTTTACATATAGTAATGGTTATTGGGAAGTGTACAGACGTTTTCAGGGGGATTTTATTTTGTTTGGGGGTGGGGCTGAGGAGAGGGGGCTATGTTGGAGGATCTTTCCTTGGAGGAATCTGTCATGGGGGAAGAAAAATTCAATGAAAAGGGCGCAGGATTCTCTAGCATTACTATAAGAAAACAATGAAAAATAAACATGAAAACGTTTTTTCAAATGAAAGGAAGAAGCAGCATTGAAACTTAAAACGAACAGAGATTATTACGCATATGAGGGGTTCTAAAAATACTTTAGCATAAAGAGCGAGGTATTTAGGAGGAGATAATTACCTCGCTCTTTATGCTAAAGTATTTTTAGTAATTTCAACTATTTATTTTACGGCCTTTCTGATTCAGGGGTCATTCTTAAAGAATTGGGACAAAACTTACGATTTAGTGTAAAGAACGAGGTATTAACGAGGGTACAAACCCCCTCATATACATAATAATAATTAAAGAATATAAAAGTTTGTTACGTAAGTTAATTCTAAAGTTACGTATATTTTTTGCTAATAAAAAAATTCGTTAAAATTAAAATTAATAGTTGCCTTTTTATGTAACGGAAAAATTGCATGGCAACTAGGCTTCCTTCCCCATCCCATATTTCTCAAAATCGTATGATCAAAACTAAGAGAAAGCCATTTAGCCAAAAAAGGAATTAATATGCAAATTTCATTTGAATAGTTTACGTGTGGAGAGTCAAAATCAAACATGCATTAATTCAAAAACGTTCAGAAATTACATAAAAAAAAACTAGTTTTTTTAACTGAAAGTAAGGAGCGACATTAAAACTTAAAACGAACAGAAATTACTCCGTATATGAAATAGATTGTTCCCTCCGCAATCCCTCGCTCTTTACGCTAAAGTTTGACTCTTTGCCACAATTCTGCTTTTTAAAACAATTAAAAGCTTTAGCGTAAAGAGCGAGGGATTGCAGAGGGAACAATCTATTTCATATACGGAGTAATTTCTGTTCGTTTTAAGTTTTAATGTCGCTCCTTACTTTCAGTTAAAAAAACTAGTTTTTTTTTATGTAATTCTCCTACATAGCACTAATCACTTTAATGTATTTGTCTAGTAGACCATTCAAGGATAAAACCTTTGCTAAAGCTCTTCTATCAACAGAATCGAACGCTTGCTCATAATCTATAAAACTGAGAAGCAAAGGTGTTTGATAACTCGGGCACTTCTCAATTATTATCGATAAGGAATGAAGCTTACAAATTGTATGAAATATGTTATTTGATTACAATGAGCATATAATATAAACTCGACTGAGAATTATGAGTGGGTCACAAGAGGATATACAATGGGAAAAAAGTCTGTTCACTTCTCCCTTGCAACGAGTTCGACAACTTTATAAAATAAACAAGTCGATGTAACTGAAGCAGATGCATACAGCTAAGTATTTGAAGGAACTAGAGGCTTTTCCGACGGAAATTCAGCTCTTAAAAAAATGTAGGCTACACTTCTCAGTCCTTTGTTTACTTTACCATATTGCTCTCCAGATTTTACAAGGGGGTTATCTGACAGATTTTGTGGGAAAAATCCTCCTTGTGCAGGTACTGAGCTGGAGTTGGAAGTCTGGGGCTTCGTATTTAAAGAAAGTTAGTACATTTATGTTTCAACAATTTCCCATTAATTTACCTATGTAAATCCCTCGGTTCATCGATCCTCCTGATTTTTTTTTTCTAGACAAAACATATGTAGGACCAAATTAAATAGAAAATTGAGCTCAGTCATGTTTTGTCTATATTAATCTTACTTAAAGTTTCAAACTGTGAGTGTTCTTTGCTCGCCTTTCAACTACTTTACTGTGATAAATCGTCCACATCAAACAGAGTAGTTATCGATTAGACACGATGATATTGCACATATCTTGTCTTCAATTTTTGTTAGTTGTCGTAATTGTCTCATGTTGTGCTTGTTTAGATGTTTTGCTGGCTAATGACTTTCGCGGGCTAATGACCATCACGTTGAAAGTCCTCAATCACATAATTGTTCTACTGAACTCACTTTGGAGAAAGTAATGTCGGTAAAAGTAACAAAAAATGATTTTTCGGCAACTAGGAAAGTTTTTGATCTAGGCTAGGGGAATGAAACTATATACGGTCCATACTATGTCTGCGAAGTGGTTTCCAAGATGTTGGTATCCCTGTAGGTTATGTTCTTGATGTTGTTTAAGATATCACATCTTGCATTTCAAAATGTTCAAGATATCCTGGGAATTATAATATTTTTGAAGCATTAGTGTCAGGTGACTGGGTAAATATAGCCAAAACAAACCCATTCATGATATGTAAAATTGTAACCAAAAGTAAAAAGACGGACATTTTAAATCAAAATATACTTCTAAAGAGGCAACTTTTAGGCTGATTTCAAGTATGTTAAATTTATTGAGTTTAGATATATCTTCTGAAAACTCATTATAATAAGTGAATTTGTGTAGCTCCAAAGGAAGGGGCAAAATATCACCGATAAAGGTATAGCCTATTGGATGAAATTCGTACAATCAACTTTAAC
This sequence comes from Artemia franciscana, assembly GCF_032884065.1. Classification (NCBI taxonomy): domain Eukaryota; kingdom Metazoa; phylum Arthropoda; class Branchiopoda; order Anostraca; family Artemiidae; genus Artemia; species Artemia franciscana. Next base: position 23,165,947 of record NC_088870.1, read on the forward strand.
TCTGAGAATCCTACTGCAGAGGTCGAGCTGTCTTAAAAAAAAATAAAAGAATTTGGAAGATAGTATTTTTCAATAGTCACGCATGCTTGTTTAATTGTTTTTCAGGTGTGATAGTATCGGAATAGTCGTCTTAGAGTATCAGGAAAAGACTCACCCGATCAGAAATTTAGATAAAAAATAAAAAAAAGCAACGAAGAGCTATATTAAAACATCAAACTTGAAAACGAAAAGAAACTAAAGTTGATAGTAAAGTTAAACCTACGACAAACAAAAAATTATAATAAATAAGAGTAAGGCTGCCTATCTCCCATAGACCTAGAATTCCATTTGTACTTTACTGTAAATATGGCTCCAGCCCTCCTCAATTCTCCGCTTTTACGCTGAAGCTCAGTTTTGTTTCTACCATGATGTCCTAAGACTGAATTCACCTGGCTTATCTAGATATATATGCTTTTCACAGGACAATTTCCAGTTTAACTATTTTGAAAAGAAATAGGCAAATAAACACTATTAATTAATTGTCTACCGGGTACGTTTTTCAAATTCTAGTATGTTTTTTACTAAAGTGCAGAAATGGGAGTCAAGGTTAGGGTAATTAACGAGAACTACAGCTCCCTTGAAATTCAGGGTAATTTCTCATCATTTTAAGTTTAGATTGCGCTCTTTACTTCCCTGTGAAGATTCTTGTATTATTAAATTTAATGTCAAAATGTTCTTAACCTATTTCGGCGAGTAGGATAATAAACTTCACAGTAATGGGCGAAAAAACACACCTGTCCGTTGTGTTGTGCCCTGTGAAACTCATCGATCCTTATGAGGCTTTTCGACACCTTAAACTGAATGATTATCTAAAACTTTCAGTTAAATTGCAAGTCTCTCGTGTATACTCGGGAGGATACTTGGGAAACATTGTCGGTGATTCCCAATTTCATTCATTCAGTTATATGCTGCTAGTGAACACTGGCTGGGTATATCTGATGAGAACAGTGGTACTCCACTTTAAATCACAAGCTGCTCTTTACCATTTGTATGAAAAAATGCAGCTTAAACAGTTATGTGAATCCTTTTATGATTTCCCATTGGTTATAGAACACCTTAAGAGTTTACCTCCAACCTGCACAACGATACTCCAAGCTGCTCACATTATGAGTGTCTTAATCCAGCTCCTCTAAAAAATAAGTGATATCTGAAAAACAAAATTTCCCATAATCGATCTTTCCTTTGCCACAGATATGCTGGTAGTGTTTAAGACTTTAGATTCTTGTCTTTGGTGTCACGCCTAAAGGACGTATCTAATATCTTTGTACTTCTGAGATAATTGTCAAAACAGGTTTGCTAAGCTTATCTCAAAGGCCAATCGACAGAACAATGTAGACCAGGAGTATAAAATGGGGTTCAACACACAGTGCCGTTCTGACAGTCCCTTTCGAGAACTTTTTTTGTATAAAAATTCTGTCAAAATTATGGGAGACATTAGATACGACCTCCAAGTAAAATAGTAAAAAAAGAATGTATTTTCGCCCCACCAACATCTTAATGAAATAAAATAATAAAACAAAAGAAAAAAGAAAACGTACACATAGAAACTTTCCTATTACGATAGTAAATGTAGAAAACAGCAATGTCACGTGTTTGTATGACAATAACGTTGTGCTAACGCCACTTTGCTCAGCTACTTATGCGACTTTTTTGCTGTTTTACAGGCAATTTCGATATTTAATATCAATGTCGATTTATATTCTGTTACATATTAATTTTTGGTCGGAAACCCAGTTTCTTTTTGGCAATTCACACAGTCCTATTGGACTGTCGGAACGGATTATTCGAAGTTCTGTTGTAACATTCCCAGGTGTTATTTCTATATTTTCACATTTTCAAAGTCCCATGTCAAATAATTTGCAAGGGAAAAAATGGAATAGGTTTTGCTTGCATGTAGCGTTTCACTATTTAGTTTATTGTTGTGACAGTTGAGAATCTGTGTCTTCTTTCCAAAGAAGATAATTGCTTTTCATGGAAAAATTGGTTTTATTTTTACCGATTGATTGTTAATCAATTTGTATTCATATTTTGAAATTGGGTTGACCCGAAACGTCGTTACGAAAGAAGAAGTGACTACAGTTCACTATGCGATAGAGCCGGTCACCAAGTATCGCACAAAAGCACGGATTTCTGAATAAAAAAGAAGCAATAGAATAAGTTGGTTTGGGCATCCATGTGGACAAAGAGAAAAGAAAGAAGTTACAGATTAGGCTGGACTTGGATTGTAAAATTGACCTGAAATCTCTGAAGAATTTAGGGGAGATGGCTTAAGCTGACGCGTCGAACTGTGCGCGATGGAGAAACATTGGGTGTTCACGCTACTTCCTTGGCAGTTTAACGCCGTAATAAGTCGACAGCATAACGAGTAGCAAGGGCAGGGTCATATCCAGGATCTTGTTCGGGGGGTAGAAGGGGATTACAAAAAACCTTATCAACGCATCAAGATTGTGTTTTCATGCCTTTTAACGAGTTGGACAAATATTTGGGTGGTGGGGGTACCCCCCTAACCCCTCCCCTGAATACGGCTATGAACCGGATTACAATTTGTTCTACGATATTCAAACAGGACCTGGTTCGCTGTTTATTTGAATGATTGCATGAAATGCAAAGCGAGGATTTGCCTCTTTAATGCAGTGGCTTTTATTGCTGTTCGGAACTCCATATTTTAGGCGTTTGAACTTTCTGAAATGTTCTGTGTTGTTTTAAGTTTGAGCATTCCTGTAGTATTATCGTTGCATTTGCCGATTGGTCCCTTTGTCTTTTTTAAGATTACCATTGATACTAGTCGAATTAAAATTAAAGCTAAATGACGACTTGATAACAAAATATATGCATTCTTCCATGTCGAATTGCCTGTGTAGTAATGTGGGACGATGCCAACAATGGCCCTTATTTCAACTTTAATATTGATTCTTCCTCGATATCCTGATTTCGTTTAAGCATAATTATCGTTTTTTTTTCTCTCACACGGATAAGAATTAAGATATTTTATGTAGTCACATTTACATGTTTCTGATACAACAATTGCCTATTAATCATTTGATGTTTATGAATTTCAGGCTTAAAAAACTGATAATGAAAAACATGCTCAAAATTTAATGATTGGCCGGTAAATTATATTTCGTTTTCACAATTGGCTGAACTAGGAAGATCACAAAAGAATAACTTTGATCCCTCCAAAGCGCTACAATTTTAGCAATCATTTTTTCGGTCCTATTTTATAGTATTCAAAAGGAGCACTTCCACTTCATGATCTGGATAAAATAAAAACGACGAAAAAGGAACTTTCCCACGTTCTATCCTAGCATATTCTTTTTGTAATGTAAAAAGGGAGAAATCCCGTAATAATCGATTACTCTCTTCTATAGGTGGTTTATCAATACAGTAACATTTATATTTTGCTTTTCAATAGTTACTTAGGGATGTACTAAGGTGAGGGGTCGTTTAGGCCCATGGCCCCTGGATTCTTGAAATTTTGAAGTTTTCCATCAATATCTTTTAGTTTTTAGTTTTAGTTTTTAGTTTTAGTGTAGAAATTGCCTGCTTTTTGAATTTTTTTTCCTTCTGCAATAAAATCTTGCGTATGTGCGTGGTCGTAGTAATGGTAATTTTTATGCATGTCAGAACAATTACAAAGTGTGATCAATATACATAAGAAATAATCACTTTAACTGCTAAACTGAATAAAGATATTGCTCTAACTTCATTAAAGGAATACGAAAGGGAAAAACGTGAGGGAATAATGCAAATTGTTCCTGAACCCAGTACAATAAATAGAAAATAACTTATCTAGTTCAAATAAACAGTATGTTCAACACTAAATTTTAAAGTGCACCTCAACTTTCTTAAGCAATGGGCTGGAAAAAAAAAAAATAAAACAAACTAGTTTTTCCAAGCGATAGCGGTCATTTGCGTAGCATTCAATTGACCTGTTCCAGAGTATGGTGACTTATTAAGTTGCACTGCTTCATGGAAGTTTCTGCAGACACATTTATCTAGTCTCAACGTGTTGGATTGATAGCTTCTGTTAAATAAAATGTGGTTAACTTTTTTTTTTTAAAGAAGAGCTAGATTCCAAAGTGAGGGAAAAATTTCTTTGATCCTGATTTCGAATCCTTGAAAACCGCGATTTCGATCCACGATTAATTTTTCCTTTCACTACTTAGTAATTCTTTGTTTCTTATTAGTAATTCTTTGTTTCTTTGTTTCTTTGTTCTTTGAAACTTCAAACGAACATAAATTACCATAAACAAGAGCAGGGCTAACACCCTCTAAGCCTTCTAAAGGCCAGATCGTCATTACGGGCAGCTAAAAAGGGCATGGAAGGGGAGCTAGTTGCCCTCCAATCAGTTTTGACTTTTTAAAAGGGCACTAGAACTTTTAAAGCCGATAAAGAACAATCTAAGATGTTATAACGTAATCCTTCCGACCACACATTTATGTAAAGTATATTGATGCCCTCCGCATATTGTTCCTTCACATTATTATTAGAATACGTATTTAAAACTAGTATCAGAAATTTGTTTCTACCTTTCATCTTATTTTCTTTGAGAATATAAATCTATTGAATGACAATTTTCTACTTTTGACCTTAAAATTTTCACAATTCTTCAAGTGCCAGCAGAATTGAAATATGGAGGAATGGTCCCATTTGACGATCTTGTTTGTGTTTATCTCTAAGAAGATTACTTGCTTAATCTTGAGCAAACGCTTGAGCACTAACTTTTGTTCTTTTTATATAGGTAAAACACTATGTGAAGTCTGTCATAAGAAGTGTGCTGGGGAAGTTTTGAGAGTTCAAGAAAAATATTTTCATATTAGCTGCTTCAAATGCAAAGGTTAGAACGCTTTATTTAATCATTATAACCGTCGCTATATTTTTGAACGAAAATTCCATGATATGTATTCTACTTGACTTGTGTTTGGTATTTATTGCTCAAATAAATGAAAAAATTGTTTTTGTGGAATTGTCTGGGAAAATTTTTCAGCGGCTTTGGAATTGTCTGGAGAATTTTTCAGTTGTGGTTGGGGAGAAGATTTTTTGCGGGATGAATTCTCTATGGAAGAATCTCTTGCAGGGAAACTTCGCCATCTGGGCATTTCCCGCGGAAACAACTTCCATTCGGGGGGGGGGGGTTCCAGGAAAAATTTCTACAGAAGGGGGTATTTCCGGAGTGATAAGAAAAATAGATTAAGAATATCAGATAAAAATTTTTATATCAGTGTTTTAATTTAATTCTGAATACCAACAAGAGTTAAGAGCTCATATGGCACTTGTGACGGGGTCGGAAGAGCCAAGAACTCATATGGTATGAGCTCTAGCAAAATTCTAAGAATCAATAGATTGCTTTAAGGAAAATCAGAGGCTTAATGCCGGTCGGGATTTAAAATAAGAGCTCTGAGTCACGAGGTACTTCTAAATATCAAAATTCATTAAGATCCGATCACCCACTCTAAGTTAAAAATACCTCATTTTTTCTAATTTTTCCTCTCCCTTCAGCCCCCCTGATGGTCGAATCGGGAGAAAAAGACTTTATCAAGTCAATTTGTGTAGCTCTCTGACACGCCCACCAATTTTCTTCGTCCTAGCACGTCCAGAAGCACCAAACTCACCAAAGCACTAAACCCCACGACCTAACTCCCCCAAAGAGAGTGGATCCAGTCCGGTTGCATCATTCACGTATCTATGGCATTTATAAGCTTTGTCCAAAATTTCCGGTTTCCCCCTCCAATTCTCCTCAGTGTCAACAGACCTATTCGTGATTTGAAATAAAAAATCTGAGACATGAGCTCCTTCTAAATACCAAATTTTATAAAGATCCGGTCACCCGTTCTTAAGTTAAAAATACCTCAATGTTTCTAATTTTTCCAAAGTAACAATCCCCAGCTCTCCCAAAGAGAACGGATCCGTACCAAATATGTCAATCTCGTATCAATAACTCTAAGCATTTCACTATAACACTCCAAGCGTTTTCCAAGATTTCCGGTTTCTAAGATTTCTGTTTCCCCCCTCCAACCCTCTATGTCCCCTGATCCGATTCCAATTGAACATGGAGCATCTGAGACATAAGATTCTTCTACATATCGAGTTTCATTAAGGTCCGATCACCTACTCGTAAGATACCTCGATTTTCACGTTTTCCAAGAATTCTGGTTTCCACTCCAACTCCCTTTAATGTCTCTGGATCTGGTCGGGATTTAAAATGAGAGTTCTAAAGCACAAGATCCTTCTAGATATCTAACTTCATTAAGATCTGATCACCCGTTCGTAAGTTACAAATACCTCATTTTTTCAAATTTTTCCGAACTACTCCCCCCCCAACTTCACCAAAGAGAGTGGATCCAGTTCGGTTCACCTATCTTGGACTTGTGCTTATTCTTTCCACCAAGTTTCATCATGATCTCTCCGTTTTAAACGTTTTCCAAGATATCTGGTCCCCCCCCCGAATGACACTGGATTCGGTCGGGATTTCAAACAAGAGATCTGAGTTTCGAGGTCCTTCTAAATATGAAATTTAATTCAGATACGATTTTGTAAGTTAAAAATACCTCATTTTTTTCTGATTTTTTAGAATTACCCCCCCCCCCACTACCGCAAAGAGAGCTGATCAGTTCCAGTTATGTCAATCACGTATCTAGGACTTGTGCTTATTTTTCCCACCAAGTTTCATCCCGATCCCTCCACTCTAAGCGTTTTCCAAGATTTTAGGCTCCTCCCCCCAACTTCCCCTTCGCCGGATCCGGTCGGGATTTAAAATAAGAGCTCTGTGACATGATATCCTTCCAAACATCAAATTTCATTAAGATCCGATCCCTCCTTTGTAAGTAAAAACGCCTTATTTTTCTAAGTTTTCAGAATTAACCCTCCTCCTCTCAATTCCCCCAAAGAGAGCATATCCGTTCTGGTTATGTCAATCACGTATCTAGGACTTGATTATTTTTACCACCAAGTTTCATCCCGATCCCTCCATCCTAAGCGTTTTCCAAGATTTTAGGTTCCCCCCTCCCAACTCCCTCCAATGTCACCGGATCGTTATATGTCACTTGGTTAATACCAAGTACCACAAAAACCAATATATTTGACACCTTTATGCTTCATAACTGTAAAAAACCAAATCTTTTTCTAAGTGACAACTAGATACATGCAATTAGTCCTGGAAAAAAATAAATGATAATCAAACACAAAAAATGTATCCGTTCAGGGGCAAATACAGAAATTCACAGCATTCAGTTCAGGGAAACACTCATGATTATAGTAACTTCATATATATAGTAACTTAGTAACTTCATATTATAGTAACTTCATATTATGATTATAGTAACTTCATATTATGGGCACTCTTGCAATGCAAGCAAAAGTTGATGGCATATTTTTTTTTTTTTTGCCGAAGTTACTTCTTATTTAGTTCCTTTCCTTGTGTTTTTTATAATTATACGGAGTTTTTGTGTACTAATAACTACACTAATTACTAATAAACAAATGTCAAACAGTTCGTGGTAACGAACTGTAGTAAGGAGCGACCCGGCTGAATAGTAACCGAAACTCTAAAAAATGTATACCAATTTTGATTCCAATAGTCAAACAGTTCGTGGTAACGAACTGTAGTAAGGAGCGACCCGGCTCAATAGTAAACGAAACTCTAAAAAACGGAATTTTGATGCTAAAATATACATCAAAAGAATCAGATTTTCATGCTGATTTTAAATATATAAGTTTCATCAAATTTAGTCTGTGTCATCAAAAGTTACGAGCCGGAAAAATTTGCCTTATTTTAGAAAACAGGGGAAAACACCCCCTAAAAGTCACATAATCTTAACGAAAATCACACCATCGCATTCAGCGTATCAGAGAACCCTATAGCAAAGTTTTCAAGCTCCTATCTACAAAAATGTGGAATTTCGTATTTTTTGCCAGAAGACAAATCACGGGTGCGTGTTTATTTGTTTGTTTTTTTTTTCCCAGGGGTCATCGTATCGACCAAGTGGTCCTAGAATGTCACAAGAGGGCTCATTTTAATGGAAATGAAAAGTTCTAGTGCCCTTTTTAAGTGACCAAAAAAATTGGAGGGCATCTAGGCCCCCTTCCACGCTCATTTTTCCTCCAAAGTCAACAGATCAAAATTTTGAGATAGCCGTTTTGTTCCGCATAGTCAAAAACCATAATAACTATGTCCCCACAGTCTTCGACCAGTGTTTACATATAATAATGGCTATTGGGAAGTGTACAGTCGTTTTCAGGGGATTTTTTGGTTGTGGGGGTGGGTTTGAGGGGAGGGGGCTATGTGGGAGGATCTTTCCTTGGAGAAATATGTCATGGGGGAACAGAAATTCAGTGAAAAGGGCGCAGGATTTTCTAAAATTACTATAAAAAAACAATGAAAAAATAAAGGTGGAAAAGTTTTTTCAATTGAAAGTAAAGAGTAGAATTGAAACTTAAAACGAACAGAGTTTATTACGCATATGAGGGGTTCTAAAAATACTTTAGCATAAAGAGCGAGGTATTTAGGAGGAGATAAATACCTCGCTCTTTATGCTATAGTATTTTTAGTAATTTCAACTATTTATTCTACTGCCTTTCTGATTCAGGGGTCATTCTTAAAGAATTGGGACAAAACTTACGATTTAGTGTAAAGAACAAGGCATTAACGAGGGTACAAACCCCCTCATATACATAATAAAATTAAAGAATATAAAAGTTTGTTACGTAAGTTAATTCTTAAGTTATGTATATTTTTTACTAATAAAAAAATTCGTTAAAAATTAAAATTTATAGTTGCCTTTTTATGTAACCGAAAATTGTATGGCAACTAGGCCTCCTTCCCCATCCCTTATTTCTCAAAATCGTCTGATCAAAACTAAGAGGAAGTCATTTAGCCAAAAAAGGAATTAATATGCAAATTTCATTTTAATAATTTATATGTGGAAAGCCAAAATCAAATATGCATTAATTCAAAAACGTTCAGAAATTACATAAAAAAACTATTTTTTTAACTGAAAGTAAGGAGCGACATTAAAACTTAAAACGAACAGAAATTACTCCGTATATGAAATGGGTTGTCCCCTCCGCAATCCCTCGCTCTTTACACTAAAGTTTGACTCTGCCACAATTCTGCTTTTTAAAACAATTAAAAGCTTTAGCGTAAAGAGCGAGGGATTGCGGAGGGGACAACCCATTTCATATATGGAGTAATTTCTGTTCGTTTTAAGTTTTAATGTCGCTCCTTACTTTCAGTTAAAAAAAATAGTTTTTTATGTAATTACATCAAAAGAATCGCATTTTAATGCTGATTTTAAATATATAATTTTCATCAAGATCAGTTATACCCATCAAAAGTTACGAGCCTGAGAAAATTTGCCTCATTTTAGAAAATAGGGGGAAATACCCCCTAAAAGTCATACTATCTTAACGAAAATCACACCATCAGATTCAGCGTATCAGAGAACCTTATTGTAGAAGTCTCAAGCTACTATCTACAAAAATGTGGAATTTCACATTTGTTGCCAGAAGATAGATCACGGATGCGTGTTTATTTGTTTTTTATTTGTTTTTTTTTTGTTTTTTTCTCCAGGGGTGATCGTATCGACTTAGTGGTCCTAGAATGTCGCGAGAGGGTTCATTCTAACGGAAATTAAAAGTTCTAGTGCCCTTTTTAAGTGACCAAAAATTTGAGGCCACCTAGGCCCTCTCCCATGCTCATTTTTCCCCAAAAGTCACCGGATCAAAATTATGGGGGGAAATTTACATTTAGGATCAACTTCAGATTCTTTGATTGAATGTTATAAATAGTTAGGCTCTTCTACTCTCGTTATTGACAACGATCGTTATTTACTTACCATTCATTCCTATGAAGAACTTAATTTTGTTGTTCCTTAAATTACCTTAAATGGCATTTGCGAGCGAGATAAGGTGGTAGATCCTCCTGTAGATTCCCGCTGGTGGTGAGTGACGTAATTATGTTGGCTTAGCTTCCCAGTCCAGCCTCCACTCAGCCCTCTCCCAGTCCCTGTCGACTCCAGTCCCTGTTCCAACCACATTTAATAGAAAAATGTTTATTGGAAAACTCGGAAGTCGTCACTCAGTAAAAAATTTGAACTTTTATTTTCCTTATCAAACAGTTCGTGATAACGAACTGTAGTAAGGAGCGACACGACTCAATAGTAACCGAAACTCCAAAATTTTTTGGAATTTTGATGACAATAGTTACATCAAAAGAATCGCATTTTAATGCTGATTTTAAATATATAAGTTGCATCAAGATCAGTTATACCCATCAAAAGTAACGAGCCTGAGAAAATTTGCCTCATTTCAGAAAATAGGAGAAAACACCCCTAAAAGTCATACAATCTTAACGAAAATCACACCATCAGATTCAGCGTATCAGAGAACCTTATTGTAGAAGTTTGAAGCTCCTATCTACAAAAATGTGGAATTTTGCATTTTTTGCCAGAAGACAGATCACGGATGCGTGTTTATTTGTTTTTTTCCCAGGGGCTATCGTATCGATTGAGTAATCCTAGAATGTCGCGAGAGGGCTCATTCTAACGAAAATTAAAAGTTCTAGTGCCCTTTTTAAGTTACCAAAAAATTGGAGGGTACCTAGGCCCCCTCCCACGCTCATTTTTTCCCAAAGTCATTGGACCGAAATTCTGAGATAGCCATTTTATTCACCATAGTCGAAAAACCTAATAACTATGTTTTTAGGGACGACTTACTCCCTCGCAGTCCCCGTGGGTGGACAGGTCAAACTTTGACCTGTGTTTACATATAGTAATGGTTACTGGGAAGTGTATAGACGTTTTCAGGGGGATTTTTTTGGTTTAGGGGGGAGATTTGAGGGGGGTTACTTGGGAGGTCTTTCCATGGAGAAACTTGTCATGGAGGAAGAGAATTTTGATGAAGGGGGCGCAGGGTTTTCTAGCATTATTTGAAAAAAAAAATGAAAAAACACATATGCAAAGTTTTTTCTACTGAAAGAAAGGAGCAACATTAAAACTTAGAATGAACAAAAATTATTACGCATATGAGGGGTTTACCTCCTCGTTATACCTCACTCTTTACGCTAAAGTATTTTTAGTAATTTCAACTATTTATTCTACGAACTTTGTGATTCAGAGGTCGTTTTTAAGGAATTGGGACATAATTTAAGCTTTAGGGTAAAGAGCGAGGTATCGACGAGGGTTGAACCCCCTCATACATGCAATAAAAACATACGAATATAGAAGTTCGTTAAGTAAATTAATTCGTAAGTTAATTATTTTTTACCAATGAAAACATTTGTAAAAAATTAAAACTTCTAGTTGCTTTTTTAAGTAATCAAAAAATCGGAGGGTAACTAGGCCTCCTCCCTGGCTCCTTTTTTCTCAAAATCTTCCGATTAATTACAATTAATTAATACGCAAATGTCGATTTGATTATTTATGTGTGGAGAGCCAAGATCAAAACATGCATTAACTCAAAAACGTCCAGAAATTAAATAAAAAAAACAAGTTTTTTAAATGAAAGTAAGGAGCAACATTAAAACTTAAAACGAACGTTTTAAAACTTAAAACGAACGGTAAGGAGCAACATCCGTATATAAAAGGGGCTTTTCCTCCTCAACGCCCCGCTCTTTACGCTAAAGTTTCTTACTGTTTTAAAAATAGAGTTAAGAGAAAGAGTCAAACTTTAGCGTAAAGAGTGGGGCGCTGAGGAGGAAAAGCCCCTTTCATATACGGAGTAATTTCTGTTCTTTTTAAGTTTTAATGTTGCTCCTTACTTTCATTTAAAAAGACTTGTTGGTTTATATTCAATTAATGGTCAAAATCCATTAGCAGGCAGCCAACAATGGGAAACACGCAAAATTTCCCATGTTTTTTCCTATTCTGCTCTCTTTCCTTTGGTTTTCTTATAATTACTTTATAGTCCCAAATATTCAGGGGGGGGGGCAAGTTTTTTCAACTGAAAGCAACATTAAAAGTCAAAACAAACCAGGGTTATCCCCCCTTCGATACTTTACTCTTTGCACTAATATTTTGCTGTTTGTCCCAATTTTTTAAAGAATGACTCCTGAAACAGAATTGCCTTTTAACTAGAATTAAATAAAAAAAACAAGTTTTTTTTAAATGAAAGTAAGGAGCGACATTAAAACTTAAAACGAACAGAAATTACTCCGTGTATGAAAGAGGCTTTTCCTTCTCGACGCCCCGCTCTTTACGCTAAAGTTTTTCTAATATTTTAGAATATAGAGTTGCGAGAAAGAGTCAAACTTTAGCGTAAAGGGCCGGGCGTTGAAAAGGAAAAGCCTCTTTCATATACGGAGTAATTTCTGTTCGTTTTAAGTTTTAATGTCGCTCCTTACTTTCATTTAAAAAAACTTGTTTTTTTTTTTATTTAATTTCTGAACCTTTTTGATCAATGCATGTTTAAAATAATTAAAACGAAATTTGTATCTTTTTTTTTTTGCTAAATGGCTTTCTCATAATTTTGATCGAATGATTTTGAGAAAAAAAGAGCGGGGGAGGAAGCCTAGTTGCCCTCCGATTTTTGGTTAATTAAAAAGGCAACTAGAACTTTTAATTTTTAACGAATCTTTTTATAAGTATAAGATATACTTAACTTATAAATTAGCTTACGTAAAGAACTTTTGTATTCTCATGTTTTTATTACATATATGAGGGGGCTCGCCCCCTCGTCAGTACCTCACTCTTTACACTAAAGCTTAAATTTTGTCCCAATTCATTAAGAATGACCCCTGAATCACAAAAGCCGCAGAATAAATAGTTGAAATTACTAAAAATATTTAGCGTAAAGAGCGAGGTATTAGGAGGAGGTGAGCCACTCATATGGGTAATAATTTATGTTCGTTTTAATTTTTAATGCTTCTGCTTACTTCCAGCTGAAAAAAAAAGCTTTTTCATGTTTATTTCTTCATTGTTTTTTTTTAAGTAATGCTAGTAAATCCTGCGCTCCCTTCATGGAAATTTTCTTCCCCCATGACAAATTCCTCGATGGAAAGCTCCCCAGGCAATTCTCCCTCTTCTCAACCCCTGCCTCCAACCAAAAAATCCGCCTGAAAACGCCTGTACACTTCCCAATAACCATTACTATATGTAAGCACTGGTCAAAGTTTTGAACTTGTAACCACTCCCACGGGGACTGTGGGGGAGTAAGTCTTCCCCAAAGACATAGTTATAAGGTTTTTCGACTATGCTCAATAAAATGGCTATCTCAGAATTTTGATCCATTGACTTTGGGAAAATAATCAGCGTGGGAGGGGGCCTAGGTGCCCTCTAATTTTTTGGTCACTTAAAAAGGGTACTAGAACTTTTCATTTCCGTTAGAATGAGCCCTCACGCAACATTCTAGGACAACTGGGTCGAGACGATCACCCCTGGGAAAAAAAAACAAATAAACACGCATCCGTGATCTGCCTTCTGACAAAAAATATAAAATTCCACATTTTTGTAGATTCTACAGTAGGGTTCTCTGATACGCTGATTCTGATGGTGTAATTTTCGTTAAGATTCTATGACTTTTAGGGGTTGTTTCCCCCTATTTTCTGAAATAATGCAAATTTTCTCAGGCTCATAACTTTTGATGGGACATGGGTAAGTGATTTTCGTTAAGATTCTAGGACTTTTAGGGGGTGTTTCCCCCTATTTTCTAAAACAACGCAAATTTTCTCAGGCTCGTAACTTTTGATGGGTAAGACTAAACTTGATGAAACTTATATATTTAAAATCAGCATTAAAATGCGATTCTTTTGATGTAGCTATTGGTACCAAAATTCCATTTTTTAGAGTTTTGGTTACTATTGAGCCGGGTCGCTCCTTACTACAGTTCGTTACCACGAACTGTTTGATAAGAAGCTTTTTTAAAAGTGCTAAACAGCTTTAACGCGAAGAGGAAGGTATTGAGGAGTTAAGTAACTCCTCATATAAGGAATAATTTCTGTTCGTTTGTAGTTTTAGTGTTGGTCCATACTTTCAGTTGAAAAAAAAACTTGTTTTTTTTCAGTAAGTTGAGTGGGAAAAGACAGTTCAAGCCAGCAGTTTAAGATAGAACACAGTTCAACGGTTTTGTTCACCAAGAATTTGACAGTTTTGTGGCTTTTATAAAGTTGCATATTTTTAAATTTGAGAATAAAATGTTTTGGCTTATTGAACTTACTACCTAGTTCCTCCGAAAAAAGGTTGGCATGTGTGATTTTTTTTAAATACTCCACGAAAATTGTGTGCACTATGTTTAAATTTATTATATAATACTGGGTTTTAGTGATTGACAGAGTGCAATTGAAAATCTTTCTTTGTTCTTTTATGAAAGCGATCGAAAAAATACTACATTAAGATATATGTATCTTTTCCTTATCTTTGAAGTCTGCTTAACAGAAAATCAAGAATTCGGTATTGTGTAATAATTAGAGGAAAGATTTAAAGAAGTTAGTTGTGTAATCCTTTTTTTTTATTCTACTTTGCTTAAGACCACTGTTTTTGCATTAGAGGAGAATTTCTGAGATTTAGCCAATTTGTTTAGGAAAAAACTATGCTGTAAAAAGAGCCAACCTCTTTGCCAACTCTTTTGCTAGTATGCGCATATATATATATAGTAAACTAAGTATTCTGTACACACTGGGCTAGTGATCTCAAAGTTTCCCATCTTTCAGAAGATACTAAGATCAGGATTCCGCATAATCCTCATTGGAAAATTACTCCGGCAAGTCCCCCCTGCAGAAAATTCTCTCTGGCAAATCTCTCCATGAGTAAAACCCATTATTCCCGCTGAAAATTTTTTCCGTAACCCCTCCTCCTTCCCCGTGGAAATCGTCCCTGCAATTCTTTCATGGAAAATTCTCCCAGATGTAAAATTGAGCAGCAAAAGCGAAATAAAGACGAATAAAAAGAATGAAGAAAGGAAGGGATTCTGGAATATTCTACTTGTATTGCAAAATTCATATAAAATAAATGGTCTGGAATATCCTTTAGGATTTATTTTTACATTTTATTTCTTTTAATTCTTCTTTTCATTTTTTGGGGCCTGAGGGTTGATTTATCATAACAGGGTAAAATAAATGTTAAACACATTGCTTTGCCTGCTTTTATTATATAAGAAGTTCTGTTCATCTTAATTTTAATTTTTGTCCTTCAGGCTTGGACTTCTACTCCATATAACTGAAATTAAATTAGAAAAAAAGGAGAAAAAACGCCCATTAAAGGTACTTCCAGCAGGAAAACATCTGATATACGCCTAGTGGACGCGTTCTCGATCGCAAGGGGTTAACTGGTATCATGTTCTATAGTTGTCGGTACCAAACTAAGTCCTCCAGTCTAAACTAAGGAAACTTTAAAAAAAGCCCGTAAGGGGATTCGATACCTTAAAATGATCTGAATCGCAAAAAAAAAATGTAAAAACTATATAAGTCTTGAGCAGTCCTTGGAAAAAACTAATAAAGTTAAACTACATATTTAATGTACAATGATATAAGTTGCCAGAAGCTCAGCAATTCGAGATTTTACTTCACTGTAATCTTATTTTCTATGTTGTTAATACAAAAGAAAATATTTGTCATATAATTCGTTTTCAGTAAAGCAAAGGTGGTGCATTTGGCTCTAGATTTTTACAATTAGGGGAGAAGAAAGGAAGCAGTAGCGAAATTATTGTTTTTGGTGATTTTGTTCGTTTTAAGTCTGATTTGAATGCTCAATTGAAGTTTTACTTGTTCTAATATTTATATTAGTATTTGTCGTATGTTTGTTTGCCATGATTGATTATTTAGTTTATGTTCGTTTTGGGTTTCATTTATTTTTTATTAGCGATCTCTTGTCGTTTTGGGTTTGAATTAGTATAGGTATGCATACATAAATACATATAAATAAAGTGCATACATAAAGAAATTGACCTTCAAATTCGAGTTATTATTACCTTGTTGATGCAGTTAAAGCTTCGGGCAGAAATGGCTGTGGTCTTAGCAAGTGACTTTTTTTTATTATTGTCACCATATATTGCTTCCGCGTGGGCGGTTTTTATCAAGTACTTCCTAAATGACGTGGTTATATTGTTTGAAGATTCGTTATTTCTAATTGTATATACGCTTCTTGGTAATTTTTCTTTATTATAATTATTAAACTTATATCATTCTTTTTTCTTTTAGTGTGTGGAACATCTTTAGCCCAAGGGGGCTTTTTCTCAAAGGATAGCGATTATTATTGCACTAAAGATTATCAAGATAAATTCGGTACTCGATGTGCTGTATGTAAGGAGTTCGTTGAAGGGGATGTCGTTACTGCGCTTGGGAATACCTATCACCAGAAATGCTTCACATGTGCTAGATGCAGGTAGGACTGAAGATATTTCAAGGTTAAATTGACAAAACCTTAAAACAAACAACAGAAAAAATTCAGAGAAGAAAATAATTATGTTTCAATTTTAATCTAATGTCGTCTATCAAGAACTGTGCTTCTGTTACAGACTGAGCCAAGATATCTATATCATCGGCGATATTTCGCCTTTCACCTTGTATCACCTTTGTATTTGTCACGAGTTTTCATTATCTGGTCAATGACGAAGTTAGATAAAATGGTCGATAGGGCACAATCCTTTCGCACTCCTTCCTCAATTGATAGTCCTTTAGAGATTTCTCCTTCTGCTCTTACAAATGCCCTCGTACCCGCGTAGTAAGCCTTAATTAAACGGACATTTTTTTCCGGCACTCCATCATCTTCATTACTTCCCAGATAGTGTTTCCCTTCACCGAGTCAAATGCCGTCACAAAGTCGATGAAGACTTGTATTGTTTCCTGATGGTGTATAAGGCGGTGTTCCAGGATCTGTCCCAGGCTAAAAATATGATCGCAGCATCCCATACCAGGTCTGAATCCTGTTTGATTTGGCCTCGTCCGATCGTTTTTAATATTTCTTAACCTATTTAATACTATTATCATAAAAACTTTTTCAGAAATTGGTATCAGGGAAATTCCTCTATAATTTGTTCAATCGGCTCGATCCTTATCTTAAATACTGAATCAAACAGTTCGTGGTAACGAACTGTAGTAAGGAGCGAACCGGCTCAATAGCAACCAAAACTCAATTTAGCAAAAAATGGGGTTTTGATATCAATAGCTACATCAAAAGAATTGCATTTTAATGTTAATTTTAAATATATAAGTTTAATCAAGTTTAGTCTTACGCATCAAAAGTTACGAGCCTGAGAAAATTTGCCTTATTTTAAAAGATGGGGGGAAAACCCCCTAAAAGTCATAGAATCTTGACGAAAATCACACCATCAGATTCACCGCACCAGAGAACCCTAATGTAGAAGTTTCAAGCTCCTATCTACCAAAATACGGAATTCCGTATCTTTTGCCAGAAGACAAATCACGGGTGCGTGTTTATTTGTTTTTTTCCCCCAGGGGTCATCGTATCGACCAAGAGGTTATAGAATTTCGCAAGAGGGCTCATTCTAACGGAAATGAAAAGTTCTAGTGCCCTATTTAAGTGACCAAAAAATTGGAGGGCACCTAGGCCCCCTCCCACGCTCATTTTTTCTCCAAAATCAACGGATCAAAATTTTGAGATAGCCATTTTGTTCCGCATAGTCAAAAACCATAATAACTATGTATTTGGGAATGACTTACTCCCCCACAGTCCCCGGGGGAGGGGCTGCAAGTTACAAACTTCGGCAGTGTTTACATATAATACTGGTTATTGGGAAGTGTACAGCGTTTTCAGGGGATTTTTTTTTGGTTTTGGGGGTGGGGTTGAGGGGAAGGAGCTCTGTGGGAGGATCTTCCCTTGGAGAAATATGTCATGGGGGAACAGAAATTCAATGAAAAGGGCGCAGGATTTTCTAAAATTACTATAAAAAAAAAACAATGAAAAAATAGACATGGAAAAGTTTTTTCAATTGAAAGTAAGGAGTAGCATTGAAAGTTAAAACGAACAGAGATTATTACGCATATGAGGGGTTCTAAAAATACTTTATCATAAAGAGCAAAGTATTTAAGGGGAGATAAATACCTCGCTCTTTATGCTATAGTATTTTTAGTAATTTCAACTATTTATTCTACGGCCATTCGGATTCAGTGGTCATTCTTAAACTTAAGATTTAGTGTAAAGAGCAAGGTATTAACGAGGGACAAACCCCCTCATATACATAATAAAAATTTAAGAATATAAGAGTTTGTTACGTAAGCTAATTCTTAAGTTACGTATATTTTTTACTAATAAAAACATTCGTTAAAAATTAAAATTAATAGTTGCCCTTTAAGTAACTGAAGAATTGCAGGGCAACTAGGCTTTCCCCATCCCTTATTTCTCAAAATCGTCTGATCAAAACTAAGAGAAAGCCATTTAGCCAAAAAAGGGATTAATATGCAAATTTCATTTTAATAATTTATATGGGGAGAGCCAAAATCAAACATGCATTAATTCAAAAACGTTCAGGAATTGCATAAAAAAAAACTAGTTTTTTTAAACTGAAAGTAAGGAGCGACATTAAAACTTAAAACGAACAGAAATTACTCCGTATATGAAATGGGTTGCCCCCTCCGCAATCCCTCGCTCTTTACGCTAAAGTTTGACTCTTTGCCACAATTCTGCTTTTTAAAACAATTAAAAGCTTAATTAACTCTATAACGCCCGAACCGTGGTTGCCAATGGCCCATTCAGAATTGTTTAATCTCGTGCCAATTTTGGCATTGAAGTCACCACCGATTACGAGGATATCCTTGAGAGACATTTTGTTCAGTGTCAGTTGGAGGTCGGCATATAATTTTCCTTTCAAGTCGTCAGGGGTGTCACGAATAGGGGCATATGCAGATAGTATTGTCAGGCTATTACTCTGACCTTTTAAACGGGCCATCACAATTCTGTCAGACACTTCTTCATAGTCCATGAGTCCTGATGCGATCTTGGATGTCATAATTATTCCCACTTCTGCGAGGCCGGATCCATCCATTGGGCCATAATTGAACATAATGACCTTTTTACCCGAAGGGGCTATTAGGTCAATTGTCGTTTATCCATCCAATCTTCTCTCACAAAAACAGAGTATGTCTAGGCTATATAGAAAAATTCTTCAGCTACGAAGGCTTGCTTTAGTGAACATTTGATGGGACAGAGTTTCCAGCAGCCGATATTCAGGCATTGTCTCCTTGATAAGATGATAGCTAGCTCGCTGTTTGACGAAGTCGCCAGCCTCGACGCATCGCTTAAAGTTGGGAATGCCGTAGCTAAATTCGCTCTCATAGTAGACATATTCACACAGTTCTGGATATTTCTTCGGTATCATTAACCACAGGGTTCCAGTCCTGCGGGTCACCCGGAGTACGTTGGCGCCTCGCTTGGCGTGACGCTAGGTGACGTTTACACCCTTTCGCCGCTATGAGGTGTGCTGGTGGGTTTGCTCTACTGCCTAGGGACGGAAGGGGGGAGCATCCTTGCCGGCATCGCCACCACCGCCGTGGCAATTTACAAGGTTAGCTTCCACCTTTGGTCCCTCTTAGAACCATCAAAGCCTTAAGGAGAGGGTCTTCATGCACTTTTACGTTTATTATGAAAATTATTCAAGATTAAAATTACTAGATAAAACAAATTATTAGTTAATTGACAAACTTGCAATTTCAGCTTTTGGAAAGACCAACTGTCTTGTTGCATTTTTGCCATTAATGTTCCAACTTTATTCACATATCAACAGAAATCTTATTTTCTTTCGATTCCAAAAATATCACTTTTATTGCATAATTTCCATTATGTGAAGCACAAATTTAAATTTCAATTTTTTTCGTCAGACATCAAAGTGAAATTCTCCCAGACATATTTTTAGTGTCAAAAACGCATTTAGGGGAAGATCAACCACTAACATTGTGGGTAATCACCTGTTTTGGCTCCATCCCTTGATAATATAACAAGAAATTAGTCCAGCCAATATTGCGTAAATATAGGAGATACCGTGGAATTAACGCGCTGAGCATCTACAGGTTTTTTGTGTTTGAATTTTTACGAACAAAAATCATTGTCAAATTTACTTAATTAGTTTCCGCTTTTTTTCGTGGTTCAGCGTGACAACAATGGTGAATTTCGCTCTTGGCTTGTAATCTTCATAATTTTGTAACAACCAAAAGAATAATCGTATAAAATTGGTTTCCAGGTTTGAATATACTTAAGATGGAACCAGGGGGCAAAATAGGTTTTCAGTTTCTTGTCCCTTGGTTCTCCAAAGTTTAGTTGACGAAGATGGATTTTTACTTACCGTCATTACCGTGAAGGTTCTGAAACAGTTGGCTTGAAATTTCAATGCTCTTATTACCGAATCGCGTTGAAAATGTCAAGTCTATTTTCTTAAAGCCATAGATTGGGGGGGCAGGTTACTTGTGTATTATACAAAAAACACTCCAGAATTTGGATCGCGAAGGGCAGATAGGTCAATAACCGGTTGGTTTGCAATGCATAGTGATAGAATATAGTGTCTCACCATAGATGTTAAAATTAAGATTTGGGAATTTGCCAAGGACCGAAGGATACACCATGGACAGACACACCGTAACTTTGTACTCTTACGAGAAGCAACATCTTGCAACAAATTTTGTCACAAAATGTCACTCTGTCAGATTAAAAGACGGAGACGGTGACAGCTGTGGAGATATTCGCTGCTCCGCTTCAAGACATGTTTTGTTTTGTCAAAAAGGTTTATGGCTTCTTAGCAGGGCCGTATCCAGGATTTTTGTTCCGGTGAGGGGAACTTTTTGTTGTGTCTTTTACAAAAACAACTAAATAAAGCATGAAAATGTGTTTTTATGCATTTTCTTATGTTTTTATGAGTTGGACATTTTTTTTTTTGGGGGGGGGGGGTTCAAAACCCCATAATCCTTGTCCTGAATACGGCCTTGCTTCAAATACCTAAAACACTGGATAGTCTATCACGAGGCTATCAAACTTCAAATTTTTCACGCCACATAAATTCAAAACAAAAATGTATGTACCATCTTGTACACATTGCGACATTAAAAATCAATGCATCCTTTGTGGAGTATGTATAATCAGAAACTAAACGTTCATTTTAACTATGCCCTTAAATCTCTTTTACATTCAGTTTGGACAATTTTTTAATTTTTCCCTGTGAAAAGTGTAGCCTACTATATTCACACTGGATTTTTTTTGTTCAACAAAAAGAGAATCTTACTTTCACAAAACTTTCCCTGTGAAGCAAGAGAATAAGTGGTAAAGAAGACTCGTCTGAATATTTTAATTTAAAATAGATTTCTAAATCTAAGACTTATTGTCCTGCTAAAAAAACAAACAAACAAGTTTTCTCAACTGAAAGCAAGGAGCAACATTAAAAACTTGAAACGAACAGAATGTCGTCCGTATAGGGAGGGGGGCTGTCCCTTCCTCAACCTGTGCTCTTTACCCTAAAGTGTTTAAGCTCTTTAAAAAATTTCTCAATCAAATTCAACAGCCTTTGTGTTCAAGCAGTCTTTCTTAAAGAATTGCGACAAAATCAAACTCAAGCGTAAAGAGCTAAGATTGATGAAGGGACAACCCTTCTGAAATACAGAATGCTCTGTTTGTTTTAAGTTTTAATGTTGCTCCTTGCTTTCAGTAAAAAAACTAGTTTTTTATTTAATTTATCACCGTTTTTCAAATCAGGCCACGAAATCCCCCTCCTGTGAAAAATTTCCGCTTGAAAATTCCCTCCGGAAACTTTTCTGTCCATGAAACATTCTCCCCCTGGACCCCCCTCCCCCCCAAAAAAAATTATCTATTTTTGCAAATAACAAATACCATAGGCTATGGGAACAATGGGCAAATTACCTAACTTAAAGCCCTTTCCACAAGGGCTCTGGGGATCATGCCCTCCCCATAAGTATAATTATTGGACATTTCAGCTATTCGGAATCAAAAGGCCGTCTCAAAATTCTAATCATATATCATAAGCAAAAAAGGCCGAGGGAAGGGGCTTGTGGCCCTCCACTCTTTTTCGTCCCTTAAAAAGGACCCAAGAACTTTTGATTTCCGTTGGAGTGAGCTCTCTCTCAATCTTCTAGGACCATTAGTTGGATATGATCACCCATGGAAAAACCCCCAGCAAATTAACATGCATCCGTGATCTTTCTTCGGGCAAAAAAAAATCCACATTTTTGTAGATATGAGTTTAAAACTTCTACAGTAGACTTCTTTGATATGCTGAATCGGATGGCACGATTTTTACGTAGATATCTTGACTTATGGGCGTGTTTCCCCCCGTTTTCGAACATCAGGTAAATTTTCTCATGCTCGTAATTTTTGATAGGTGATATTAAACTTAACGAACTTTATATATTTGGACATTTTGGATTCAGCATAAAAGGCGAATTCTTGTGATGTATTTACAGTTATCAAAATAGCATTATGACATTATAGCAGTATAGGAAGGAGCTAACTTTATCTGCTATCAAAATCCCTTTTTTTAGAGTTTCGGTTACTATTTGGCCGAGTCGCTCCTTATTTACAGTTCATTACCACGAACTGTTCTATTTTATGTAATATTTTCCAATTGTCACAGAGGCTGCCGGTTTGCCCCTAAGCCAGTCTTGTGTCAGTTAGTAGTTGAAGATCTAATATGATTAATCAGAACGTTTTTACTTTTTAAGTATAGTTTTTGTAATATGGATGAAGAAAAATAGTGATCAACATGGTAAGACGTTTTAGACCTTATGAAATAGGTCCTATAGCAAATTACAAGAACAGTCTTGAATACTAATAGCTAAGGCTGCCATTATTGACCATTAAAATAACGCTGGATCATTTAAAGCGAAAGGATAAACAGAAGAGTCCATTTGTCTTTCCACAAACGTTTGCGATAGATTTCCATATGCGCTTAAATAAGGAAATGCTTCCTGACAAACGGATATAAGAGGCGTATAAGAACCTTGAGTTTGAGACTCAAGAAGAAGATATTTTGAAATCTAATACAGCGAAATGCTTGAATACATTTAGCGGGAACTATTCAGCTTGGGCTTTAAAATGTTGGAAGTATACGTAATTTGTACTGATATATCCGCTGTTTATATTTTCTTGCATGTAATGTGATATTTTCTTGCATGTGATCTTGTCTATAAACGGCTTAGGCAACCTAGTAAGTAAAATTATCTTATCGCTGACAATTCATATAAAAGACCCATATAAAAAATCCCGAAGAATAATAGCCCCAGCAGAATACGTTTGGAGCTTCGTTCTTTGATGAGGACTGAGGCTTAGGTCAACAAATGATAGTATGATGTCAATGCAAAAAATGCGTTGGAGTTTAAATGTGGGTGTGAACCTCGTCGGATACCTCTGATTCATAATCATTCAGGTTGACGGGTTCGTGAGAAGATGGCTCATTTTGAGCGTTGGGCATGAATAATCAGAATACCGAAGAGTTTATCAAGAGCCGCATTTTAACGAAGAAGGAGCCATGTGTGGCTTGCGATCTGCCGACTTCTGACCCCTCACCTAGTCCATTACTACGCAACTAGAGTGTTAATTTTTCATATGTGTATCTTATTAATGTATTTTCTTTGTCTGTTTTATATATTCGTCATTTCTAGCTATTTTCTGAATTTTAGGCAAGCTTTTCCGACGGGGGAAAGAGTCACATTTACTGGGAAGGAGTGTTTGTGTCAAAAATGCTCACTAATTCCTGTTGTAGAATCCCGCTCACCACAGAAAACTTCGAGTCCTACACATACTGCCCCGTGTAAGTGTTTCACTTCCAATATATTTATAAGTTACCATGGTATTGAAATTCTAACTATGAAAAGTATTTAAGTTGCTTATTGGTAAAGTTCTAAGCTACTTGTTGGTACAAGTGAAACAAGATTCTGCCTATGAACCTTGATGGGATATGAGGGACCAAAAGAAAAAAAAAATTATAGAAAAGTCAAGTTTAAGTATAAAACCGAGACTTGCATTTACAGTGAAGAGTATATCACGCACTAAATTTAATAATAAAAATTCAAATGTTTTGAGAATTCCACTGTATTTTGAAAGTATGAGAGAAAGGGACGTTGTTTCTCTGGGATAGCGAAATCCGTCCTAAATAAAAAAAAATATTATGCTTGACAAATGGTCCACATAGTGCAGGTGCCGATCTCCTGATTCTCTGCCTTTGACAGGGAGGGCTCTGCCTGGCTGGGGCCAATCATTGGATGCTTCCTAAAGAAGCCACAAGAATTTGTCCAAAGATCTGACGGTACTTATGTATTATAGTCCCTCCACTTAAGAAGTGAGGGTAGGTTAATCCCAATGAAATATATCTAAATAGGATGAAAATATAATAGTTCAGTTACAAAATTTGGAAACTACAACAAACTATTTTGGAAAGCAAGTCTCCCAGAACGCGTCATATTTAATACCTAACTTAACCAAAATACCAACTGTAGCCTATATTAAATATTTAATTAAAATATACCTATATAGTAGTTTATCTCACTGTGTCTAAGCTAATTGTCTCTGAATGAAGAGAGAAAACCGGTTTTACGCAGACAGATCAGATCAAACTTTTTGAATGGTGTCGCTATTATACATAAGTATCGATCCCAGCTATAGTTGTCTTACGATTTGTAGCTACTATGACGAATCTGACAAGAAATTGGAAATTCTCAGATCCCAAATGCATTACAAGGCTTTTTAATGTTATGTGTCTAGCGTAGAACGTTTTTGAATGCTGCTTAATTTGGGATAAATTATCGACAATTTATTCAAGCTAAAAGTCATCCATTTCATAACAAAACTGATTGAGTGATGGTAAGAAAAGCCATAGGTAGTTGTAGGTAGAATTGAGTTTCCAAGACGGAGCTGAAGTAAAACTTCTACATCAACTTAAAAAGACACGTTGTAGGCGTTTTCGATTAAATGTCTTTTATTTTCACGAGCTGACGACGGACTAAAACAAGAATTTGAATAAATTTACCGGGTTTTAATTTTAATTAATTAAAAAAAAAAGTTTGGGTACTTGTCGGTTATTGAAAACACACCCAAGAAGTCAAGTTAGGTTAATCCTAACGAAAAATAACAAAACATGATGATAAAATGATACTTTGGAACCATGTTTTTGACCCAACCTAGCGTAACCTAACCTAGCCCCCACCCTACTCCTAATATGCAAGTATATATCCCAAATTATACAAGTCCAATGCATTCTGTATAAGCCTAGTGCATTGAATCATAAAGCACTTGTTTTGTTGCTGTGAAACCGGTTTTCTGAGATGTAACCTAAGCGTAATTCTTGATTATATTTCCAATAACCGACCAAAGTACCAAAAGTTATTTTGAATGAAAGTAAGGTAAACTTTAAAACTATTAGAAGTTATTCCATATATGATGGGGGTTGCCCCCTCTTCAATCTGTATATGAGGGGGGAGGGTTGCTCCCTCCTCAATTGCTCGCTCTTTACGTTACAGTTCGACTTTTTGTCCTAATTCTTTGAGACATACTCCCGAAACACAAGGGCCGTTTAATTGGAATAATAATATTTTTTTAAGTACTAAGAAACTTTAGCGTAAATATCACGAGATTGAGGAGAGAGTAACCGCCCTCATGTACGGAGCAATCTCTCTTCATTTTAAGTTTTAATGTTGTTCTTTACTTTCAGTTGAAAAAACTTTTAAAAAATTAATTTCTGATCTTTTTCAAATGTAGCCGGGAAATGCCCTTAGGCTTCGTGGAAAATTACCCCCGAAAAATCTTCACCCTGACAGACCCCCCCACCCCCGTAGAAAATCCCTCAAGCCATTTATGTATATTTTCCAATTCAAAATACTATAAGTAAGCTACGGGCAAATTCTGTAACTTACATTTTGTTAAAAATAGTTCAAAGATCATATAAAAGATACTCCTGGGTTGCCAGAACGCCCCAGGGCACAAGGGCAGGTGTTGTAAGTTATACACTAGAGGCATATATGGGTCTTATAGAAGGGATGCTCGTATAAACTTCAGAGAGAGCCCATTTGATTGGAAATTGAGAGTTCTAGTTCATTTTTTAAGAGTCAAAACAGATTAGAAGGGAACCAGTCTACCCCCCTGTGCCCATCTTTCCCCAAACCCATCCGATAAATTTTTTGAGATAACCATTTTGTTAAAAATAGTTCAAATATCAGATAATAAAAACTCCGGGGTCGAAAAACCGCCGAGGGCCCGGGGGTAGGCTTCGTAAGTTATGTCCTGGATGCATATATGGTTCTTGTAAAATGAATGCTTGTATAAACTTAAGCAAGGGCCCATTTGATTGGAAATTGAAAGTTCTAGTTTACTTTTCAAGAGTTGAAAGATATTAGAGGGCGACTAGCCCCTACCGAGCCCTTTTTTTCCTATTAGATACGATAAAAATTTTCAGACAGCCATTTTGTTAAAAATAGTTCAAACATACCATAATTAAAACTCAGGGGTTGACACAATCCTCCAGGGCCCGGGGGAAGGCATTGTAAGTTATGCCCTGGGGGTATTTCTGGTTTTATAGAAGGGATGCTCATACAAACATTAGAGAGGACTCATTTGATTGGAAACCGAAAGTTCTAGTTCCTTTTAAAGAGTCAAAAGAGATCAGAGGGCAAATTGCCCCCCTACGTCCTTTTTTGCCCAAACCCATCCGATAAAATATTTTTAGATAGCCATTTTATTAAGAATAGTTCAAACTTCAGATAGTAAAAACTTTAAGGCCGACAGAACCTCTCAGGGGCCGAGGGAAGGCGTTGTAAGTTGTGTCCCTGGGGCGGATAAGGTTTTCTCAAGGAGTGGTTGTATAAACATTAGAGGTGGCTCATTTCATTGGAAATGGAAATTTCTATTTACCTTTTCAAGAGTCACCAAAAGAAATCAGCAGGCATATACCCCCCACCCTGTTTTTCCAAAATGTATCCGATCAAAATTTGGAGATGGCCGTTTTGTTTAAAATATTCCAACGCTCAAATGACAAAACTTTGGAGTTAACGAACGCCCCTCCCCCACCCTGAAGCTCGGGGAAGGGTTTTAACCTATGCCCGGTGGGCATCTAAAGTTTTTTGGAAAAGGTGGTCATATAAACTACGAAGGGGACTCAAATGCTTAGAAATAGAAAGTTTTAGTTCCCCTTTTAAGATTCAAAGGTGATCCAATTGTAACTAGCCCCCCCCCCAACCTTAAGGCTATAAGGCTCTAATTGTTTGTGTCTCTAGAGGCCATTCATATGCAAGGGGCGGTGTTATAAACTCCTGAGTGGGCTCATTCAATTGGCAATAAAAATTTCTAATGCCCTTTTAAAGAGTCAAACGTGATTGG
Organism: Artemia franciscana; assembly: GCF_032884065.1. Taxonomy (NCBI): domain Eukaryota; kingdom Metazoa; phylum Arthropoda; class Branchiopoda; order Anostraca; family Artemiidae; genus Artemia; species Artemia franciscana. Next base: position 23,193,235 of record NC_088870.1, read on the forward strand.
AGGGTATCAAGTCCCTCCCCCTTTCCATGCCCTCTTGTCCTCAAACGCATTCAATAAAAATTGTAAGATGGCCATTATGTCCGAAATAGTCAAGAAGTTAAGTAATTAAAATAACTATTCTCGGGGGGTTGACAAAACCTCCCACTGCCCCCAGGGCAAGGGCTGTAAGTTATGCAAGCTGTCCATTGTTCACATACAAGGTTTTTATTTAAGGGGTAATCGTATAGACTTCGGGAAAGCTTCGTTCGATTTAAATTGAAAGTTTTAGCTCCATTTTTAAAAGTTAAGAGTAATCAGGCAGTAGTCAACTCCTCCCCCCACGTCTTTTTTCCTAAATGTTTTTGATCAAAATTTTGAGTTAGCCATTTTGTTCAAAATCGTCCAAATGTCAAATAGCTATGGTTCTGGGTTTGAATCCTTCCATAGCCCTGGTGGAAAGGGCTATAAGTTATACTAGCAGCCCATCGTTAACATATAAAACTTCTATGGGTGGGGTTGTCGCATAATATTTGGAGGAAGTTCATTGAATCGGAAATCGAAATTTATTTTGCCCTTTTTAAGGATCGAAAATGATTAAAAAGTAACACCCCCTCCCCCTTTGTGCCTTTTCCTCCCAAATGCATATTATCAAATTTTTATTAGTCATTTTGTTCAAAATAATCCTTAATTCAAATAGCTATAGCTTAGGGGTTGAGAAATCCTCCATAGCCCCCAGGGAGAGGATTGTAACTTACGTAAGTTGCCCATTAATAGAATATGAGTTTTCTGTGGATGGATGGTCGTATTAACTTTAAAGGGGGCTCATTTTATCGAAAATTGAAACTTTTAATTCTTTTTTTGAGAGTCAAAAGTAATCAATGGGCAAGTAGTCCACGCCCCACTTTCCCAAAGGGTAGCTGGTTAAAATTTTAAGAGAGGCATTTTATTCAAAATAGTTCATAGGCCAAATAAGTATAGTTCCGTGTTTGAAACTCACCCGCTCCCAGCCCCGGGGAAATGACGCTTAGTTGGAACTTGCTTATTGTTACTTTGATACTTATGTTTACTTTGATACCTTGTTTACCTATATGCTTTCTTTACTTTGGTACTTTGATACTAGTTTTGGTAATTTGATGAAGGTTTGAATTTGAAAAAAATATTTTTAAATATAGTATTTTCTAAAAACTTGACACTTTTTGCAATAAAAAAGAACAACAATTAAATAAAAAAAAATATATATGAAAAAGAAGTATCTGTTAATATCTGAAAAAGAAGTTTTTCAAAGATCATATTAAAATTAAAATCAGCAGATACAAATAGCTGTTAAAATTCAAACTATAAACGACAAGAAATAACTATCAAAGAATAAATGTTACCCGAAGTGAACGGAAATTAAATAAACAATCGGTAAAATTCCAGTTAATTGACTTCTTGCTATTTCGGAAAGCGTTTAGGTTAGGAAAATGAAACTTTCAGGGATGGGTCTACAGGCTAAAATATGTCCCGGGAAGGTATTTTAAAGTACCAACCTCCACTCCTTCTCCCTGAAATTTGCCTACATGACAGGTTTTATACCTATTGAAATTTTGACAAAACAACATTTTACCTCAATTTTCAGTTACTAGTTGCTTTTTTTCTGCCTTTAGTTTTGAAAATGCAATTCCTCTTATTTGAGCAGAATTTTGAGCCATATCAATGTTTTTTTTTTTCAAAATTTAGGAAATGTATTTGCATATCTTTAAAACCTTATAAAATGGAATTGAGCAAAGTTATGAAGCTGAAAACAAATTTTTTGTACTTCAATTAAGCAGAAGATCTATTTTGCTAGGTTTCACTTTTATAACACATATATTTTTAAAGGTCATCAAAGGCCAGGGCCCTCTAGAGGGAGAAGGAGTGGAGTTTAGTCTGTAGATTCATCCCTGAAAGTTTCATTTCCCTAACCTAAACCCTTTATGAGATAGCAAGAAGTCAATTAACTAGAATTTTACCAAACAATCATAGCAAAAAAAAAACATAGAAATACTAATATAAATGAATAAATTACAAGAATTTACTATTAAAGAATAAATGAAACTCAAAACGAACAGAAATTAAATAGATAGTCGTAACAAACAAACATACAATAGGTACTAATATGAATGAATAAATAGATCTTAAAACGAATGAAATTTAAACTGATTATGCAATCAAGCTTCAAACGAACAAAAATCACTTCAAACAAGAGTTTGGGTTTTGTCTCCTCCTCTCAAAGTTTAAAACCTACTTCGTCATTGGCGCTTTAATGAAAACTATATGTCTTGGAAGACTTGGAAAGTACAAACAAAATCATTGTACATAATTTTCAAAAGGAAACTTTTTATTTGCTTTTTGAAGCCTCGAAGACGCAAGCGTAAAGGATGGTGCCAACTCCCCTGATTTTAATCAAATTTGAATATACGTTTTTCTTTGAATGGTTTGGTTTTCTCGATTGAAAGAAAAAAAGAAGGTTACATCTGCTATCAAAACTGTCAACCAAAGGCATTTAATTGTGTTAGTCAGAAAGGAGTTTTGATTTATGGTCCTCAATTGGTTTCATATCTTGGGAACACCTGGTACAAACTGAGATTACACGACAATTACTTAGTGCCAGTCACAGAAAATTAGCTGGAAGTGGACTCTGCTTGGAAAAGATATTTAATTTTGTATTATTCCCAGATATTTCAAGCAGATACAATTTACGGGCATGATACGACATTTTAGTCTCCGTTGCAAAAAGATTAGTAAACTTTGTCATTGAGGGCTTGATTATTCAATGTTCTGCTTTTCCCCCTGTAAAATCTAATTTACATTTTGGTGTTGCTTTCTCTATTATCATAGCTTGAGTCTTCAGTACGCTTGATTGACATGTAAATTTGCAATCATGGCCAGTGCATTAGTACTGCCTTTATAGGCAGCAAGTTTCAAGTCCAACAGAAATGTTGATATTGCTGTTTTGTTCAAGATATTTTGATGGTCTAAAAACCGTGCCTGTGGATATGATTTGACCCCTATAGTCCATGGGGCAAAGTATGTACATTATGTAAGCTGCCGATTGTTGCATATAGGTTTTGTTATTAGGAAAGGGTGCAAGTTTGATGCTGGATTTCGGAAAAGACTTTGGGTATTAAGGTAAAACTTTAGGGAAATGCTGAGGGGAATGTTCAATTTAATTGAAAACCACCATGTGCATGCATGTTGTCAAAAGGGGATGCAGTGTCTGAGGAATGCCTGACAATGTCGAGTTGAAACTTTCAGGACATGGCGAGGAGATGTTGATCCAGTCTAAAGATACTTTGAGATCGTCATAAAGGTGTATCCAATATCCTAGGAATATATAGAGTACTAGCTGTTGGGGTGGCGCTTCGCGCCACCCCAAAACCTAGTTGATGGGGCGCTTCGCGCCCCCCCAAGCCCCCGCACGTGTAAGTCGTTACGTGTCATATTAGTTACGCGCCATTGTAGTTGTGTCCCTGTGTCCCACCTGTGAAAATATATATATATATATATATATATATATATATATATATATATATATATATATATATATATATATATATATATATATATATATATATATATATATATATATATATATATATATATATATATATATATATATATATATATATATATATATATATATATATATATATATATATATATATATATATATATATATATATATATATATATATATATATATATATATATGTTTTTAACTGCGTAAAACTTGCGAATATACAACATTCTTCGCTGTCCCATTGTCTGTACATATAAATAGATTGTCAGGTTGCCCTTGAGCTTTGTTGATGGTGATTGCTAATCAAACATTCCCTGTGTCCCCATCGTCATTTATATATCCCCCCTGTGCCCCCCGGCGTCCCCGTTGTAGTTGTGTCCCTGTGTCCCAGTCGTCATTTGTAGTCGACAAACATGACGTCAGTCGACACACAAGCATGACGTCAGTCGACACCACGTCCCAGTCGTCATTTGTGTCCCGGTGTCCCAGTCTGTAATTTCTCTTTGAGTGTCCCGGTCGTCATTTATATTTTCTGTGTCCCGGTCTGTATATACATTCGTTTTTGAATTGGTAAATGATTAAATAAATTTTTAGTTTTTCTCCTTTTTTTCTTTTTAGTTTTCTTTTTGGTTTTTACCTCTTTTTAGTTTTTCTTTCTTTTTTTTCTTTTTAGTTTTTTTTGTAGTTTTTACCTTTTTTAGTTTTTTTCATTTTTATTTTTAGTTTTTTTTTTTAGTTTTCTTTTTCTCCTTTATTTTTCAGTTTTTTTCCTTTTTTAGCTTTTTTTTCTTTTTCAGTTTTTAGTTTTTTTTAGTATTTTCTTTTTAGTTTTTTATAGTTTTTACCTTTTTTAGTTTTTTTCTTCTTTTGTATTAATGCTAAAGCCAAGGTTCGAACCTGGAACCTCTCGGACCTAGAACCTGGAACATAACGCTTTACCAACTCAGCTACTTCGGCTTGAATACATTTACCTTTTTTAGTTTTATTTTTGTTTTTGTTTTTTTTTTTAGTTTTCTTTTTCTCCTTTATTTTTCAGTTCTTTTCCTTTTTTTAGTTTTTTTTCATTTTTAGTTTTTAGTTTTTTTTATTAGTTTTTAGTTTTTTTTTTCTTTTTAGTTTTTTTGTAGTTTTACCTTTTTTTTTAGTTTTTTAGTTTTTTACCTTTTTTTTAGTTTTTTAGCTTTTTAAGTTTTTTTAGTATCTTCTTTTTAGTTTTTTTTTGTAGTTTTTTTTTCTTCTTTTGTATTAATGCTAAAGCCAAGGTTCGACCTGGAACCTCTCGGACCTAGAACCTGGAACATAACGCTTTACCAACTCAGCTACTTCGGCTTGAATACATTCGGTTTTCAATCGGTATATGATGAAATAATTCAGACGTCATATGCGGACAGACAGACAGACACACAAACAATCAACTTATTTTTATAGATATAGATATAGAATGTAAAATTGAAACATTCAGGGCATGTTGAGGGGGATGTTGAACTGCGTCAAAAGACACTGTTTGCATCGATATTGTCAAATTGTGTATCTTTATTACCTTGGAAGAAAGTAAGGGTTTTAGTTTGAAACTTTCCGTGAATTCTGAGGGGGAGTGTTGAGCTAAATCAAAAGACGCTATGTGGATTCACGTTTCAAAAACTTATGTCTGCGACATTTGAGGAACGGCCGAGAGTTTCAAGCTGAAACTCTCAGGGAGTGTTAAGAGGGATGCTGAGCTAAACCAAAAGACACTATATGTACCGTGGTTGTCAAAAAGCTATATATGCAATATTCATGTGCAGCTGAGGGTTAACTGCTTAAGGGGCCCATCTGAAACTTCTAGGAAATATTGAACGGGGAAAGTAACTACGAATGAGAGTTTGGCAACCGCTCCCTTCCTCCTCCCCTAACTATAAAAGCCTAAAGCCTACTTAGTCATTTGCGTGTCATTGAAAACTATTCACAAGCTCAGCAATTCAGCATTTTATTTCACTCTAATTTTTATTTTTGTTTTCAATGTTTTAATAAGTACAAAAGAAAATATTCATAATATAATTAGTTTTCGGTAAAGCGCAAATGACGTAGTAGGTTTTAGACTTTTACAGTTAGGAGAGGGGAAAGGGGGCAGTTGCCAAACTTTTACTTGTAGTGATTTGTGTTCGTTTTAAGTTTCATTTGAATATTCAATTAAGTTTTACTTCTTTTAAGATTTATTCATTCCTTTATATTTTGTACCTGTTGGTTGTTTTTTGCATATGATTGTTTATTCAATTTCTGTTTGTTTCGGGTTTCACTCATTCTTTAATTGTAATTAAAAAAAAAAAAAAAAAAGTTTTTTCAACTGAAAGTGTGGAGTAACATTAAAACTTCAAACGAACATAAATTATTACGTAGGCCTATGTGAGGGGGTTCGCCCCCCTGTCGATACCTTACTCTTTGCGCTAATTTTGTTCCAATTCTTTATGAAAGGCACCTGAATCACAAAGGCCGTTTATTTAGAATAAATAGCCCTTTTGAAAGTACTGAAAAAACTTCAGCGTATAGAGCTATGTATTGACAAAGGAGCTAACTCCCTCATATACGTGATAATTTCTGTTCGTTTTAAGTTTTAATGTTGATTCTTACTTTTAGTTGAAAAAAAATGTTTTTTTTGTTTAATTTCTGATCGTTTTTTTAAATAATACTGGGAAATCCGGCGCCCCCGTCGTGGAAAAACTATCTTTCCCCATGAAAAATTCTTCCATGGAAAAATCCTTCCTCGTAACCGCCTCTCCTGAAAGTTTCAAGTTAATAACCTTACGTGTTCTTAAAATATTGCAGATAGGCCTTTTGTATAACTTGGATACAGATAGTTTATTTTTATTTAGCTCAACATTCATCTCAATTTTGCCCCAATGATATCCACTACGCTATCACAAGGTAATGCTCTTAGATTATTATTATTTAAGAATTAACGACGCTTCTTGACTACTAAGGTCCCTGCGTCGGCCCTGCAGTGCATTCCTGCAGCGTGATTCGATCTCTGGGTCCCGTATTACCAAGCTAAGGTCAAATCCACTGCGCTACCACAGGACTAATGCTCTTAGCCTTTTTGGACACACCTAGGTTTAAATATTCCCGCCTTTCCCGGGATTTAATGATAAATCCCGCATTAAAAAAAAAAAAATTGACAAATTGCGTAATTTACTTTCTTTTCCCCTAAGGCTATGAAAGCGTGGCAGCCCCAAAGCCATTGTCATAGATCTTATGACTATTTCGAATAAAATGGCTTTTTAAAGAACAAATTGCATAATTTACTGTCCTTACCCTGGGGGCTATGGGAGGCATTGGATCCCTTGGGGCATAGTTTCTAAATGTTCAGACTATTTGGAACAAAATCGTTTTTTTTTCAAAATTTTGCTCAGTAATGAGAGAAGGGGACATATAACAAGAGCAAGAGGGACTTGTTGCCCTCAGATAGCTCCTCAGCATCCCCTCATCACCCCCTGAGATTTTCAATTTCATACCCTCAGCCTTTCTCTAGATCCGTGATTCCCAACATGGGGCATAGGCCCCACCAGTAGGCCATGGCAATATTTTGGTGGTTCATTGATAGGACCTCTACCCTTCTCATGTCTATACTTTAGAGCTTTAATCTTGAAAAAAAAACAACATGTGAATGGTGTCACATTCAAATGCATTTAAAGAGCAATAAAGATAAATGTTAGTATTGCACAGACGCATATATTATATAAAAGGTGTTGTATTCAGACAAAATTTGCTATTAGAATATTAGTATTTTTTTTATTAGTAGTATTTCACAGTATTTTTCATTAGTATGTGCCAAGAGGACGGCCCGAAAAAGATCACAAGTTCATGGCCTGTTAAGCTTTCTTCAGGCGAATGCACGAAAGATTTTGAATAGCAAAATTTGAGTATCATGATTTTATAAATGCATAGGTGGGACATAGTTCAAAATTAGTTGGAACCACTGCTCTACATATTTATTATGCGTCCTTTTGAAAACGAACACGCACACAGTGTGTTTTATTTTGTTCGGTATCCCTCTCCAAAACTATGGTGGGGGGCGGGGGTAGGTCATCACCATGGGAATAGTTGCTTCAGCTTTTGACTGTTTTTAACCAGATTTATATTTTAAAGTTTGGATCAAACATTTTTGAAGGGAGTGCAACTAAAAGGGGCGTGAAAGTGGGCTGTTGCCACTCTAACCACGTTTCTAAACCCCTCTCTAAACATGTTCTGAAAGTTTCAACGTAATACAATCAGCCGTTCTTAAAATAGTGCAGCTCCTTTTTGATAAATTAATTCGCATAAAGCCTTTCAGTTTAGTATAGCATACCTCTCAATATGTTCCAAAGTTCCACCTTATTTCTTTAGCCTTTTCAGATACAGCCCGAATCAAATATTTCCTCTATTCCTAATGATAAATCTTGCAAATAAGTAAATTATATAATTTACAATCTTTTCCTCGGGATAAAGGGGGGGGGGCATCCTTGGATGTATAGCTATTAGACCCTTTGACTAGTTTGAATAAAATAACAATTCTAAAATATCGATAAGTGCTGAACAGAGGGGCACCTAAAAGGACAAGGAGGGGGATTGGTTGCCCTCTAATTTCTCTTCAACATGCCTTGAAAGTTTCAACTTAATACCCTCAGTCGTTCTTTAGATATTGATCATATTCCCTTTTTTACAGTCAGCAAGTACATAGTGTGTTTTGACTATGTTCAGCATCCCTCTCAATATTTGTTTAAACTTTCACCTTAATACCCAGTGTTATTGGAGACCAAAGATTAAACATGCCCTCTTTTCCAATAAGAATCCATATATGTTAACAATAGACAACTTGTATTGTTTCCTTGCCCAGGAGCCAGGGGGTGTCGACCCAGGGGGCATAACAAAATCGATCTCTCAAAATTTTGACCTCGTGTATTTTTATGGCACTTGGTATTAACCAAGTGACATAGCAATCGCAAATTCTGTCGGTCTGTTGGTCCCGGTTTTGCTACTTTAGGCACTTCCAGGTAAGCTAGGACGGCAAAATTTGGCAGGCGTATCAGGGACCGGACCAGATTAAATTAGAAATAGTCGTTTTCTCGATTTGACCATCTGGGGGGAGTGGGGGGCCGGTTAATTCGGAAAAATAGAAAAAAATGATGTATTTTTAACTTACGAACGGTTGGTCGGATCCTAATGAAATTTGATGTTTGTGAGGATATCGTGTCTCAGAGCTCTTATTTTAAATCCCGACCCGATCTGGTGGCATTGGGGGGGGGCAGGGGGAAACCTAAAATCTTGGAAAATACTTAGAGTGGAAGGATCGGGATGAAAATTGGTGGGAAAAACAAGCACAAATTCTAAATACATGATTGACATAACCGGAACGGATCCACTCTCTTTGGGGTAGTTGGGGGGGAGGGCTAATTCTTAAAAAAATAGAAAAAATGAGGTATTTTTAACTTACGAACGGATGATCGAATCTCAATGAAATTTGATATTTAGAAGGATATCATGTCTCAAAGCTCTTATTTTAAATCCCGACCGGATCTGGTGACATTGAGGGGAGTTTGGGGGGGACCTAAAATCATGGAAAACGCTTAGAGTGGAGGGGTCGGGATGAAACTTGGTGGGAAAAAAAGCAGAAGGCTTAGATACGTGATTGAAATAGTTGGAACGGATCCGTTCTATTTGGGGGAATTGAGGGGGGGGGGTTAAATCTGAAAAATTAGAAAAAATGACGTATTTTTAACTTACGAAAGAGTGATCGGATCTTCATGGAACTTCATATTTAGAAGGACCTCGTAACTCAGATCTCTTATTTTAAATCTCAACCGGATTCAGCGTCATTGGGGGGGGCGGAAATCCTAGAAAATACTTAAAGTGGAGGGATCAGGATGAAACTGGATGGGAAGGATAAAAATAAGTCTAAGATACATGGCTGACATAACCGGACCGGATCCGGTCTATTTGGTAGAATTGGGGGGGGGGGGTAATTCGGAAAAATGAGGTATTTGTAACTTACGAACGGGTGATCAAATCTTTATGAAATTTGATATCTAGAAGGATATTGTGCTTTAAAGCTCTTATATTAAATTCCGAGCAGATCCTGTGATATTTGGGGGAGTTGGAGGGGGAAAGCGGAATTCTTGGAAAACGTGAAAATTGGGGTATTTTTATCTTACGAGTAGGTAATCGAATCTTAATGAAACTTGATATATAAAAGGATCTTATGTCTCGGATGCTCGATTTTCGACTCGAATTGAATCCGGGGCATAGGGGTTAGGAGGAGGGAAACAGAAATCTTGGAAAACGCTTAGAGTGGAGAGATCGGGATGAAACTTGATGGGAAGAATAAGCACAAGTTCTAGATACGTGATTGACATAATTGGAATGGATCCGTTCTCTATGGAGGAGCTGGTGGGTGTTAATTTGGAAAAATTAGAAAAATTGAGATATTTTTAACTTAAGAACGGGTGACCAGATCTTAATGAAATTCGATATTTGGAACGAATTCATGTCTCAGAGCTCTTATTTCAAACCAGATCTGTTGACATTGGGAGGAGTTGGAGGGGACATCGGAAATCTTGGAAAACGCTGAGAGTGGAGGAATCGGGATGAAAAATGTAAGGTAAGGTAAAGGATACGGCATTAGACTTTACAGTCCGTACCGGCGGTGCTGATCTCCGTTTCTTGGCCCTTCAGCCAGGAAGTGCAATGGGGGGGGGGGGGCTGGGGGCCAGCCATCCTGTGCTTTCGCACACCCTTCCTGTTTACCTTCCCCAGATTTCTCCAGGTACCCATTTAGAGCTGGGTCGACTCTGGCTAAGCTTACAGAATCACGCCACTGACCCCCGTCCCAAACTGAAGAATTGGGTACACCGGGATAGAATAAGCAAATGTCATAGATTCGTGATTAACGTAACCCTACTGGATTCGCTCTCTTTGGGGGAGCTGGGGGGAGGGGTTCAGGGCTTTGGCGAGTTTGGTGCTTCTGGACGTGCTAGGACGATGAAAATTGGTAGGCGTGTCAGGGAGCTACACAAATTGACTTGATAAAGTTGTTTTCCCAGATTCGACCATCTGGGGAGATAAAGGGAGAGAAAACATTGAAAAAAATTAGATATTTATAACTTACGAGTGGTTGATCGGATCTTATTGAATTTTGATATTTAGAAGGACATCTTGACTCAGAGCTCTTATTTTAAATCCCGACCGACATTAAGCCTCTGATTTTTCTTTTAAAGTAATCTATTGATTCTTAGAATTTTGTTAGAACTCATACCATATGAGCTCTTATCTCTTAGCTCTTCTGGCCTTGTCACAAGTGCCATATGAGCTCTTAGCTCTTGTTAGGGAAGAGGGAGCGAGGGAGGGGCTGGTTTCCCTCTGATCACTTCTGACTCTAAAAAAGAGCTCTTAAACTTTCGATATCTTATCGAATGAGCCTCCTCCAAAGTTTGTACGACCATCCCCTCCATAGAAAACCTCATATATTACCATGGGCAACTTGTATAACTTTCAGCCCTTTCTCTGGGGATTGGGGCTGAGACAGGGTTAGATGTAGGGGCATATGTTTCTGACCTTTGGACTATCTTGAACAAAATGGCTATCTCGTAATTTTGATCAGATCCATTTAGGGGTAAAGTATGAAAGTAAATGATTTTGGTTATGACAGTGCTAGTTTTGAAGCCGCATACCAGGCATAGGTTTTTCTCTGCTCGAATATGCATGTCCGGTTCGGAGACCTTATGTTGAGAGCAGTGCGTGCTTCTGACGCGAGCTGGAACTAGTTAAAAAATGGGAGCGGATCCGTTCCAATTATGTAAATCACGTATCTAAGACCTATGCTTATTTTTCCCACCAAGTTTCATCCCGATCCCTCCAATCTAAGCGTTTTCCATGATTTTAGGTTCTCCCACCCCAAACTCCCCCCAATGTCACCAGATCCGGTCGGGATTTAAAATAAGATCTTTGAGACAAGATATCCCTCTAAATAACAAATTTCATTGAGATCCGATCACCCGTTCGTAAGTTAAAAATATCGCATTTTTCCTAATTTTTCAGAATTAACCCCCCCCCCCCCAACTACCCAAAGAGAGCGGATCCGTTCCGGTTATGTCAATCATGTATCTCGGACTTGTGCTTATTTTCCCCACCAAGTTTTATCCCGATCCCTCCACTCTAAGTGTTTTCCAAGTTTTAGGTTTCCCCCTCCCAACTCCTCCCCAATGTCACCAGATCCGGTCGGGATTTAAAATAAGAGCTCTGAGACACGATATCATTCTAAATATCAGATTTCATTGAGATCCGATCCCCTATTCTTAAGTTAAAAATACCGCATTTTTGTACGTGCTTATTTTCCCCACCAAGTTTCATCCCGATCCCTCCACTCTAAGTGTTTTCCAAGATTTTAGGTTTCCCCCTCCTAACCCCCCCCCCCCCCCAATGTCACCAGATCCGGTCGGGATTTAAAATAACAGCTCTGAGACATTATGTCCTTCCAAACATCAAATTTCATTAAGATCTGATCAACCGTTCGTAACTTAAAAATACTTCAATTCTTCTATTTTTTCCGAATTAACGGGCCTCCACTCCTCTCCAGATGGTCAAATCGAGAAAACGACTATGTCTAATTTAATCTGGTCCGGTCCCTGATACGTCTGCCAAATTTCATGGTCCTAGCTTACCTGGAAGTGCCTATAGCAAAACCGGGACCGACAGAATTTGCGATTGCTATATGTCACTTGGTTAATACCAAGTGCCATAAACACGAGAATGTTCTCTCACTGGAAGCCTCACAGAGCAACGAGATAAAATATCAAACTAGAGTCACTGACATTCTAGAGTCTGAATGTTCTATATTTGTTATTAAATAAGAAAAAACTAATTTTTTTAGCTGAAAGTAAGGAACGACATTAAAACTTAAAACGAACAGAAATTACTCCATATATGAAATGGGTTGTCCCCTCCGCAATCCCTCGCTCTTTACGCTAAAGGTTTTAGTTGTTTTAAAAAGTAGAATTGTGGCAAAGAGTCAAACTTTAGCGTAAAGAGCGAGGGATTGCGGAGGGGACAACCCATTTCATATAAAATGTCAAAATTTTGATCCGTTGACTTCGGGAAAAAAATGAGCGTGTGAGGGGGCCTAGATGCCCTCCAATTTTTTTGGTCACTTAAAAAGGGCACTAGAACTTGTCATTTCCGTTAGAATGAGCCCTCTTTCGACATTCTAGGACCACTTGGTCAATACGATGTCCCCTGGGAAAAAGAAACAAAAACAAACAAATAAACACGCACCCGTGATTTGTCTTCTGGCAAAAAATACAAAATTCCACATTTTTGTAGATAGGAGCTTGAAACTTCTACAGAAGGGTTCTCTGATACGCTGAATTTGATGGTGTCATTTTTGTTAAGATCCTACGACTTTTAGGGGGTGTTTCCCCCTATTTTCATAAATAAGGCAACTTTTCTCAGGCTCGTAACTTTTGATGGGTAAGACTAAACTTGATGAAACTTATATATTTAAAATCAGCATTAAAATGCGATTCTTTTGATGTAGCTATTGATATCAAAATTCAATTTTTTAGAGTTTTGGTTAATATTGAGCCGGGTCGCTCCTTACTACAGTTCGTTACCACAAACTATTTGATCTTTTACTGACCTATGTAATAAGTAGTAATTTATCTTTTAACAATTGGTTTGGGTATTTGTTTGAAGGTTAAAACTATTTAAGCTGTTTTTTTTTTTTTTTACTGAATAAATCTGTATCTGAGTAGCATTGGTTCGTGTTATGGTTGTAAACGCTTCGCTCTAAAAGTTAGATTACAGTAAAAAAAAAAATTCAACTTACTCCTTGACTTATTGTTCATTTTACAACATTGCGCAACAACAATTGCTCAGGCGGATTTGAGATACCAATCAATGAATGTACTACTTATTATGGAAATGATTCATTTCCTTTTTTAGATATATATTTTCTTTAATATTTGCTGATATTCTTGAAGACATGTCAACAACCTGATCGTCTTTTGCTTCTCTTTCTGTCTTCCTCAAAGTCGCTGCTAGGATATGTTTGAATACCATTCGTTTAAAACGTGATTGTGCCTCTTTTCAATTATTGTTAGTTTTTCTGTTGAATCACCGCATGAAGCAAGGTTCGGAAAAATATGTCTTTTTGCATTGGCACTCATTCAGATTTGCTCCAAACGAATGTAACATATGGTTCTCATGATCAATAGTTCGAGGAAGCACAGGAGAAAAACATATGTTTGCACTTCCTGTCTGTTGTAAACTTTATTCTTGCTTATATATATATATATATATATATATATATATATATATATATATATATATATATATATATATATATATATATATATATATATATATATATATATATATATATATATATATATATATATATATGTTTACAATATTTTGAATTTATAAAAATTTTCTTGTAACTTCCCGAAGAAAAAAATGACCAGGAAAGTGCTTCAAATTTCTAAGCTTTGTGATGAATAGTCATCGTACTGGTAATTACTTGAGAAAGCTCAGACTACTCAGTAGATTCAGACTAGGGAAAGGTGTACTCAAGAATTGCGTAAAAACTCCAAAAAAACTAACGTTTTCGTGGGAGCTGTCATCAAAAACCTCTCTCTGCATACGAAGAGTTCTTTTTTATGTGTTGAACCCTATATCTTCATTTTAAAACACATAATTAAAATTTTTATTGAAATATTGAGAGAGGTCTGTGCGTTCATCATCTAAGGGAGTATATCGGAGGAAAATATTTTAAATTCTGCCGGGAAGCAAATTGGGCTGGCTCTAGCCAATAATGTAAAACTTGAAATTCTATTTTAAGTCGACTATCTTTAGAATCGTAAAAATATGACTGAAATTAGTAGTGTGTCAATATGGATCGGGTGACGGATCCTCTTTAGATCTGAATATTGTATCGCCATGCCTGCTATGAAGATTGTATAGTACGTATTTAAAAGTAAAAATTTTTGAGCAAAATAATTAACATACTCCCTTATACAAATAACAAAAGGTATGAGGAATTATTTTAACGGTGAATTTTACTAAACGAATATTCCGACTCTATAAGAACCGTCATCAACAAAGCAAATACATAAATTTGAAATTGGTCCTGGCTGAACTTTCTTGAAGCAATGTGTTAGGACTATTTTAGTTTTAATTGTCACGTGTTTTTTTGTTGGTCTAATTTATATTTATCTATTTGTTTTACTGATAACTGTGGGAGGGATCCAATCCTGGGAGTAATCCATCCGGACTTGTACCAGTTAAACATAGGAACGGGGCCGCAATTAGTGTTAAGGAAAGAGTTGAAGAGAGATGGGCGGAATATTTTGAGAATGTGCTAAACCGAGATGCAGTTGCAGGAAAAAGATATAGAGGAAAATGAATTTTTTTGATACCTTGAATGTGAAGGAAGATCTGTTTTTTTTAGGAAGAATTAACGACAGTACTAAAAGGATTACAAAATAATAAGGCTCCAGGTGCTAATAGTGTGTTAAGTGAGTTTCTAAACAATGGTGGCTCTGAGGTTAGAAATAAATTACGGAAGTTTATGAATATGATTTTTGAAAAATGGGAAGTACCGAACGATTATAGGAAAACCTTAATTAGACCACTGTAGGAGAAAGGTGATAAGAGTGAGTGTCGTAATTATCGAGGCATTAGTCTTGTCTCTGTAGGTAGCAAATTACTTAGTAATATGATACTTTTTAGACCCAGAGATGCTGTAGACAAAGTTATAAGAGAACAGTACGGTTTTAGAAAATGTAGAGGATACTTCGACCGAATATTCATTCGTAGGTTAATAATTGAGAAGTGCCCTAGTTGTCAAACACCTTTGGTCCTCAGTTTTAAAGATTATGACCAAGCATTCGATTCTGGTAATAGAAGAGCTTTAGCAAAGGTATTATCCTTACATGGTATACCAGACAAATATATTAAAGTGATTAGTGCTATGTTCGAAAATAACAAGGATAGGAAATGAGGTTAGCAGCTGGTTTTGTATTAAATCAGGAGTTAGCAGGGTTGTTTTCTGTAACCCTTTATATGGATCATTTTGATGGATTTTGTCTTACGGAGCACAGGAAAGGCAATGACAGACCACAGAATCAAATAGGGAGGAAAACTCTCCTGGACTTATATTATGCTGATGATCCTAAAGGTGTAAAGAGGGAGGGTTTGAATAGATTGGGACGGAGGAGGAGTGTGTGAAACTGTGTTGGCCTCAGGCGGCTTGGTGCTGCGGTGAGTTGTTAGTGGTAGTAGTAGTATATGACTGCTCTTAGATATAGATCGGAAATATTCATCTAGTAAAATGTCGCTGTCATAAAATAATTTCGCGTTTGTATTATGCGTTTTGTGTTGTTTGTTTTATGGAAAGACAGCTTGGTCTTCGTCGTTATTTACTTATTGCCTTAGGCATTGAAAGCATTTCCAATCATTGTTTGCTTCATAATTTTTTGTCAGAGAAACAGAAATTGCACCATTATCGGTCCTGCACCATTAGTGTATGCTGTCGCACTATTCATTGGAGACAAGCTCCGTGTGGCCTGATGCCAGCTAATATTTATATTTTTAATACTACTTCTACTACTGCTACTACTAACAACTCACTCCAGCATCAAACCCCCTGATGCTAGCACAGCTGCACACGCTCTTCCTCCAGGCCAATCTATTCATACCTTTACGTTATACCCTAACCCAAGTATATCCTTTAAATCCTTCTTTTGAATCCTTTCTTAAAGTCCCCTCCTACCTCATTCGGGGACGTCTTGCTTTTCGTTTAGCCCCAGATGGATGGCCGAAAAGTGCACTCTTGGCAATATGTCATCTACAAAACGTTTCTAATTCGTCATAGTCTTTCCTTTATTGTAGCTCTAGAAGGCGGGATTTATCTTCATTTTTCATATAACTTAGTGATAGATAGGCAATCAGTCAAACCAGTACCATAAACTATTTTTAGACACTTCTTTTGGAAAGAATTTAACAAATCTTCCTCACCTCTTCGAAGTGCAAACGTCTGAGAGCAATGCTTACTATTGTCATGACCACGGCCTCTGGTATTCAAATCTTAGTTTGTAGACTTATCTCCCTACCTTCCATACTTTTTTTAATTGCAAAATAACACCCTTTGCCTAGGTTGTTCTACTTTATACATCATCACTACGTTCACCTTCACCAACGATACGACCCAGCTAAGTGAAACTATCCACTTGATTGACTTTCTCTTTACCTAACATCGCATCTTCAACTTCATTTATTCCTAGTATAAGTTACTTTAGTCTTCTTAAAATTAATTTTTGAACCTGTTCTTGTGCCATGAGTTCTGAAAACCTCGAGAATTTTGTTCATTTCGTTAACATTTTGTCTAAGACTTAGCAGAAAGTTTAACATTTCCTCTCAGTTTTAAGACCCCTGTGCCAGGGAAAAAATTGTCGATTTTCACCTTTCACCACGGTAACCGAAATGCAGACATTACCAAATCACTAAGAAAAAAGGACAACTGAGAAAGCGGTTGTGTTGCTCTGCAACACAAATATCGGCTTGTAATGTCTCCATCGCATTGAAAATCAATTAACCAAAAAAAGTTAACTCCCCCCCCCCTTAAAAAAGAAAAGTCAAGGACCGTCTCAAAGCCTAAAACGAGCAGAAATATTTGGGTAATGTTTTATTAACGGACTATTTAGGTAGCTAGGAAACAAACTAAGCCTGCCTCTATTTTTCAGAATTGCATCCTGAATCCAAATTTAACATTCATTTTCATCGGAAATGAACTATATATCCACCCCTATGTATTCTAATCCAGGGCACATTCCAATTCAGGGTATATATTTGCACATTAGGGGGGGGGGGAGTAAAGTTCATTTCTGACACAAATTAATGTTAAATTTTGATTCAAGATGCAATTCTGTCTATTGAGGTAAGTTTGAACTTAACCCCCCTCCCCCCCTAATGTGCAAATATATACCCTGAATCAGTATATACAGGGGCGGGGGTAAAGTTTATTCCCGACACAAATGCATGTTACATTTGGATTCAGGATGCAATTCTGACTTTAGAGGCAAGTTTATTTCTTAGCTACCTGAATAGTCCTTTAATATAAACTTTACCCAAATATTCTTGGGTGTTAAAATGAATAGAAATTAAAATGGATAATGATATCAAGCATAAAAATAATAAATACTACTATGGATAAATATATGAAACCTGAAACGAACGGCCCTTGCTTACTTTTTTGCCTTCTATTGTAGTGTGTGCTGGTTGTAAAGATGAACTAAAAGAAGGCCAAGCTTTGATAGCTCTGGACAAACAATGGCACATTTGGTGCTTCAAATGTAATTCTTGTGGTGCACTGCTTCATGGTGAATATATGGGCAAGTAAGTAATTATTGTCTTCATATTTTGGCCTACTTTGTATCCAGTTTATAAATTTTATTTTATTGTTTAGTATCCTGCTATTAATTTCAGTGGCTATTATTATATAGGCTTTTATGGCTATTATTAATATTAATTGCTTGGAATTCTTTTTGACCAAATAGTGGTGTAAATCTGATGCTGGAAAGGACTCTTCAAAAATGGGTTTCTTATTGCTACAAGAAAGGTTTTTATATAATATGGAATTTATATGTTGTGTTTGAAAACGAAATGTGCATCAATAGGTGATAAATAGGGTGATGTCTGGATATAAAGCAAATACGTTCAATTAATTATGTTAACCACTCTACAGGTAGAGGAATTTGAATATTTTTTTGGTCGCCATTTTTGGACTTCTATCACTTAATTTAATTCTTTTTAGGTTTAAATACAACTCTCGATATGCATTCAAGGGACGAAGAACCACATGATGACTCTTATGAGCATAAAAATGCGTAAAAAATGTCAGATAAGCCCAAGGCCGTATCTAGGATTTTCGTTTGGGGTGGGGTTTACAAAAACACAACTTAAAAAAAAAAAAAATACATCAACAGTTTATTTGTAGACTTTTGTTACGTTTTTAAGACTCGAAAAAAATTTTGGGCTAGGGGGCTTAAAAAATGAGGTATTTTTAACTTAAGAAGGAATGATTGGATCATAATGAAATTTCGTATATAGAAGGACCTCGTAACTCAGTTCTCTTATTTCAAATCCCGACCGGATCCAGTGTCATTGGGGGGGGGAATCTTGGAAAACGCTTACAGCAGAGAGATCAGGATGAAATTTGGTGGGAAGAATAAGCACAAGTCCAAGATACGTGACTAACATAACCGGATCAGATCTGGTCTCTTTGGTGGAGTTGGGGGGGGGGAGCTATACGGTAAAATTAGAAAAAATGAGGTATTTGTAGCTTATGAACGGGTGATTAGATCTTTATGAAATTTGATATTTAGTAGGATATTGTGCTTTTGAGCTCTCATTTTAAATCCTGACCAGATCCTTTGACATTTGGGGGAGTTGGAGGGGGAAACCAGAATTCTTGGAAAACGTGAAAATTGAGGTATCTTTGTCTTACGAATGGGTGATCGGATCTTAATGAAACTTGATATATAGAAGGATATTGTGTCTCAGACAATTCGTTTTCAATTCGAATCCAATCTGGGGACATAGGCGGTTTGAGGGGGGTAATAGAAATATTGGAAACCGGAAATCTTGGAAAATGCTTAGAGTGGAGAGATCGAGATGAAACTTGATGGGAAGAATTAGCACAAGTTATAGATATGTGATTGACATAATTGGAACGGATCCTTTGGGGGAGCTGGGAGGATGTTAATTTTTTGAAAAATTAGAAAAATTGAGGTTTTTTTAACTTGGAACGGGTGACCGGATCTTAATGAAATTTGATATTTCGAAAGAACTCATGTCTCAGAGCTCTTAATTCAAATCTCAACCAGATCTGTTGACATTGAGGGAAGTTGGAGGGGAAAACTGGAAATCTTGGGAAACCCTTAGAGTGGAGAAATTGGGATGAAATTTGGTGGATGGAATAAGCAAATGTCGTAGATACGTGATTGAAGTAACCGTACTGGATCTGTTCTCTTTGAGAGAGTTACGGGGTGCTTCTGGACGTGCTAGGACGGTGAAAACTGGTAGGCGTGTCAGGAAGCTGCACAAACTGACTTGATAAAATCAGTTTCCCCGCTTCGATCATCTGAGGGCTGAAGGGAGTGAAAAAATTAGAAAAAATGAGCATTTATAACGTACGAGTGGGTGATCGGATCTTAATGAATTTTGATCTTTAGAAGGACCTCGTCACTCAGAGCTTTTATTGTAAATCCCGACTGGCATTAAGCCTCTGATGTTCTTTTTAAGTCAATCTATTGATTCTTAGAATTTTGCTAAAGGTCATACCATATGAGCTCTTTGCTCGTGGCTCTTCCGGCCTCGTCACAAGTGCCATATGAGCTCTTTGCTCTTGTTTTGGTAGTTTGAGATTCATTTGTTATAAAAATTTTTAAAATATCATATTTTTACCTGACCGAAAAAATAGATATAGAATAACGGGAACCATTTATAAAAAAGAAGTTGAGTTAGTATTCTAAAACTTTGCATTGAAGTTTTACGTTCAAAAACATGTTTTTGGTTCGTTTGCAGGAACAGTTCAAAGCACATTGAATAAAATTGCAGTAAATTTATGTTGAGTTAAATCGGATTTTAGGGTATACATCACAATCATTCATAGTCAAAATGCACAACCATGTATAGTCAAAGTGGATCGTGAAATCCTTTAAAAATTTTAATATTGTTTTATATTTTTTTTTTCTGATGCTGCAATCATGGAGTTTGTTTTCAGGCTATATTTTCTGTGTTGAATCTCTTGATTATGTGAGAATAGCCCTGAATTGATTTGGAATCGTGGTCATTAATTCGTGTTTTATTTACTTTCTCATTCAGTTGCCTTTGTGTGTTGACATTTTCCCAATTATGCCATTGCTCTCATTCTCAACATAACACTTTCGCTTATTATTTTATTAGTTGTCTTTTCAATACCTTTCGTACAAAATAAGAAAGGCTTTCTTAGAATGAGAAAGTCTTTTTCACTCTTTTAGCTTCTATTGATATTGTGCTTTTTCTGTGCTAAATCTCTCAGGAATTTAGATATCTTGTAACTGTTCACTTTTATTAGTATTCAAATTTTATTGTTTTATGGACGTCTTCCCTGTTTAATCCGAGTGACTTACCTTTCGTCTAGCATATTTGGTAGACACTTGGTTTTGAAATATTATTGATGATCTGACCCAAGACCTAAATATTTTGCGCTTTTGAGTTTGTTATCTTCTACCCCCTAGTGAGATTACCCTCCATAATTATGCACATAATATTTCAAAAAGTTTTATTGTTTCTCTTCATATGGAATTTAAATTGAGTGATGGCCTTTGATTTTGCTGTATGAAAAATTGAAAATAGTTGTTTTCGTCTATGCATTTCGTCTTTGGCGTGACTAACGAGCGATTTTAAAAGGAGATTTTCGTTTTAATGGATAGATTAGACTAAGTTTTCACTTATTGGAGTGGAACAAATAGTTTTTTCATGGTTTTTCCCAGCTTTTTTTTTTGATCACTTGTTACATTGTCGATTTTAATGTCGGCGTACTGAGTTAAGAATGCATATCTGATTTTTTATATCTTTTTCATCTTTGAAACGCCAAAAAGTCAAAATGTTGATTATTTTTGAATAGATAATCCGTACCGTTTTCTCACTTAGAAATACTAACGCAATAATTCTAAGTGAATATGGTACATCTGTGGATTTCTCAAATATTGGTGCATTAGTTGAAAAAGGCCAACAGAAGGGTAAAAAATTAAGAAAATTCTGCTTGGACAGTACTCTAAAAATGAATGCTAAAAACTCGTGTTGTTACATCTTTTCTCATGGTTATTAGAATGAATGTTTGAGTATACTAAGCATAAATGTTTTATGGTCAAAAAGAAGATTACGAGGGAAAGAGTTTAAGAAATTTAATCAACCTGATTTGCGTTAATTAAAAAAAATATTTTTTTTTTAGCTGAAAGCGAAGAGCAACATCAAAACCTAACACAAAAAAATTTATTCCGTATATAAGGAGGATTGCCCCCTCTTCTATCCTTGTTCGTAACGCCAAAGCTTGATTTTTCTCCAATTCTTTAAGCACGACTGCTGAAGCACAAGTGCCTTTGAATTGGAATAAGAAACCTTTTTAAAGCACTAAAAAACTTAACTGCAACCAGTGAGGGTGGATGGGGTGATAGCCCCCTCATTAATTTCTGTTTGTTTTAAGCTTTAATTTTGCTCCGTAGCCTTCTTTCAGTCGAAAAAAAAACTTTTTTTTATTATCTAATTTCTAATAGTTTTTCAAATGATACCGATAAATATCCCTCCCCCTCCGTGGAATGTTTTCTACGGAAAATCCCCCCACAAAAGGTTCCACCTATGGAAAGTTTTTGCCGCGCAAATTCGCCCTCGGAAAATTCTTGTCGCGTAAAATCCCCCCGCCATAGGAAAGATCCTGTCTCGTAAAATCCCCCGGACAAGTCTCTCCTCGCTGAAAATTTTCTCCGGACAATTTTCCCTGGGAAAATCTTATTTTCGTTTAAGAAAAGACTTTTTTTTATATTTCTGATCGTTTTTCAATCGGAAGTTTTCCTCGCGGAAAACACCCCCACGGAAATTCTCCTACCCTTCCCCCAAGAAAATAAATACCCTGAGACAATTTTCTCCCCGCTGAAAATTTCAAGCACCAATGCAATAGTAAAGGAGTAGACCTATATATAATAGTAAAGTATAGTAGTAAAGAACTAGACTGCAGTACTCAAGAGGGATTAGACAACAACTCCCCACGATTCGTTCCATATTTAGCTCAAGACTCAATGAGGTTTAGAAAATTTGGTCATTAAAATCTATCATTCGAGACATACCCCTCCTCCTCAATTCGATGAACCCACTGTCCCTCATTCATAAAAGCTATCGTGCACTTATACATCACTGTGTTATGAAGCGAATCAGTTTTGTTAAATGAAGCATTAAAATAAATGTTAGAAACGTTTTTCTGTAACCAGAAGGTAGATACCACCCTGCAGCACGGCTTGTGGACATTGTGCACATTTTGCCACTGAAAATCCCCCAGAGAATTCTCTCCCTACTTAAAATTCTCTCGGAACATTCTCTTCACATGTAAAATTGTGCATTCAAAGAGAAAGTACGACAAATAAAAAGATTTTGTCTATGAATTTCGGGAAATTATCCTCTGTAATATTCCCAGAAAGTATCCTCCTCATGTAAAATTACCCTCGTGGTTAATCCTCAACCGCACCCGAAAATCCTTGCCAAAGGTGCCAGATGTTCCCAAGAAAAAATAATGTAAACGACAGGCAAATTGCATAATTTACAGGTTCTTTCCCCAGCGGCTTTGGAGGTCTATCCCCAGACGGATAGTTATTGGACCTTTCAACTAAGCTGAATCAAATGGTTATCTCAAAATTTCAATCAAATATTTCTGGGGAAAAGCGGATTTGGGAGAAGGGGGAAGCTGCCGCCAATCTTTTTGGCTGCTTAAAAAGGGCACTAGAAATTTTAATTTCCGTACGAATGAGCTTCACTTGATCTTCTAGGACCATTGGTTTGATACGATCACCTCTGGTAAAAAAAGAACAACTCGTATCCGTGATCTTCCTTCTGGCAAAAAAATATAAAATTCCACATTTTTGTAGATATGAGCTCTAAACCTCTTCAGTATGGTTCTGAAAAACGACATTTTGATAACAATTGATAAATAAAAAACAATGGGCTTTTCATGCCGACTCCAAATATATAAAATCTAATAAGTTTGATGTTACCCATGAAAAGCTACGAGCCTGAGAAAATTTGCCTGATTTTCGAAAAAAGGGGAAAACACCCCCAAAAGGTCAAGCGATCCAATGAAAATAACAACATATACCGTTCTGGGCATCATACACATGATTCCAAATGGACAGAATGTTATGAACAAAGCGAGAACAGAAAGAGTTTTTTCAAGGGAAAGCTATTCAAAGTGGAATTTTCGATGAAATTTATATAGAAACTAAGAAGATAAAACGGCTCCCATCGATAAACGCATAATTTGATGAAAAAAATTTGTCCCTAAACCTAAGTGCAAGGAAAAACAGAGATGTTGAGGGTAGTTTTGTAAACCCAATTTATAATAATTTAATACAAAGAGAGCCAACTAACATTTCTTCTCACTATAAACAAAGATTGGTTGGCCGTATTAACCCATATCAGGTCTTTTGTCAGGCAGAATTATAAAAGCTAGGGAAAGAATTCTGGTGCAATGTAATTTCTGAATGTTCTGTCATTTCTTTCGGCTTGACCTCTGTTCCAGTCATTTCTATCTCGATACAGATTACTTCGGTAGGCTGGATTTTGTTTTATATTCAACTTTTTTCCTTCCCTCTTTTTTTGAGTGAGGAGAACTACTTGGCGAAAGATCCTTGCCAAAATATCCGCTTAGTCTTTTTGTTGCTTCTTTTCCACTGGCTGGACATCCCCCTCGTTTAGGTTTCTTGTTTATTCTTGTGTTTATTTTATTCAACACAGGATTATTTTTTTTCTTGTTGTTTTGCAACACGCCACGGGCAAGTTGGTAAGCAGAAAAAACGAATATTCTCCAGTTGAAATGTTAGTTCGGTTACTATTTCACCTTACCTGATGGACTGCAATCGGCTAAGTTTCTCAAAATCCAGGATATATTCGATCATTCTAGAATATACAGGAAATACTATCGCCCTGGCCACAAAAAAGCTGGCTCTCTAAGATTATTATTTAATAACCGTTCTTGAAAAGCATATGTTATTGATCACTTTTATAGGTATTTACGCTTATACTTTTGTGTGCGTTTGTTTTTTTCTAAAAGGGACATATTGAAGAACATCAAACCTTTGGCCTGATAGTCGAGCTTTTTTGGATTCAAAGGGTTGTCTTAATATCAATGTAAAGATATTTGACCTCTGACAATAAAGTTAATAGGGGTTTTACTATTCTTTGCTTTGTTTAACTGGCTCAATTATCCTATTTTAATTGTTATATTATATTTCCAAGGATTCTTTGTCCATAAAGAGATCTATAGGCGATTTAAAAATGAATTATTTGTGATGATAAATGTCTTTGGAGTTTTATAAAGTTGAAGAGTACTTTTACTATTCTTTGCTTTGTTTAACTAGCTCAATTATCCTATTTTAATTGTTATACTATATTTCCAAGGATTCTTTGTCCATAAAGAGATCTATAGGCGATTTAAAAATGAATTATTTGTGATGATAAATGTCTTAGGAGTTTTTGGAAGTTGAAGTGTATCCAAAACTGTCGTGAATTTGCCTGCCTTTTGATTTAGCTCAGTTAAGCAAGTTTTATAGAGAGTTATTAGCACACCTGGCAAGCAGACCGTCTGCATAGGTGCATTTTGCGGCAAAACAATATTCCAAGGTTTTTTTTTGGGTATAGTGATGTGACTTTTGATGCGAATTAAGTCGAATTAGTGTTTGAGAATATATGAATTAATTAATTGTCATTTAGGGCCTCTTTGTCATTCGGAGCCGCAAGTTTTAAACTTGTTATTTAAGAAAAGGTCTTTCAAAAAACAAGATAAATAAAATCAAACGATTAAGATCATACAAATATTTTTTTTTCTTGTGTTCAAAATTACTGCTTTGTGGGGATCCACGTCTTGACTTGTGTCAAGTAAGTAAATGTCTCGATATCAAGCGAGTCTATTGCGCAGTCTTTTGGTTGTAATTTCTATAAATAATTTGACAAAATTATTACAGAGATGGACAACCGTATTGTGAGAAAGACTATCAACTTCGTTTTGGAGTCAAATGTGCATACTGTGACCGTTTCATTTCTGGTAAAGTTCTTCAGGCTGGAGATAATCACCATTTCCACCCTACCTGTGCTCGTTGCTCCAAATGTGGAGATCCTTTTGGTGATGGAGAAGAGATGTATTTGCAAGGTTAGTTGAAGTAGAGAGATCAAAAAATCAGGGTCTACTTCACGGTTGCTGGTTTTTAATCCCTCTTTTTTGCCTAATTGTGTAAATCTATTTAAAATCTGCAGGTTTTGTGTACATTATGGCTAAAAACACATTTTACATAGTTATAACCCTCGTGTTTATGAAAACCAAATTCCTAGTTGTGGATCTAGAAAAATAGGTACTATTTTAATATAGGTTGTTTTCCTTTCATGATTCAAATGTTAACCAGCTAAGACAGAAATGGCAGTCATTAAGTCTTCTAATATAAAATCTGCCATTTAACGATTGGCTGCGTTAGTCTACCGTGTCTCGAAAAGTTGGAAGATTGTCGCTCTATTTTGTGGTTCGAAGACACACAAGATAGTCGCCATATCAAACCCCGCATCCTTCAGCTAGATATCCTACAGACTGTGTTTTCTTTCATTAAAATATGGATAATCTAGAAAATGTGTACTAGTTTATATGTTTCATTCAAGTAATTGTTAGAGCTGCTATTTATAATGTATTTGAAATTTTAGTATGTAGCTTAAGTTTGCATCCTAGTCTTGAATGCCTTTTCCCTTTACAAAGGAATAATTTACCAGGTGAATATGTGCAGAATTTTGCTATTTTTACGTTGTCTATGATAATACTTTATCTTTTTTTTTTTAATTCAAATTCTTGAAACCTAAGGTTTACTGTCTTTTAAGTCAACTAATGTACAAAAACTGCCCCAACCGAATCATATTAAATTCTGTAATTTACGAAATTTTAAAGAAAAAAAAATCTCCATATAAATGGTTTTAAGAATAACTACATTTAAACTTAAAATAAAGTAAGAAAATTCTATATGGGAAGTATATTTTATTCTCTGGACAATGACCTTTGAGTGAAACTTCTTTTCGGTATCTCTTCTTTGATTGCTGTTTTAGATTGTTAGTCCAAGAAAATCTAGGCGACATTGTCCACTCTGGTAACTGATAATACATCGGAGAAAGGGAAAGAAGAAAGAAAGATATACATAGAAGCATGTTCAAGGACTAGCACCAGATCGAAGTGATAACGCATAATAATAGCTCCAAAGGCAAGATGAACAATAGGATATATTTTTCAAGTTTACTAAGAACTTACTTTCTACTTTGTTCTTTCAAGGTATTAAAAGTATGATTTTCATGATCTCGAATGTCAAAAAGCTCTACTATGGGAGTAAGCTGAAGTCCGACTGAACGGTCAGAGTTAACGGTATCCGGAAAATACGTCCATTTCCCAAAATCTTTTTGATATTGGACCCACCAAGTTTTTATTAATGGATAAAATAGTATAGTTGGAAAAAAATCTTTAAATATAAAATAAAAAGATAAGGCAGGCGTATCCACTCATTCTCCTTTTTTAAAGCTGTCTCACTTTAAGCTGACTCTTTGGTTCCATTACGCAATGTTTTCTTAGAATAGTAGATAGAAGAACCTAGAAATACTAAAATAGAACCATTTTATCACGGGTTGGAAAATACTGCCTTCTTTTTTACTAGCCGTTTCTGATTGTGATTTCGGTTGAATTTAGTCATTTGATTATCTGCGTCGGGGATTGAGCCAGATAAAAGGTGTCATATGCCCATCCTAAAATTTAAAGACTAAATAAAAAAGAGACAAGTTTTTTTCGACTGAAAGTAAGGAACAATATTAAAACTTATAACGAACGGGAATTATTCCATATCTAAGGGGAATTGTCCCCTCCTCTATCCCTCACTGGCTACGCTAAGAAATTACGGTGCTTTAAAAAAGCTTCTTATTCTAATTCCACGGTGCTTGTGTTTCAACAGTCTCCTTAATCAATTTGGGGAAAAAGTCAAACTTTGAAAATTTTGAGAGGTTGATAGTTCCATTGTTAAGGTATATTAAATAAAAAAAACAAGTTTTTTTAAAATGAAAGTAAGGAAAAACATTAAAACTTAAAACGAGCAGAAATTACTCCGTATATGAATGGGGCTTTTCCTCCTCAACGCCCCGCTCTTTACGCTAAAGTTTCTTACTTTTTTAAAAATAGAGTTAAGAGAAAGAGTCAAACTTTAGCGTAAAGAGCGAGGCGTTGAGGAGGAAAAGCCCCTTTTATATACGGAGTAATTTCTGTTCGTTTTAAGTTTTAATGTTGCTCCTTACTTTCATTTAAAAATTCTTGTTTTTTTTTTATTTAATTCCTGAACGTTTTTGAATTAATACATTAATAAAAAAATAAACATTAATATTAAACTAAACTAAACATTAATACATTAATAAGAAGTATAGTTAAGAGAAAGAGTCAAACTTAGCCTACTTCGAAATTTGCATATTTTTTTAGTAGCAAACTTACTCCGTATATGAAAGGGGCTTTTCTTCCTCAACGCCCCGCTCTTTACGCTAAAGTATTTTGCTGTTTTAAAAATAGAGTTAAGAGAAAGAGTGAAACTTTAGCGTAAAGAGCGGGGCGTTGATAAGGAAGCAGCCCCTTTCATATACGAAGTAATTTCTGCTCGTTTTAAGTTTTAATGTTGCTCCTTACTTTCATTTAAAAAAAACTTTTTTTTATTTAATGTATTATTTGTTTGTTTAAATTTGTTTGTATTTGTTTAAAATTTTATTTGAAGCTTGTCCGATTTCTATATGTACTAAGCTTGAAACTTTTGGTTTTCTTTTTTTAAGGTTTTCGAATTGTTTTAATCCCTTGTCAAAATATCAAACCATCATTGCAAATTTTCGTTTTTCGGGCCTTCCTACTGACATTATATAACTGTTTGCATTCAAACCTGTAGGCTACGCTTAATCACGTAGCTAATGGATTTTATCTATTTAAAAAAATAAACTATTTTAAAATTTTCAGGTATTTTTCTAGTTTGAATTAGAACATTAAAACTATTCCCCAGACACATTAAATATTTTTGCAGTGTACATAATAACTTTAGCGATTTTGAACTGAACTGGAAATTTTTTTTCTTGGCTTGAATAAAAAGTCATAGCTTATACTAATAAGAAAAGAAATTGGGTAATGATGTTTATATAACAACGATTTCTACTAAGCTTCAAGCTTCTGGTTTTCTTTTTAAAGTTTTTGAACTGTTATAATCCCTTGTTAAAATATATACAAATATTTTTCCAATTACCAGTTTTTTGCTCATTACGCAATTTAATGCCTTTTCATACTGAGGTCTGTTCAAAGATATTTGATTTTGCAATTTAATGTCTTTTCATGCTGTATCTTTTCAAAGATGTTTGGTTATTAAAGTAAGTCCAATTTCTAACAACGATGTCTGCTAAACTTGAAACTTTTGGTTTTCTTTTTTAAAGTTTTTTCTTTAAGCTTTTTGAATTCTTCTAGTCCCTTGTCAAAATAGATATTCATCATTTGTAATAAT
Organism: Artemia franciscana; assembly: GCF_032884065.1. Lineage (NCBI taxonomy): Eukaryota > Metazoa > Arthropoda > Branchiopoda > Anostraca > Artemiidae > Artemia > Artemia franciscana. The sequence continues at coordinate 23,222,098 of NC_088870.1, forward strand.
TGCAAATTTTCGTTTTTATGGCCTTTCCTCTGACATTATATAACTGGTTGCGTTCGAGAACGTTTTCTTTTCAAGTATTTTGGACTGTTGTAATTCCTTTTTAAAATATACACAAATATGTTTGCAGTTACCGGTTTTTTGCTCTTTATGCAATTTAATATCTTCATACTGCAGTTTTTTCAAAGTATTTTATTTTGAAGCTTGATTTTTATATGTACTAAGCTTGAAACTTTTGGTTTCCAAATTGGTTTCCGAAGGTTTTCGAATTATTTTAATCCCTTGTCAAAATATCGAACCATCATTGCAAATTTCCGTTTTTTGGGCCTTCCTACTGACATTATATAACTGGTTGCATTCAAACCTGTACGCTTAATTACGTAACTAGTGGAGTTTATCTAACAAAAAAATAAACTAATTTTAAAATTTTCAGGTATTTTTCTAGTTTGAATTAGAACATTAAAATTGTTCCCCGGGCACCGTAAATATTTTTTCAGTGTACATAATAACTTTAGCGATTCTGAACTAAACTTGAAATTTTTTTCTTGGTTTGAATAAAAAGACTACGTATACTTATAAGAAAAGAAATGCGGTAATGATGTTTTTATAACAACGATTTCAGCTAAGCTTCAAACTTCTGGTTTTCTTTTTTGAGGTTTTTGAATTGTTGTAATCCATTGTTAATATATATACAGATATTTTTGCAATTACCAGTTTTCTGCTCTTTACGCATATTAATGTCTTTACATATGGTGTCTATTCAAAGATATTTGACTGTTACTGCAAGTCCGATTTCTAACGGCGATTTCTACCAGCTTGTATTACGTGTAACTCATTTGGAGTATATAGACATTCATATCTTATTAATCTCTCTAAATATAAAATTCTATTAGAGGTAGGAAAGTCTTTGAAATATAAAATTTTGAAATTGTTGCTTGAATAAAGTATTACATTTTCTTATCAGACAAGGAATCACTAAGCTGGCTTAATCCCAAATTAAAACAGTTTAGTCACCGAAACTTTTTGGCAATATGGCAACTATGTTTTTGCATAATATTACGAATGTCTTTCCTCGTAGGTGCGGCTATTTGGCATCCTCGATGTGGACCAGGTCCGGCTGAAGGTGGAACGGTCCTTAATGGTGGAATAGCGAATGTTTCCCAAATTTCTGAGGTTACGTCAGAGGGCAGAGAGTCAAGAATTAGTTCTTCTGCTGCGAGTGAAATTCAGGTAATCCCTTTTGAAAGACGAAAGAGAAGGGGGGGGGGTGGCAAAGCACATTGTTAAATGTCTAGAGAGGTAGGAAAACTTTTTTTCCAATAACAGTCCTAAAAAAGCAATTGTTGAGCAAAATTACCCAATAAGAGATTTTTTAAAATCTAGAGGGATGTGTGCACAAAATCCCCTCTCCTCTAATTGACGCTACAGCGATTGGAATCTCTTAGTGAAAGGAATACTACATAAAAAGAATTTCATCATTCAGTTTGCTTTATATCTCAAAAACATATCATATTCGATTTAGTACGATACTTCAACCATTAGAAAATACCTATCTCATCTCTGAGTATGATCATCTAAATTGATGTTGTTCAAAGTTTCAAGCTGAATTGGTGACGATTGAGAGCTGGGTAAGCAATTACAGCATAAATTAAATATATATATATATATATATATATATATATATATATATATATATATATATATATATATATCCCGACTTCATTTCGAATGGGAAGTCAATAATAAGAGCCGATCCTTTTTGTTTTCTAGGATTGAATCCCCCGTTTCTCGTAAGGGCTGAACACCTTGCAAGATGATCCTGGCTTTGGAAGCTAGGAATTATCCTGTGATCCACTAGATTTCTCCCCGATCAATCCATTCTTCTCCATTCGCGTCTTACATTAGGCTCAATATTGAACGTATATGCTTGTCTTCTTTTTGTCATTGCCCCAGAAACTCTTAATTATTCCTCTCCAAGCGAATCCACGGTAGAGTAATCAGACTGATAACGTATGCTAAATATCTTACAAATCCGCTTCGACTTTGATAGGAGTGCCTTTACAATGCTTTATATATATTTATAGTACTTCCATTGGAGGGCTTGTTTAGGCCAATATCTGGGAGAATTAAGCCAATGATAGCTATTCATCATAGTGCTCGTTAGGACTATCTAAAGTAGGGAATTCCCCCGCCAAGAAGATCAAAAAGAGGACTTCGATTTATGTATTGTCACCTCCCAGCAGCGGTTATCCCAAAGATCTGTTCTCTTAATTGTTCTAAGAGAAGATGTTATACATATTCAAAATAAGAATAAGTTTGCTAGGACTAGCCGCATTTCTTCTCGTCCGTGAAACCTAATTGAAAAAGAAGGCCCCGTGTACATATCAATTTGGATAAGAAGTCTTACTGTTCATTTAGTTTATTTCAGTTGGGATGTAGGATGGATCATCATAGAAATGTCTTTATTTTTTCATAAGCTGCACCCTAAGAAACTAATGACAGTTTATCGAGCCAGTATTAGTTTTCTGAACCCACGCACCCAGAGTCGTATCCGAAATTTTTTTTTTTCAGAGGGGGATTAAAAAACAATAAATTAAAAAAAATATCAAAATTTGTTTATATTCATTTTGTCACGTTTTTACGAGTCGGACAAAGATTTCGGGGGTGAGGCTTAAACCCCCTAACCCTACCCTCCACCCTGGATACAGCCTTGCACACATCTTAATGACTTAAATGTATAATAAGTTATTTCTGGCAGTCATGTTCTTAGTTGATTTTTCTACTATTTTTAGGCCATCCTTTTCTAAAAGATGCATTTTGTTGAATGCCGTTTTCTTTCCTTGTTGTGAAATGTCTAGGCTTATTAAAAAAGAGTCCTCGCATCCGATTAGAGCAGATTAGGGGGAGAGTAGCAAAGATATGCGATCTAAAGACTGTAATAATAATTTTAGATAGTTTATAATTATCTAATAATGTTAAATAATTGCAGAGATTCTTGTGGAAATAAAGAAACTAGGAAATAAAAATTCAGAAAAAAGCATTGGTTTTTATTAATTCTCCCAAGGCTGATTTCTAAGGAATGACAAACCGTCTAGTATTATAATAAAAGAAAAAATAAGTCGGAACCTCACATCACTGTGATTTCACACAGAAAGGTAAGTTTAGCACCTTTTTTCCAGCAGGCATCATGAGGTATTGTAGCACACGCTGAAACATTCCAATGCAACCGGCAAATGGCTTGCGCAGAGCAATATAGCAGATGAATATTTAAAAGATTGGCATACTCGGGTGTTATTTCTATGACTATATATTGTGTTTTGTTATACCCAACTTGGAACAGCAGTACCTGGCTCAGTCCTAGTATTAGGACAGAGCCAGGGTTTCCCTTCTCTAAGCTGTGTCTCTATTTATTTTGCTTCTTATTTTCAGAATGGCACTGTGTATGACATAGCGTAGCTTTCCTCGATTTTGCTTTTATTTTTCTTATAAAGGCTTTATTTGTTTTGTTGATGCCACATCTATTTTTTGATCCATAAAGTTCCTCCTCGGTAAAAAAATGAAAAAAAAACGAGAAAAAAAATCAAGAAAGAAAAGTTTTTTCGTGTTGTATTCAGAAAGCCCATACCTTATTGTGGTATTCTTCCTAGAATCTGTTTGATTGATGTTTGATGCTTGATAAAATATACCTGAAACTTGGAAGACAGAAGATGAAATCTCAATTGAGTATAGAATAGGAAAATTGCAATGGAAAGTCCAAAAATGATATTTGTAATATACATGGCGATCCCTGTATATTTTGCAGTTTGGTTAACGAACCTCCGAAGAGGTCAGTGCTACTGAATTGGTTTTGGATTAGCACTTTTTACGCTTTTTTTACAGTTTTAAGTGTAAATGAGCCAGAAGTAAAAGTTGTTCTTCTTCCTTTTATCCCATCTACATTTGAAATAACCACCCATATAGTACCACTGCTCAGTATGCTACTACGGGGTTAAATATTTGACTTGTTTCGCAAATTTTTTAAAGTAAAGGTAATTGACTGCTTTTCCTACATATTGGGTAACTGTGCTCAAATTCATCTACATGTTTGAATATATATGGATTCTTTTTGTATTTAAAAATTTTCAGATTTTAAATTTATTCTATATAAATCTATTGATAAATGTACTTTGTTATTTATGTATGGCTGGTTTTTCCCTGTAGTAAATTTTAGTCTTATTTCGACCGTATGCTTTGCTTTATTTTGCTGTATTTAGTTTTATTTTGAGCATCGGCTTTTTCTTTTCAGTTTTCTCGCTCGCGTACCCCCAGCATAAATGGATCCGCATTTAGTCCTTATAGCAGCTATTCCAGAAAGGTTTGTATTATTGATTGCTTTATAGAGATTGATCGTGTAAAATTTGATATATAACACATGTAAAACCATTATCTGAAAAATATAATAGGAAAGTTCCTATTATAATGATCGGGGGAAAGACTCCTATGTATCTTTGATCGGGAAGTAAGCTTTTAGAGAAAATTGAAGAAAACCCAAGTCTTTAAAATCTTTCCGCGCCTTTTTCTCGCTTGACAACTTGTTGTAAAATTAGGCATAGTGAACTGAAAAACGGAAAATTCAGGTAGGGCTGCTTACAGGGTACCGGTTAAGATTTCTTAAATAAACCCCGAATAGTTCTCCTTTTATTTATATGGTACCGTGAATGTCTGAAATCTGGTTAATGTCGGGATTTACTGATGAATGTCCGAAAATCATTTTCTTCTGCTTGGATTCAATTAGCTTTGCGAGTCAGCTTTTTCGGTCTTATGCAAGCTATGATGGTAAGAGTTAAAGTTAGGTTAAATTGTGCTTAGTTTAGGCTAGGTTAAATTTGGTTATAGACATGAGAAATGGGTTGAAAACTTTAGCTAACCTAACCAAACATATTCTAAAGTAATCTGTCATCATCAAACCTTGCATTAAATTGATAAAGTTGACTGGCAGTGCTGACTAAATCCAAGGAGAAAAAAAAGGTATAAAGGTATTTCGGACATTCAACTGTCAATGTTAAAATTTTTGGAATTTGAATTCTTAGTATGTGAAAAGTGTCAGGTCTGAATTTCTGTTTTTAAATTTTTATATATACAGTAGGAACTGCTACCATCTCAAACGGTAATCGCATAAGCTTGGCCTAAAAATGTTCTTTCTGATATTTAACACCTACCGGCACCCCAAAAAGGAAATCGTCTATGTGTATATACGTCTAAACCTGTATGTCCTTATTCCGCTTATGTGAAAATTTTCGAAGTTGTTCTATTTCCTCAGGTAATTGTAGAGATTAAAAGTAAAAAATACAGCACTGAACTATACAGTCCTTACCGGTGGTGCTGATGACTGTTTCTTCACCCTCCAGCAAGGTGGTTGAAGGTCAGCCATCCTGTCCTATTACTCACCCTTCCTGTACCTTACTTGGATTTCTCCAGGTACCCATTTAGAGCTGGGTTGACTCTGTGTGGTTTGTTTAAATTTACCTTTCCTAGGCATGATAAAACCTAGAACATTACAACGTCCTGTTTTTGTAACAAGATGTTCTTTTGGTTGTATTATAACATGTGAATCATCGAGACTATTAACTTTAACAACAGTGTTTTTACTGAAATAACAGCATGTAATTTTTTTCCCTGTCACGTATCATAGCTCATAAATCTCTAGGATAAATGCCAATTTCGGCTTTTTGAACTAGACAGTAGACATATAAAATTTCTCTAACATTCCAAGAGTCAGAAATTATGACATACGGATAGTTAAAAATTGAATTAACTGGTTACCTCTTTGAGTAGGAGGATGAGGTCAATTTAAAGTTATTGAGGAGCGTGTCGACAGAATTGAAATGTTTACCTTAATCCGTCTTTTGATAATAGGTGAAACTACTGCTGCTTATGGATATTTTGGATTAGTTCGTCTATTTCTTTATCATTTTCAGTGATTTCAAGATTTTCAGAATAGATTTTTTTTTGCTGTAAATTCTGAGAAAACTTCAGTTTTTGTTAAGGAAGATCGATTTTCAGTATTAACAGAATTGTTGCGGAAAAATTACTTACCGAATTAAAAGTTTCTATTTCTCAGAAACGTTGTATCGGAACTTCGTTTCCTCCACTGTACACTTGAGCGTGACGTACCAAACTATGTTGCTTGTTTATTGTTTTTTAATGAGCACTGAGCACCGCGACATCAGTCTCGAATTTCAGCCCTTTTCCGGTGTCCCTGGTGATCCAGGATATGAAACTTTTCATAACAATCGTGAATAAGAATTTAGAATTAAGACCAAAATTTCAAATGATTATAAATGTTAGATTATTTGTTTGAAATTTTTCGTCCCTAAAATTTCGGTACCTGTGGCAAGTGTCTCCTCGGATCAAGCTATATATCGACAATCATATGCAGCTAACATATATTGAAATCACTTGCAATTTATCGCTCTTTAAGGCTAGGAATTGCCCTACATTGGAAACCACATTTAATAAAATTATTATCCAGTTAGTATTTCACTTTCTTATACACTTCACGCATCATGGCGGCTAGTCTAAAATCAGTTTTCCCTGGTACTTTAAATGATGCCTAAAAAATGTATGCTTCCTGGTAACAATCGTGAGTAAACTCTGTAGAATAGCCGATGCATTTTTGACTTTTTGGATAAATCCTTTGGCTTTAGATAATATTCTATGTAAAGTTTAACTTGTTGAAATTGGAATGTTTACCCTAGTAACTTAGTATCGTTATAATTGAATTATCCTTATATTAATGTTCCTGTAATTGAACAGAAACTATTGAAATAATTATGATAATATTCAATGGAACTGAAAATTGAACAATTATATTTTAATATCTGTTTACTTCTTCTCAAATTACTGTAAATTAATTTATAACAAAAGACCAAATTTTATTTCTCTCTTACGAAACAGAAACTTGACTTTGGAAGACTTGTCAGGTGTCCAAATATTCGTTCTTGAAATTATGTTCATGACCACGCATTCTATTTTTATGAAACTTTGGCATAAATTTTGGGCGGCTAATTTACTTGGCTTAATTAAACAAGTTTTAGACTGAGATGTCTCATGTTTCTTTGCTAAAAGGAAGTTTTAATGTAATTAGAAATTATGCTTATCTTTGTAGAATTTTTAGAAGCCATGTAACGTTTTTCTTGATTGTTACATTTTTTCTACATGTTTTGGTGACATGATAATTGTTTTAAGAATAAAATAACGTGATTTTTTTTTTTTTGATACTAAGCAACATCATAGAACCTTATATTTACAGAAAAAGAAAGGAAATAATTTTTTTTCTAAGAACTGTTGCTGTTTTCCAATAAAGGACAGCATATAAGATGGAATATATTAAGTTCAGTTAAGATTATTTGCAGATAGGCATAATGGTCCATTTATTATATTTTCATGATTGCAAATGGTTTAATCTAATGAGAAAAAACACCAAGTTTTCTTTATTCAGTATTTAATCAACATGTTTAATTATATGTTTGATTATGGCTTTATGTGTTTTTTAACACTTCATTATTTTTGTACGGTTAATTTGAATTTGCGTTTGATCGTGAAAATTGGTATTCGTGGCTTCTAGCGTTTATACACGGTAAGAAGCTTCTTGATTAGGAAGCATTAAGCTTAATACTTTCGAGCAATCTTCGTTTTAAACGATATTATCCGTAGAAAAGAAAAAACAATTCTTATTGTTTTAGCTTATTCAAAATTACAGGTACGTCGAAATACTTCATTCCAGTGGCATAACTTGCCAAACTGAGTTTTTTTTTTGTAAGTTGGAGGAAGGGACATGTAGGTTTCACGATTTGCCACTTGCACTGATCGGGATATATATCTTCACAAATTGTATTAAAATGTATAGAAGCATGATGCTTCGTGCTACATTCCTGAGTATTAGACTCTTTTACCTACTGGTGTAACAGATAGGGGGGGGGGGCATAAGTGTCCACAGTGCTGGCAACTTTATATCTAACTCAAAATCTTGAAAAGTATACATAATGTGATAAGGCTTTGGACTGCCAAACTGGTAATTAATGTGGAAAAATACGCCAGTAGTTTTGGAATGAAAGACTTTAGGCCAAAAAAATTTGCTGAAAAGTATGTTGGGAGAAAAAAAAGAAAGAAATTCCGCTAAAAATTTTTCTGAATTGCTGTAGCTAAACCAAGGTCGTGTGTGAGGGGAATCATGGTTTGAACCCCTGAAATTATTGTCTGACCCGTAAAAGTGTAACAAATTATTAACAAATGTTTGATCCGTTTTAAAAAAATTTTGTGACCTCCCCTCCCTCCGAACAAAAATCTTGGATACGTCCTTGAACTGAACATTACTTCATGAAATGAACATTATCCAGTATATCATTCTTGGAAGGTGTTTCTGGTGGCTATAGACTGGCTAACGAAAGTGAAAGGAAGAAAAGCGACAAAAAAGAAGAAAGGAAAGATTGAGAAAAAGGATAAGAAAATTGTTTTTGCAATTGATAATTGTGTTGAATGTATATATCAATCTACTTACAGTGGATAAGTTTTCAATCTTGATAAAATTTAGAGATTAATTTCACGTGGCTGTTTGTTTCATCCCTCTTAATGGCCTTTGAATCTATACTAAATTTGCCTAAGGATATCATCAACCCTTTTTCTTAGTGAGAAATAAAATCGTAGTTTTACCCTTATAGTTTTGAAACTGTTGTTGAATACTATGTTTATTTCTAAAATTTCTTTTTCAGTACTCTGGAAATCGGTCATATAGTCCTGGTTTGATGCTACGTGATTATAATAAAATGCACCCAGATGACATTAGTCGTATTTACACGTACAGCTATTTAACCGCTGAGCCGACTCAGGGATATATGAAGAGACCAATTGAACCTTATGATAAGCCGCCGAAGTCACCCCATTTTCATCGACCAATTTGTAGGTACCCTTTGAAAGTTTTGAATTGACAGGACTACTCAATCACGGTAATAAAAAAGGAATACTGAAAAGACTTTTAGAATAATATGTAAAATAAATTACATTCAGACCATATTCATAAATTTTTAAGGATGTCAATTTGGGATAAATTCATTAGCTTTTAGAATATTTTGCGCAAAATGGTCGTAATATTAATTTAGGTCTCCAGCTATGTCCAAGTACTCAAGGTTCACATAGTAGCCCCTGGGTCCTGTCTCTGACATAAGTGACGTAAATTGTACAACATGGAAAGAAGTCTAAATCTCAAATTTGTCTCACTTTAAGTAAATAAGTAAGTTTTATTGTACTAAAAGCCCTAGGGCCATGGAAATACGAAACAAAAAGAAAATTTACATTTAAATAATTTTCATTACATAAAACAAACAAAGAGAAAAACTAAGGACAAAAATCTACTTCTCTGCTCCATTGCCAACCTGAGAAATCGTCTTAAATTTTAATACTCGCAAAACATTCATCCCTCATTGCATTCACCTGCCATCTTTCCTCAAACTCACACTTTCCATATACTTCATCTCTCAACTAATCCAGTTCCACACACTCATACGTCACATAACCCACACTCTCATCTCTACTTCCACACATTAGGCACAAATAAGGACCATCTTGCCCTCTCCTCCTCTTTAAATGCTTCCTTCAATATTTGGTTTAGTTGAATTATTCTTTCCCTTTAGCGTTTTTGTCAACAGCTTTCCTGACAACCCGATAGGATGTTGAATACACTTCTCTCAGTTGTTGTCCATAGCTTTTCTAAAAATGATGCTGGAATTGTCTATCCTGTAAAATGTTTACTGTTTTTTTTCTCTGTCGGATAAGGATAAATGCCCTGAAACAAATAAGACCGAATGTACTTGTAACATATGTGAACAGCTTCCCTATTGACGAGAGGCAATATTGCACATTTAATTTTTTCGGTTGATGAAGATGGCTTTAGCTCTAACAGACACTAATTTATGGTTCAGCTCTCCTCTATAAAAATTGAATAGTATTTAAATAGTGAGACTAAATGCATCTGCATGCCTGTACCATTTGAGCCGTGCATCCTGAAAAAATCAAGGAAGTTTTAATGTAAGCATAGAATATAAAATTTAAATTGCAGCTGTCTACGTTAAATCCGTTTTAAGATAAACTATTTTGAGACATTAGACAAATGTTAAAACGAAAGAATTTCAAGAAAAGGATCAATCGATGATTAGGAGTACATCAACAGGTGGATACTTCGCAGCTGTGAATAAAATATACTTAATTAGCAGTCCACACGTTCTTGCCAGGAGATACAGAAAGAAAACTTTTCCGCCAGACGATCATGTTGCTCCAGATTTTCAACATCAGCTAGAGTAAAAATTGTATAAAATGCTTTTTAATATATTTTATAATATAGAGGACCAATTGTGTATCCAAGATTTTTATTGGGCGGGGGGGGGGGCAAAAAACTAAAACACGCATAACAATTTGTTTATATGCATTTGTTTACGTTTGGACGAGTCGGAAGTTGTTTTTTTTTGGGGGGGGGGGAGACCCCCACCCCCTTCCATTAGATACGGCCTTGTGTAGGACATATATAGTGAATATGATGCATTATCTCTCACGATGACGTTATGCATTCGGATTTAATGAATGTGTGACCTTCTAAGCTGTGACCTAACTTTTGTTCTTTGCAAAAGAACATAATAATAATAATAATTTATTTATAACCCACAAAGTACATTAAACTGTGGAGTAAACACACAAAAAAAGAAAAAACAAGACAAAAAACATAACAACATAAATAACATAGCAGCATAACAACATACAACATAAATAAATTACCTCCATTCAAAAAATGGCCAAAGAGGGTCTAAAACACCGATCATTTGCCGAGTTTTAAGACATATATCTTTAGATAAATGTTTCAGTCGGGAGGGCGCATCAACGATGTCAAATTTAGAGACGACTGTATGATTCCGATACCACCGAGGCAGACGCAGCAAATACTTGCAATACTTAAAATATCCTGAGCGTATTTTCTTTGTATCCTTCTTGCGAAGGAGGAAAGCAAAACCAGAAAGATAAAAAACCAGAAAAGATATGTATATTCTTCACGTTTAGAGCTAGATGAACCATATATCATTATTGTTGCTACTGTATTGAACGATGGTATCCAAGAAACTGTTGTTTTTTCATTTTAGATATGTTTATAATTAAGCGATAATTTGTGCCAGCCTTTTACTTATACTGAGTAATGTGTAGCTGTCTTTCCACCTTGTGACTTTTTTTTCTTTTAACGCGTTCCATACTATATTTTTTTTTCAAACACCAAAAAACAATAAGAAGAATCGGGAATTCTTTTCGCAAGACAGTGGGAAACAAATTAGAATTAATATTTCGGCCCTATGTCTAACGGCCGTCCTCAGCAAGACAAAAATATATAAGAAGGAAAAATCTTTCACAAGGTCTGACATTTTCTCAGGTGTTCGTATACCAGGAAAAATTCACAGTATGTTAGAAAAAGAAAATTTTGTCTGGTGTGAAACCGGAAGCTGCAAAAATACGCTAAACTGTTGTGGACTCAGGTTTACTATGAAAGCAGCTTAAACGGGACGGTTTCCAGTTCTGATAATCCAATGTCTGACTAGCATACTTTTTGTTATTCGACGTTCATATATTCGTAAAAAGAAAAAGATTAAGAAGATGTTAAAATCAAATAAGATTGCAAGAATACATCTTTAATTCTTCAAAACAAAGAAGAACAATCTAAAATTTTACACAAATATTTATAACAGGGTTTATCCTTAACCATTGTTTAATATTAAACCATTTATTTTTTATTTTTATTTTTTTTTTTTACAGCTGCTGGTTCGAAAGCAAGAAGTCCTTCATATCCTGGCTATCGAACGTCTAAGCCAGCCATGAAAGTACTTATTGATTCTTTGGAGAAGGAACATCCTCGGCCAAAGTCTCCACATATGAACAACGAAGAACCAATCGAACTATCCCATTTTCCCGCCGGCCATCGACCAAAGCCTGACGAAAAAGCGAAAATCGAACGAGATGACTTTCCAGCCCCACCTTATCCTTACACTGATCCAGGTCGGTATTCCTCTGGATTTTTGTGATATCGTAACAAACTTCATCTCATAATGCTAAACTTTGCTATTTAAATTTTGCTATGCATGTCATCCCATAAAACATGCTCTGAATTGTTTTTTAGTTATTAAAAGAAATACCGGAATCACTCTTGTTTTAATTAGCCACTAAAAAGGGTCCAAAATTGCATAGTGCTTGGCATTCAACTACAAGGTTTGAAATGCTACCCTCTTTAACACATCAAGTTGGCCAAGTATAAGGATCTCCATTACCAAATCCAGATTTCTATCAAGTAATCTGTCTAAACATTAATTCAAATAATTAGTTTTGAGTCAAAACAAAGCTTCCAGGTTTTCTGGGAATGTATCTAGTTTTAAATAATCGACTTTCAAAATGCCAGACTCTTGGGAGAGTTCTTATTTCCAAATTTTTGTAACTGACTTTTCCCTGATTTCTCCCAAAGCTAGCTGCTAAACTTAAAATAAAAAGTACTTTTTCTGTTTTTTATTCCATCCCCCCAACAGTGCGAAAAACCAATCCCATATAGGAAAGATGTAACCGAGTATGGCCTTGTCCTCTGCCCGCTTGAAGCTGTGGATAATCTGCCTTTGAAAGTGTATCCACGTGTAACCTGTAGCATTTTTAGCCAGTACTTTATTGCTTTTCTTAATCTATATTACCCTTGAAAGAAATTGTATAATTAGCCCCCATAATCTTTGGTTTTAGTTTGTCGCGTCTAAAGCAGTTAGTTTTTATAGTTGTGGTATTAGACTGATTCCAAATAACGCGTCACCAGCCATGTCTCTAGCTCCCCTCCCAATGAATTTTCTAGGGAATACGAAACGTTACGTACAAATATTTCTTAGATATTAAACGAAACACAGGTTCTCTATTGAGGATGGAAAACGGGTTTGCTGCTATTTCAAGCAGAATATCCTGTAATCTTTTCTCGCACTTGATAATCAAGTTATTCCTGTATTATTTCTTTATGTTTTTTACAAACTCATATTTTATTTTTTAGAACTAGGCATAAGAAATTTTTGTCTAGCTGGATCTTTTTTCAAAACTGATTTCATGTAAGCTACTTTTTAAGTCCTGATTCATTTGGTGTTTTGGGGTAAACCCGCAATTCATCTAGCCGCGGGAAATCCAGTTTTCTATCAATTTTATTGAGAACTGTGCTCCTACGCTCTTTTAGATGTCGTTTTGTTCTGACCAAATGGAAATACGTTTATTGTTTGATGAATAGTTGTCGAGATCAATATTTTTGTCCAGATATTTATATTATTGACTTTTTCTTATTCTATTTTAGAGCGGCGACGACGTTGGTCTGGCAGTGTAAAAAATATGTCTGTAGCTGGTTCTGATGGTGAGCATGATTACGAAGAAGAAGTTGATTCAGATACACTCTCTAGTCACACAGACGATCCTAAACTTAAGGTAAGATCAGTGATTTTCGATCATCTTTATTCAGAAAAGGAATTTATATTCATTTCGGTCGATTGGCACTTGGGTTACTTATTTGATATTTAGAGTCTGTGGTTTTCTTTTCTCTTCTCCTGGGGAAGGGGAGCGCAAAGGAAGAAAATAGGGAAATGTTCTCAAATATTATGCTCTCTGTTAACTTTCTTTCCGTTAACTCCTTGATTCTGTTGTAACAATATTGATTGTAAGCTACCACTGCCGACATATTTTAACATGTAGTGGTCTTTTTGCCAGCTGCATTTTCAACTACCATATGCGAGCAGAGCCTAGTAGGATATCTCGTTTTTTTTTGTTTTTTTTTTTCATTTTTTATTTTCTAAGTGCAGCATCTACAGTTTTCAGAAACTTTTTTTTTCTTATCCTTAGCTCTCATATAGAAATTTAAGTATGTCTTAATCCATACAAGTTATTTACTCGAGATACTCTTTATACCATTAATTATCACTATATAAAGCATCTGTTGCGACTGGTCTCTGGTGTAGACAGGAAGTAGATCGCGTATAAAAACCAACAAATACAAATATTAAAATAAAGGTTCTTCTATCATCACATAGTAATACTAGCAAAACTAAATTGATGTTGTACATTTTAAATAAGACGTTTTCCTCACTTTGGATTAAAAAGGAAATCGAAAACGTTGTTGCATAGAAAGTTAAAGAATCCAAGCCAGGAATCTCTTTGTACCCTCTCGGATCCAATGTAGGATTCTTTTCATATTGGAAGCTTTTTTCCTCTTCTTTCTTTGCGTCTCAACTAACCGTTACTATCAAGAACGTAAAAATTTCACTGACTAGTTTTTAGTTTTATAAATTTGAAATGATAATTCTCATGGAAAGTTAGTTTAAATTGTTTGTTGCTTTTCCTTCAAATTGTGCGGTAGTACTTTTCATTTTGTTTTAGTATACTTTGTACTAATGTAATCTCGTTCACTTGCGTTCAAATTATTTATAGTTTCCAAACGGAGTTTCTCTGGTGTCGAGTTCACCTTTCATGTACTTAATTGAAATTTAGCTAATGCCTGTCACTAATTCATGCTCAAATACCGATATTTTGGATGTATAATCTTGGATAGAACCTAAATTCAGGAGAAGGGGGGGGGGGGAAATGTGAAAAAAAAATGCTGAAGTATATACTTTTACTGCTGCTAGCTACTCACCGCAGCTTCAAGCCGCCTAAGGCAAACACAGATACGTACGCTCCTTCTCCATTTGAATATATTCAAAGCCTTCCTCTTTGCACCCTCCTGTGAAGTTACACTTTCCCTTAAATCTTTCCTTACGATATCCTCCGAGCCCAACCGAGGGTGGTCTGCTTTCCGTTTAGATCCAGACCTAGACGACTGGCCAAAAAGGATAACCTGTCATCCTTCATTCACTGAACGTGCCCTAGTCAACTCGACCTTTCTCTCATTATAGCTCTATAAGGTGGGATTGAACCACACTTTTGGTTCAGCCTACTGTTTGAAATACTGTCAGTCACTCGGGTAACCAAAACAATCCGTAGAAAATTCCTCTGGACAACATCAAGCAAATCTTCCTCCGTTTTTCGGAGCGTCCATGCTTATGACCAATGTCATTACTGTAGCTTTCAATATTCTTGTCTTGGTTCGCAAACTTATTTCCTATTCTTCCAAACTTGAGCCTTTGCTGTGAGAATGTATCAGAAATCGTAAAAGTGGTGACCCTGGGGAACCGGGGGCGAAATGCCCCCCTCCCTCACCCCACACATAGGCCTGGCAGTACAGTCTTGTTTGCATACCGAAAGAGGAAACATATCTAGCTATTTATCGTTTTATGAAGATATTTCTCAAGATAGGCTGAATATTGTTGTTTCCTTAACTAGATAGAAAGTGTTTCCTTAACGAGATGGAAAATGGAATAGAAAGTGAGAAAAATCCCTCTTGTGAATCTTTGTTCATGATTCACGTTTGCAAAATGTGTTACTTCACGGAAGATTGGGAAACCGGCCAAGATTTGCACAAAAAGTGCTTTAAAATCTCAGGGTTAAAGACTTGAAGTGCTAAATGCAATTGTGTGTTACAATTGTATAAAAATCATGGAAACTTTACCTTTTATAAGTTTTAACATTTAAACCTTCGAACAAGATTTTTTCTCCGCGAAAGGCTAGATAATTTTATTTTCGCTCCCTAGTGAAATTAAGAAGCTTGTGTTTTTCACAATTATGATTACTAGATGCTATGTGGGTAGTTCAAAAACCAATTCAAATAACTACATTTTTCAATTTTGAATATTTCAGCGTCAAAGCACTTGATTGACTAAAATTTGTATGTTTAGGCCTACGTTGATAGTTCCCTGAAAATAAAAATATCAGCAATATCAGTAAGAATTTCTATGATTTTATTCTAAATTACCTTTTTTAAAACGGGCTTATCCATACACTTTAAATTGTACTCAAACACGTAAAATAATCACTAAAAACATCAGTAATTGTTCCTCTAACTAATTTTTTATTAGTATCCCCTGCTATATTTTCCTCAAATTTTCCCTCTATCCTTAAGCACATTAGCAAATGCTAGGAATATTAAAGAAATTTTTTTATACTTGGTAATAGCAGGGTGTTACAGAAGCTATAATAGAGACTGAAACATACTGGGAAATTAGTCCTCCATCACATGTGCTTGGCCTGCAAAGATAAGGTTGCTAAGTTTTTTCAAAGTAGGAAAAAAGGTCCTGCTGATCATTTTAATCTTCTTTTAATCCTCTATTTCATGATTTATCACTATTGTATCGTAACTGTTATTTCTGATTTCAAATATTTCGTAATTATGGTTTGAAAACTATATCGTTGTTCCATGTCCGTTTGTACCAGCTTAGAAGTTATCTGCCAGTGTGTCTGATTACCTGAATATGAGTAATTAATTTCATAATTAAATAGTGGATTAATTGAACAATATAATTAGTAATAATCATAAAATTTTGAAGAAAAAATAGAATTAACCAGAAAAAATACGAGTGAACTAATTATAATCCACCTGAATATTAAGAAATCTGGATATGAATTAACGCAGAAAAATCATTGTAATATGCTATTAGGTAAACAGCTGCCATGCAGCTGTGATTTGAACAGGTTCATTTCTGATAGGCTGTTGTTTGAACTTCATCAAAATGAGAGAGCTCTAAAAAGTTACCAGAGGAAATGCCTGTTGATGGCATGGAAGAAAAAACGCTTAGAGGCGGCGAAAACCCATACTATCTATAGGCTGTTATCAACTTTATAGATATATGGTCTGAAAATACCATTAGTGAGTTAATCGATTTCGTATCTGAGCTTCTCATTTTATTTTATTTATTTTAGAAAGAAGAGGAGGAGCTATCAAAGATTGCGACTGGCATTGGGAAAGTTTTTCTACATCAGTTAAAAGAAAGGGAAAAGATTAAAGCGTGGAAGGCAACTCATATAGATCCAAGAAATGCATCAAGGTATTTTCTCTTATTTTTATGACCTAATTACCTCTATGGATCGTGTGTCTTTCTTCTTCTTTTTTTTTTTGTCGCGAAAAGACAAGGAAAGTATACCTTCTGTAGTCAATTTTTTTATTTTAAAATATTACCAATCCCTAAAAAGAATTGTTTTTTCTATCAAAATGTCTAAAAGCTTCGCTATTTTTCAGTTAGCCAAGTGTTCAACGATTATGACTAGAATTCACAGTTTTAGAAGATAACTTACAATAATTACCTATTTACCATAACTTGCCCAGAGCTGACATAACATTATCCGAACAATAATTTTGGAAATTTTTAGAAACAGTAAAAGGAAAGAGAATTTTAAATACCCGAAAATTTTCTGAAAAAAAAAACTGGTTAAGAAGTCCCTACCTTTTTAAATGTAACCTTACCCTATAGAATCTTGAAAAAAGGGACAAATATGTAAATTTCTAAGCAAAAATGTCAACCCCTAAGAGCCTCGATAAAAGAGAAGTGGAAATAATGCTCTTAGTGTGCTTTAACTATATGCCATTATTATTGACTATTTTCATAGTATTTTTAACTATGGAAAATGTACGCTCGTCTGTAATCGCTCTGAAGAATGCCAAAATTGTATAATATTTTGTTGACAGGGAGTTGAAATTTGAAAAGTGCATTTTAAGTCCATTGCATAATAGAAACTTTTTACTACTGATAAGGGGTCGTTAAATTTGTTGAACTTGAGAATGTTCGTTCTTGCCTTAGCTTTACACAGAAAAAAAATGCACAAAACAAAATTTTACATGTAGAGTGGTTGTAAGAAGAACTAACAAATGTATATCATACATTAGGTATTTAAAAAAAAGAAAAAGAACTCAACTAAACCAAATGTCTAATTGGTTCAAAAGCAATTAACCATGTATGAAAAAGAAGGAGTTGAGACATCCCCTCTCGTGAAACTTGGGATTAAATTTGTTTGTGTTGGGCCATTCAGACAACTGCCATTTTTGGGCTAATTTCCATGTGTCTCGCATTAATTTGTAAAAGCTTTTTTTTCTTATTTTCATGTGTTTTTTTATTCAAGTAATAGGCTGACTATCCAAAATAAAAACATATTTTGAACATGAGACTAATTTAATTTATGTGAACCATATACGGTTATGACCCCTTCAGTATCCACCGGTGACGTCTGTGAAATGGCTTAGTGTCATATTTTCTAATTATCCTTGCTTAAGGTAGAAAATTTAATGTTGTATCCCACGCAACCTAGCAATATCAAACTACAATTACTTAATTTTTTTCTAAAATTGTTTTATGACTCTTAATATTTAATTACTTAATTTTTTTCTAAAATTGTTTTATGACTCTTAATATTTAAGCTCTTAGGTAAGAGTAAAAATGTCAAAATTGCTAAGAAACGATCTTTAATCATCCTTGGGATTCACTTAAGGAAATTAAGTTTATCTTTCCTATATGTAGTAGAAACTTGTGTTAGAGATTTTTTGCAAGACTTCTTTCTAAGATGGATTAAGTTTGGTTTAAGGCAAGAAATGCTGCAGTACCAATACGTTACCCATCACAAAACTTAAATTTGTCTTTTAACCCCAGCGAAGGTAGATATTAGTAGCTGGGTAATGAAACAGAATAGATTAATCTTACCTCATTTGTAATCAAATAAAAATAATGGATATGTTAGAAACTTCTTTCCAAGTTCAAGCAATAATAAAAAAGAAAACTTTTATTGGAGTAGTATTATACTTGCTAGTAAGTCCACTAATTGAGGAATTTAGGAAACTTTATTAGGAATTCTCATTTTGCTGAAAGTACAGTTTTTAGGTTAAATACAATTATTTCGAGCACGTAGAAAATTGCTGGTTTATTCAGCTTGGAAACCACTTAGATATAGTCTCATAATTACTTAAAGAGAAAGTTTTTTTTGTAATTCGAAAAGCCTTCTGATCACTATGTGTGCACAGAAATAGGATTTTGGTACAATTGGCAATTGGTTAAATTGGCGTTGCAAAAGAAAAAGTGGTATCCAAAATTCCATTCGCATCCTTCCACAGTGGCCGCAGCTAGCATTATGCCTTTGTTAGTCAGACATCATTTCCAAGAAACAGTAATGCTACTGAATGCTTAATGAAAAGGAAAGCAAGTTCTAAAATCATGGGATCGATTGCTTAAGTAGGGGAAAGTATAATTTCTTAGCATAAATTGACTAATTTGTTCGTTAATTTAGTTTTTAAAATATTTTATTGATCTTTTGGAAAAAGGATGTACGATCAGGCTCTTTAAAGTACCAAGGACAGTAAAAATGAAATCTGATTCTTTAAGTTGGATAAATGGAAACGTACACAATCATATGTATGTTAGGAAATAAAAAAAAAATCAATTTGTCTTTAAAAAAAAAACCCCTCCTTATGCAGTATTATCATTTAGCGGGTGACAAGTCAAAAAATAAGGAACATATGTAAAAAATTAGCCGAAAATGAGCGAAAAAAGATAATTATCATGGAACTCTAGAGACTGTGTCTTTCAAGACCAATGCTGGCATTAATTGAAAAAAAACTTGGCCAAAGACCAGTGATTGAGAGAGTAAAATTATATAAGAATACAACCCTAACGTCTTGTTACCAGAGAGGAACTGAAAAGAAAAGTTTATGTCATTGAATAGCTAAAAGTCTAATATATGCAATAAAATTAAACTTAAAACTTTTTGCATACTGATCAATGGTCTGCGTAGTGCAGGTATCGATCTCCTGATGTTCTGCCTTCGGATGGGGTTGCAATGCGTGGTTGGGGGCAAATCATCCGACGCTTCCACTGTTTTCCCCCCAGATTTCTCTAGGTGCTCATTCAGACCTAGGTTTACTCAGACTGAGGTTACAGAGACAAAACAATGCCCCCTTCCCAACCCAAACAACCAGCGACAACAGGACTCGAACCCCCTGTCCTCAGGATTTCAAGTCTAGCGCGCAAATCACTCGGCTAGGACTCCACTAAAATAGTTATCAGTAAAATTATTCAAGATGAAACATTATTAGATGAAACTAATTATTAGATAATTTATTTACTTACAGTAACATCTTTTCGCAAGACCAATTATTTTATTTTGTTGTATTTATCCCATTAGTGTTTAACTTCATTCACATATCAGCAGAATCCTTATTTCCTTCCAACTCCAAAAGTATCACTTTTATTACTTAGTCTATAACATGTAAAGTGCAAATATTATATTCATTTTTGCTTCAGACATCAAGAGCAAAAACTTCCAGAAAAAACATTCAAATGTCGCAAACCACTTATTGAAAGATGGCCCAGTTTCCTTGCCGGTTACCTATCTGTTTGGCTCCGCCCCTTTATTTGTGACAAGCATTACACTAACCTTAATTGCATGAATAAGAAATGCTGTGTGCTGGTAATATTCCTGTGATTGTTAAAAAAAATAAAAAAAATATTAGTTTTCTTAAGACATGTGTTTCATAAAATATTATTTGGGGGTTTCTACAATATCTTTAAATTTTTATGAGCGAAAAGTATTGTCAGATCTACCGAATTAATTTCCACTTATTTTTTTTTCCATGGCTTAGCGTGGCAACACAGGTGGCACTTTGCGCATGACTTGTAACCTTCATAATGTTGTAAAGGCCAGAAGAAAAATTGTAGAAAATTCTGGTTTTCCGGTTTGCATAAACCTAAGATGGAACCAGGGGGTAAAAAAAAATTCCTTTTGATGTCGGAGGCATCTTAGTGTTCCAAACGGTTCTATTTTTTTGGCCAGCCTGTTCTAGGAAGCCTTGTAAAGTACTACCTGGCGAAGGCAGCTTGGATATAAGAGAGTAAAACCAGCCAGCTCTAACAAGCTAAGGAAACTGTACTAATCATCCTTCTAGCTCAATGCTATAGCTTTGGGGGTTCAGGCTAGACTTATTTATACCAACTGTAACCAATATTTTGTCAACTATGTAAGCATTAACAGTTTCCTCTTTTTGAAAAATGTTTTAACTTTACTTGGCAATATACAATTCTAGCTCTAACTTTACTGTCGTGCTCTGCGTTAGAGATGTATCCCAAGAAACTAAATTTTGATATTCGGTTCTAGACATTGTTGGTGCCTCTCAAGGCTGTATCCAGGGGGGGGGACCGGTTTTGAACCCCTTCCCACACCTAAATTTTAACAGGCTCCTTAAAATGTAATCAAAATGAATATGAACAAATTTTGTGGGTTAATCTTTTATAATACCACTAAAAAAACTTGCCCCCCCGAACGAAAATCCAGGATATGCCCTTGGGACCACCATTGTTTTGGTTTGGATTAGCCCCCCCCCCTCCCTATTTTTGTCATTATCACCCGAAAATGCAAATAAATTTAAAATTGTATTTATACTTTACATCAAATAATGAGAGGAAGATTCATTTGAACTACTATTTCTACTATTAACTACAAAGCCAAGTATCCTAAGCCCAACACAGCTCCGCAAACTCCTGCTCAACCCCAATATATTTAAAGCTTCACTCTTTACCCCTCCCAAAAAGTTTCAATTTCTATTAAATCCTTCTTTCTGACCCCTCCTCATCCCAATTAGGGACGACCTGCTTTTCGTTTAGCCCTAGATTAATGGCCGAAAAGAACTATCTTTGGAAATCTGTCATCCTTCTTACGCAGAACGTGTCCTAGGCATCTCAGGCTTTTTCTGATTGTAGCCATTGAAAGTGAGACAAAACCAAATTTCTCGTACAGCTTGGTATTTGATATACGGCAAGTCAAACGGATACCCAAAACTGTCCGTAGACGACTCCTCCGGATAAATCAATTCCTCCGTCTTGCGAAGCACCCGTGTTTCAGAAGTATATCTATCCACTGTCATTGCAGTATAGGGGGAAACAGTAGTTTTTTTTTCCCAAGGTAAGCAAAAGGGACATTATTTTCTACTGTGCTTAAACTTATAATTGATAAAAGCAATGATCTAATTTGTCATTTTCACTTTAGAGCTCCTTCTGCTAACCATGAGGTTCCTCTTCGTCTTCGCTACGATTCTCCCATTAATGCCTCACCCTCGAGACTTTTAGATAGACCAAGAACTTTTGACGACGAAGGCGATAGTATGGCCAGTGGTGGATATAGGTCCTCTTGGGGCAGATCCGCTGGTACTCTACCCAGTTATAATGGTAAGGTTGTCATATCCTGTCTGCTTTCCTGGTATTATTAGAGTAATTGATCTTGAAAAAGAAAAAAAAAAACATTTTTTGGAACGTTAAACTTTTATAATATTTGGATTGGTAGAAAACAAGGTGTTAACAAGAAGAAGCGTGTTAAACATTTTGATAGTCATTGATTTCTTTTAAAGAGACAGTATGCAGCAAAGAGCATTTGCTGCAACAGTTTTCTTCATACTACTTTTCATACTACATACTATTTCATATTACTAGTTTTCTTTCGTACTATTTTTCTTCATAATTTCTTTGAAATGGTCATAGGCTTGTACTTGCCCCTCCCCTCCCCAAAAAAAACGGTATTATTAATACAAAAAAAATGTCTGGAACCTCTTCGTGCCCAATCTTTACAGAAAATGTCGACACCAAATTAAAGAACAGGTTTTAAAGTAAGAATAGACTAAGAATTAAATGTTTAAACTTCAAACTAAAGAATAGTATTTAATAAATTTTATTTTATTTTTTCATTCAAGTTTGTTCGATCTACCGAGTATTTTTTTTTATCTTGATGTAGCGTTGTTCGACAAGACTTGTTACTAAAGGTAAACTAGATTCACGTTGCACGGGGAACGTGAGGTGTTGCGGCAACCTTTGTTCAGCTTCATCGAGTAAACTGTTACGAGAGCAACGCTTTGGTTGTGTTTCCTCGCTTCGATTAAACGCTGAAGTCATTAATCTGTAAGGATCTTAAAATAAATACTAGGTACACCAACTCGCAAAAGTCACAAACCCCTCATTGCAACCAGCAAAAGTTACAAACCCCTCATCGCTAAAGATAATTGTAGCCTTACAGCCGATTATTACTGACAAGTCCCCTACATGTCTTACCGCTGGAACCACATTGGTCTTACCATTGAAGTTTAAGAAGTATATTTGATACCATTTCTATATCAGCCTATTTTTGGTTTCAGTGTGTACCTTACTATCGAAGTTGCAAACCCCTTTAAACTTTCAATCTGGTATATCTCATGAAGGAAGTTTTTTTACCAAAAAATGGATGACATATACTTTGATCAGCTCTTCAAGAGATATCAATAAAAATCTATGTGTCTTAGTTCAAAAGTGGACATTTTTTGCCGTAGGCCAAGTTTCTAGCGTCACCACTTAGAAAGGAGCAAAGGATAAACTCGAATTTGTTTAGCAATGAGAGAAATTTTAAAGTTCAAGAGGTACACCTGATACCATTTATCTATCGCAATCCCAAAAACAATAGATGACAGCACGTTCGGCCCCCACTTTTATATCCGTAATTTTTTCTATTTATCACTCAAAGAAGATATATTGGCTGTGGGGCCGGGTAACTGCCGCATATATTTAACACTTATAGATTTTAGTCCATCTTCAATTTGAAACTAGTGCCTACCTGCTTGAATGGAGCTTTCCACTGGAAAGCAGAAACATGGTTTGATGAAACGAATGCTTCACTGCATAATGTAAGATAGTTCTCTCTCACATAGGCTATAAAACTCCCAAGTCACTTCACACACTATAGGCTCTGGCTCAAGGACAAGCAAAAACCATCCTTTTTGGCCCCAGGCAAGAGCTCTACGAAGGTTTCCAAAATGCAAAGTCGTATTGATCAATCCGGCCTAAGGTCCAGACTTTCCGTAAAAACCGCAGAGGTTAGACCCTTACCACTTTCTAGGAATAAGCTAAAATCGGGGTGCTAGGAACAAAGAAAAAAAAACACGACAAAACCAAAGTGTTGCTCTCGCAACACAGTAAGGTAAATATGGATAAACCGGTACTGACAGTCAACAAAGAAAAATGACCAACACCATCTAGCGTTTGGTATATCGTGGGATTTGTTTAGTGTAATAATGACGAAAAACTGGTGGAATTAGTGTAACTGGCTACACTGATATAGTGATTAGCGTACGGTTTTCTAGTTTCTTCAAATTTCTTGCAAAAAAACAAAACAATATAATTATGAAGCTTGAAAAAAAAACTTCAAGAGACATCTAAGGCTTGGTGGTACTGGCGGTTTTTAGACAATCTATAACCGTGTTTCGAAAAAGGACTGGTTCATGAATATTGATCGTGAAAGTATTCGAACCGGGATTGTGTTTTTGTTATCGATTGCCCTAAGAAATTGTATTGTCACTGGGAAAGGTTCTTTATCTAGGATATATAAAATACTCTATTATTTTTTTAAATTCGAAGTTATTTACTAAAGATTTACCGAATGAAGAATCCTTGCATCCCTCAACTTTTTGCATGGGTTTCAATCCATTTTAAGAATATGATTCAGGGAAGGGTCTGGTGGTGACCAGAATATGATTCTGGTGGTGCCCATGCATGGGTGCAGCAGCAATTGAAAAATGTTACCAACAGCGCCCTTGTTGTGCAGCATTAACCAACTGAACTGGAATATAATTTATTTAGATTTTGAAATAGTCAGGACTATGAAAGTCTGTAAAATTGAGCTAGTTTTTTTTTCAATGTGCATAATGATAAATATAATAATTGATGCATAGCGTTGTTTTCAGGCTAAATGTTTTAGCCTGAACATTTGGCTACAATGTAGCGTTAAAATAAAGTATAAGATTATTTCTATTCCTTGGTTACTTTTTCCCTATAATAATTTTTCACTTAACTGTTGATTGAATTAAGAAAACCATACTGTTTAGCAAGGATAATTGCACAGGGGGATAAGGTAATGGTAAAATTTGCTCCAGTTGACTGACCTACATCCTCCTCTCTCTGCTAAAACTTGTTATAAACCTGTCAAAATATTTGAAATTCTTGGTATTCAGAATTAAATAGAATTTAGATTGTTATTCTTTATGGATAAAATCAATTTTCGTTTCGAAAATGACTTTCACAAGCAACAAATGCCTAGTTTGCATACGATTTTTGCTTTTTTTTTATAGAGTGCTGGTAGATTGGTCACTGGTGAAATTTACTTTGGGGTAATAACAAATTAGATGGCAATACTGTTTACATAGAACTGGTATATTTACAAAACACTTCATAATAGTATATGTTTCATGAATTTTAGGCGACTGCAAGCCAAACCGTCTGTCTCTAAAATGAAAATTGTGATACTGTATTTTGATTTTTTTTTTTTTTAGAAGAATAATTACATCCGAATTCTTCAAATTAGGTTAAAATTGTAATATACTTGGCGATATTCTGCCGAAATTCATTTTTACGACTTTTCATACAATTCGCCTTTTTGTGTTTTAAAAAAGGCGTCCTTGGTGTTCTCGATAGTCTCTCCAGCATTTCATCCACATGTCTCCAATACAATTTGCTTTTGTATGAAGTACTGCTTTTACTAACTACTCATCTCAGGCCAAAGCTGCCTGGGACCAACATAGGGCAAAGTCGTCTCAGTTACTTTGCTATATTTGCCTCAAGGGTCGTCATTCCTAGAAGGAGAAGGCCTAGTGATAGACTGATTTGAACCACGGCTCCTAAAGTTTGAAGACTTTATTTGAACTGCTCTGTGGTTTTGTTGAACCCATACAGTAACTTTAAAATTTCTTATGAGACTCAAAAGGAGATCATTTTAGGTTTTTTTTTTTTTTCCTTGAAAAATTGTTTATTTTTGTCAGTTTTAATCCAGTGATATTTTTCAATGTAAGAATCTTGGGCATCTTGTATCGTGACGTTGTTTATTACTTAAGACAGTGTATTAGCCAGAAATCGTGAGTTTGATATTGTGTGTTCCTAGAATTTTTGAAAAATAAAACATTCATTTAAGTGTATACACTGTTTTACAGTTTTGCTATTGAGTGTTTTTGCATGGTAGGATTAGTTGATGTGGCCAGAATTGTGTCGAGTTTATTCTCACGGTAAATTGTATGTTCCATTTTATAAAAGTGTCATCGCTGCCATGTTGTCCCATACAATTATTATAAACTATTTTATAGACTAAGACAATATTAATGTAGTCAGTTGTTATGTTTTTATTTTTCATTATTGTGGCGATTGCATGCATACTTCATTTGTTGAAAATATCAACATTTCTGGAGATTGAAATACTGTATTAGTACTTTTTACTGTGGTAACAATAATTAACTAAAAGAAAAAATCTAAGAAACATATTCATAAAGGTTAATGTAACGTACAGAATTTGTAATGAACGTATCGAAACACGTACAAAATTCTTAAAATAACGACAATAGGAAAAACAAATACAAAAAGAAACTTTACGGTGTCTTTTAATGTTGTTTGTACTGTATTTTGGGCTCGAGGGATGTTCACCTTGCCGTTTAGTATCGTGTTCTCCCATAGGCTTTGCTGTGTTTATAATTACAAAATCCATCAAAATATTCCGTATGCATGGGATAAGACACAACCCAACAGTACTTTCGGAAGAAATTTTGAGATCGATTTTGATATATATTCAGATTGTTTCCATTGCGCACTGTTTTGTATGGAAGTTCTTATTTTGAAATGTACTCAATTATGATCGGATATTGGAACACAGCACAGAAAGTTGTATTAGAAGCAAACAAAGATTTTCTTGGGCTAAAAATTGCGTTTTCCAGTGTGACGGAAGCTACGTAGGCTTCCGTCACAGCAATTAAACAGATCGGATCTCATTGAAAACATCAGTTAAAATAATATAAAAAGAATATAGTAAAATATTACAGATACGCTATTTAGTTTTCATCATGATGATGCGATTCCCCAAGTTCCGTTTTATACATCCCACTCCCCCTCCCTCTGGAATGAGGTCTTGCGTACTCTTCTAATTCTCTATGAAGTAGTGAGATAGACTAACTCTTTTAATGAAATTTTTAGCTTGGAACCGCATTTCAAGCAAATGTAATTTATGGGAACGTACTGTGGCAAAGCAGTATATACTGTTCTATCGAGGAACACTGTTGATTGGCTACGACCGCGATCTTAAGTGTAAAACCGTATTCCCAGATTTATCTTCCATGAATAAGTGTTTCAACATGGCCATTCGTTGCATGCACTTAACATACGGCTGATTTTATATATATATATATATATATATATATATATATATATATATATATATATATATATATATATATATATATATATATATATATATATATATATATATTTATGCGTTATGTTTTTTAATGTTTCATTCGGTTCTATGGAAATTAATTTATCCAATATTGGTGAACTGGAATATAGGTAGTTGGGGTATTGAGGTGGTAGTTTCGCATGTTGTGTCTTGTTTTGCATGAAATATTCCCTATTTTGGTTTTTAGTTGTTTCGGCCCTGAGAAGCACCCCTCGGCCTGGCTACACGCTTAAAGCATCAACTCTCCCTGCGTCTCTTCGGAATGGAAATGTCTCTTCGAGCTTGGTAAGTCTGTTGAGTGATGGAAGATTTTTGACTAGCCCGAAGGAAAAGCTTGTACATTTAAGGATGAAAATTAAATGGGAGAAATAAGATAACAATGCTTTGCCTACAACAGCTCTGGTCTATAATTTTAGCAGAAAATATCTTATAAATTTCCCAATAAAGATATATTACTAATCTTTATGAGAGGATACATTTTGTAGAATTTTGCCATTTTCACTGGTTGGTACACATGTTTACACACGTACTTCTGAGTCTATTGCGGAATTTGGAGATTTTTTTTTTTTTTTTGCAGAAATTTCTTTCAAAAATAACCTAATCATAAGAAAGACTAATGTGTTGTATATTTCTTTTTCCTTGATTATCTGTCATGTGGAAGTACTTATGTCGTCGCTATTATAAACTTGAACTCTAGCCGTGTGGGGTAGTTTTTAAAAGTTTAGATTCGGTTAATGACTATCGGATTGACATGCGTTTTCTACCACTTTAATTCCATTTAGTATCTATTCAATTCCGTTCAGTGTGACAGCAATTTTCTTAGAATATGATTAATTATTAAAATGGTCTATTTTAATGCTGTGGGCAAAGCTAGTTGATTTACTTCCTCTAGAAACAATCCTCTAGGCTGCAGAAACGTTTGCACACCTAGAACTTGAATATACATGCTTTTTTACGGTAAGTTTTTTTTTTTATAGAATTAGAAATGCTTGTGTACATCATAAACGCTGACATTTAAGTGCTAATTTTACTATTAAAATGTAGCTTTGTTCTCAGTTTTTGGGAAATAAACTTGAGCGATGAAAGAAATATAGAAGAAAATAATATACGCTTTATCTTATTTTGCTGAAAATTGTTGTTACTTTTTTTCGTCTTTTGAAAAACTATTTAAAAAAGGGCTAAATAGTTTATTGTACTTCCCTTTGCCGGACTATCTTAATTTTTCCATGTTGCTAGAAAATAATCACTTGACATTTAGTCTTTAAACTTAATTGCTGACCATTTCCTCCCTTCCTTATGCTTATGAATAAGGAAGTCTGCATTTATGTATTGAAGTGACTCGTTTAATGGTTGTTACGTTGCATCTTGTTCGGCATCGCATACTAATACACTCACACAATTCTTTTTTTCTAAGAAATCACAGCTATTTTTCTTTTGGCAGTGGTGAGCTCCTTGCGGCAAGTTCCCAAACCAGGCTATGGGCTAGTATATGGTTCAAGGTCGCAAAATTTCCCTGGACATGGAGTAAGTTAGACCTTTGGGTCTTTGCATGGTTTTGTATTGTTATATGAAAGTTTAAATGCAAAAATCTAGCTGATAGCCTTTCGATCTTCACAACAATAAATAACGGTTGCTATTGTTAAACAAAAATAGAAAAAAAAGCCTGGGAATGCTTATTGTAGGAAGCATCCAACCCTAAATGAATAGAGTTAAGGCGTGACCTTGCTCCTGTGACTAACTATTAGTTATACGGAACATAGCCGATCGATCCTATTTATTAGTCTTGATCATAAAGAGGAGAGTTTAAAAAAGAATGAGGAAAAGCGGAATTGCGGGATTACTCTTACTCTAGAGTGAGATGTTTTTGTTAATATTACTCCTCGTCAATTTTTCCATCAAATGCAATATGAATGCAAGTTTGTCAGCATTTAAAATTCAAATTACTGCAACTAAATACATTTTTTAAAATTTAAAATGCAAATAAAAATATACACAGCGAATTTACTATCATACGTATTATACATGTCCATGTAATTTCGGATGTAACTGACTAATATTAGATGTTCATTGTGGTTAATATGTCACTTTATTTTGTTTCTTGTATTTTATGTAAATGTAATTGTCATCTTTGGTTTTAAATAATATTCTCAAATATTGATATCAAATTTACTGCAAAATTTCCCATAATCATATGCATAAATATGATCTTTGTTTTTGTGGTGTATTTCAAGCTAATTTTGAAAGTTCAAGACTCGTATATATTGTCTTGTTTCTGATTGAAAACACCGAGAAGAAATTATCTAATAATATGGTTAAAATTTTAATTTTGGGTTTTCATCATACAAATAAATAATCGAATCCAGAATTTGGGCTTAATTATATATTCATCTTAGGCTGGACAGGATGTCTAAATAACAATTTATATGATTAAGAATAATTTGAATCTCCCTTATGGAGAATAAATTTTCAAACAGAGCACTTAATGAAGAATGTATCCAGGATTTTTTTTTCGAGGCGTGGGGGAGGGGTACAAAATGAATTTAAAATATTATCAAAAAATCGTTTATGTTTTCATTTTTGTTACGTTTACGGGTTGGAAAAACATTTGGGGGGGGAGAGGGTCAAGCCCTAATCCACCCCTGGATACGGCCTTGCACTTAATGTTGGAAAAGTAGCAGATTGTTTTTATTGATTTATTGTTTGTTGTTCCTAGTAACACGATTAAGCCATAAATAGAAGCAAAAATCAGGAATCACTTTAAAACTTCCTCTGGCTTCACGAGATCCAGTGCTTACTAAAGGCTTATGACACTGTTTGGCATTTTTAAGGCCTGGTCTGAAACTTCTTGATGTGTGACTTGGATGATTTCTGGTGCCTTAATGACTCTGAGGAATTAGTTGATTTTTAAAAACTTGTAGTTTTTTAGACCCTTAGTTAATAAAATAATTGCCACATTGCTGCCACCCTTAGCAAATAAGGCGGTTTTTCCGCAATAGTCCAATTCATCCTTCAATTATCCAAGTTGCTACTCTAGAAAAGACTTTCCGCTGAGGAGGATTTTTTGTGGGCGACACATAAAATTTCTCGCAAAATATTATATCTATCGTAGTAATTTGGTTGTGGGGGCCGAGGAATAAGACTATTTTTGAACATCCCATACTCTGTAATTTTTCCTTATTGTTAAAAGTTCTGTCGTTTTTGGTGAAAATTTTTTTCGGAAGAGTAAAATGAAATCTGCATATTTAATCACAAAAAGGTTATTGTCTCACGTAACTTTTGATACCAAATTTTTAGAAATTTAATTTTCAGAAAGATCGATTTATCGCGTTGTTGACTGGATTGAACAAAGGATTTCCACAATGATCAAAAGTTGCGCTGTTTCTGAAAATAGACGCTGCCAGTCAATGAATTTTTTTGTTCCTTCAGCATCGTTGCCGAGTAGAAATGAAATATGAAATCAATTATGCTGTTTTTTTTTTTATTTCTCCCTGTTCTGCATAAGTCCTTTTTACAGTTCAGCAATTTGCAAATTGTACTGTTCTTATTTTTTCTTGTTTTTATGGTTACTAATAGCTAGTATATAGCAAAGAAAAAAGAACTATTGTTCATTAAAAATGAGATAATCTTATTCTAGTTTCGCTAAAACTCATGCTATGGGATACACAGTTACATATTTACTTTAAAAATATTTTCAATTCTTTAGATAATAATCTTATTTTACAAATTTTTAATGCTTTCCTGTTTCATTTATCTTAAATCACAGTTAAACTTTCATATATTTTTTGGAGCTAAGATATTTGACGTGGGGAAGTTATATATATACATATATATATATATATATATATATATATATATATATATATATATATATATATATATATATCTAAGAAAACACATTTGGTTTTTCTCAAGTTTTGTTGATTTTCCAATACTAACTCTAGATTTATTTGTAGGGCGATTATTCCATGAATGGAATGGGTGACAAGACACAAAGCATCGAGTTTTCTAGTAACAAATCCGATAGTAAGTAATTTCGTATCCTTATTGGAGTTAGTCTTTTCTCAGTTCGTAGCTAAAGTTTGTGAGTGTTTGTTGTTTTTTATTTATTTTTTTAACATGTTCTGCTTCAAATTTAAAAGAAAAAGGAAGGCCTGACTTATTCGAAATAGCTAAGATAAATTTTCTTCGACTTTAATCGAATAATAAAAACTTTGAAAAAAGACAATGAAAACAAAAGTCGATCCAAACCACGAGACATCTGAAATTCGAGAGTTTGAAGCTAAGAAGTGGTGCTTGGTTTTGATATGAACCAACCCTTGAGTTTTTGCTAATTATGCTTACATTGTTCCAAGATTTTGACCTATGAGTTTTCCAAGCAAGTTCCATGGAAAGCAAGGGAAATTCAAATTTCAAGCATTTATTTTTGTCATTTTGCTTATTGAATTTGAGTAACGTTTATTCAATATACATAGGTGGTAAACAATTTAATCGTTTTTAAGTCGTGTCAGCTGATTGATCGATTTGTTTTTACCGATTTATGTTTAGTTTACTTTACGATTATTGATTCATGATTAGTATATGTTTAATTCATGTTTAGTGTTATATTAGCTAATGTTGTGGATGACCTGTAAGTAGGATTTCTATTCATCCAGGTTTTGTTTAATACTCGTACAATGAAATTGTTTTTCGTTATTTATTAATTCCTTAAAAAGAAGATTTTGTAGTATTTATTATGGTGTAATAATTAGAAACATATTATACTCATCCTGTATAATATTGCAGAAACAAGGGTAGCACTACCCTTAATTAATATCTGCTAATTTTTTATCACGTTACTTTTACTACTCTTAGTCATAGGGTGTCAGAGACTTAGAATTTCATAAAAATATAAGTCCATTGCATAAAAGGTAAAATAATATAGTGTTTTTTTTTGTGGTGGGGGAGAGTGTTTTTTGCGGGGAGGGGAGAGGGGGGTTGAAGTTGTGAAAAAGCGTACTATAATGTCACAATCTCTTGTAGTATTTATTATGATGTAATAATATAGAAACATATTATATTCGTCTTGTATAATATCATAGAAACAAGGTTAGCACTAAATGAGAATGCCTGTTGTAGTTTGTCTTAGCAACGACAATTTATGAGTCATTTAAGAACACCAAAGGAACTCGAAAACCATTGCTTTATTTCAAAATATGAAAAATTTTACTTTTAGAAGATCCATTATGATTATTAATATCTGCTAATTTTGTATCATGTTACTTTTACTACTCTCAGTCCTGGGGTGTCAGAGATTTAGAGTTTCATAAAAACATACGTCCAGTGCATAAAAGGTAAAATAGATTAGTGTTTTTTTGTGGGGGAGAGTGTTTTTTCGCGGGGAGGGGAGAGGGGGGTTGAAGTTGCAAAAAAGTATACTATAATGTCACAATCTCTTGGGAAGAGTCCATAGTTCATATATTGCTCCTACACTCCCTATGTGCTGGTATGGTGGTTGACATTCACTCCCAATTATAGGTATGTTGTACTCTTTATCTGCAGAGTGCATAGGCAAATTTTTTTGATTCGTTTTCTTCTTTTGGGAATGAGGATGTCCCCCACGACTTCGCATGGCTTTAGGATAAGATTATACGAACTTATGTTAATGAAAAATTTACGAGAATAGTGACATGGATCTTCTTTTAAAGCCATTGCAACTATATATTAAGTAAGACATAAGCGGCTAGGCTACTATAGAGGATATTCACTTTAACCCCAAACATGATGGTTAAGGGGTCATTTAATTGTTTAAAAGATGGTCTCCTAATAAACCTGACTGCCAAGCATGATAAATTTTTGTTGTTCATATTTTGGCAGACGGTGGCAATTCAAAAATGAATGTATGTAGCCATAGGGGGTAGGGAAAATGAGTTGTAGGCTCTAGTAATAATAATATGCTTGGATATATTGCTATTTTGATATAATCGGCTTGCTACTTTTCAATTTTGTTCTGAAAGATAAACTTGCTAGTTTTTGAGGGTTTCGCTGCTCCTTTTTATTCCTACTTCACTGCTTAACTTGGCGTTTTCCTCTTTCGCAGTATCGGCTACAACACTTTCTGAGGCGGACAGACGAGCATTGGTAGGTCTAATTCTTTTTCTTCCGCAAGAGATGCTTATTAAATGTCTTAAATGCCTTAAAGCAATTGTTGTCCCTCTGTGAGTGTTTGAGCTTTCTAAATGCTGTTTATACTAATTGTTATTGGCTGCTTCGGCTTTTATTTTATCTTTTTTGCAATTTGCAGCTGTTCATAATTTTTATTTTTTTAATGTGTCTAGAATGCCACAAACAGGATCGGGGACATCTGGTAAGCGTGTAGACCTAGAAACTCCAGATGTTTATTTTGCCACACAACATACAAAATAAACTCTATATCATCACGCGAAGACACAAATAATAATTGTAAATCTGCATAAATTTGAAGCTAAAAAATTCTTGTAAAATAAGATATAAAACTATAGAAATGCCAACTCCTCTTATGGGGAGTTCAAATTTGATTTACCCTTTCTTAAACAGATGGAAAAACGAGTTTAGTCATAGCCTGCTAAACAGCCTTGATCTGCTTGGCCTGGAAAAATACCTGTCCGGGTCATGCTAAGTTTGTGCTTTCGGTATTTCAATGTCCGTTTTCTGTTCTGTAATCATATAGTTACGTGGACATTGTCTAGAATTCTTTGTATGGAGTTATGAAACTTAACAATGGTTTTGTTTGTTTATTTGTAGTTTTCAGCCAGAAGGTCAGATGAGCAAATCCCCAGAGAGGCCCCTAGCCTTACTTGCTAATATGTTATTATTGCTTTTGTTGTATCTGGCTTATAACTTCTAATTTTCTTTGGAATGTGTAATTTGATGAATTAACCATTTTTATGTCATAATTTAACCTGTAGTACCTAGCATTTTTGTTCAGCAGTTGCTCGGATATTGTAGGTATTTTTCGTTCTTTTATTTTTCCGTTTTTTGCTAGTAGAACTATTTCATAAAAACTTAAGTTTTCTGGAAACCAAGTTTATTGTAAATTCCAAAAAGAGAATGTGAGAAAAAACAAAAACGGAGAATATCCATAAAATGCTGAGACGATCGACTGAATTTTAGATTTTCGTAGTTGAATATCAGTGAATATTATGATATATCACTCAAATACTTCTTGTATAATACCCTCGTGTTTCCTGCTAAGCTTAAAGCGTTTTCGCTAAAATTCCTTGCTGTATTTACAATTTCCTTCCCAAGACACCATCTGCTACTACCCTTTCGCATGCACAATGAAAAATTTTAGACTCTGTAGTTACATTTTCAACTCTCCTGAAGGTAGTTACCCCTCTGAAATTTCAGGTTAAGTTAACTCTAGAGACTACTAGATAATGATCTTTACTTTTAACCTCAGTAACAACACTCATATATACCCTAGTATCTTGTACCGATCCTGCTTGTCTCTGATATCATGCTGGTACCAAGTTGATTTATTAGTCTTTTTGTGACCAAGTTCAGTATTGATTACAACTAGATTGTTATACCTACAAAACTGCATCAGTCTATAACTGTTGCTATCTACCTTTCCTACTCCAAATTTACCTAGGCTAGGGTACCACCTGTTCCTATTCTTTCCAACCCGAACATTAAAATCCTATAATAAAGTACCGTATTTCTACCTGGGAGCTCGTCTACTTCTTCCTGTAACTGTATGTAAAATTCATCTGAGTCACTACTAACTCCGTCAGTCAGTTCTATAGGATTATATGCTACTGCGACTGATCCGTGCACTTTTTAGTGTAAAATGAGCCACTAGAATTCTATCATTAAATTCTTCCCAACCTAAGCAAGAATTAGAAGCTTCCTTATTCACCATGAGCCCTAATCATTGTCTATGCAACCCATCCTTCCTGCCTGAACAAACAAATTATGTATCACCTAATTTCATGTTTCCTACCCCCTGGGGAATGAGTTTCTAAAATCCCTATCAAGTCAAGTTCAAAACGTCTGAATTTGTCAGTAAAAATGTCAAGAACTTATTTTTTAACGTTTTAACCTTCTAAGTTGCAATTTCATATTGTATAAATCATTGAAATTATTATGGCCCGAGGAAAAGTGATGGTTCCCATCAGTACAGGTCGGGGACTATTACATCTTGCATAATTGTCAAAGGAACAGTCATTTCATTCTAATTAGCAAGAGCCGCTGCCCGAAGTAAAAAGTAAAGTTGAGGAAGGCTATTTAAAAAAAAGGTAAGAATTGATACAAAATTGAAGAAAAAAACCTCCCGTTAATTGTTTTAAAAAGGGCTCGTTAGAAGAATCTCTAGCCGTTTCAGTATGTTTCTAGCATAAAAATGAGCCAATTTGTAATATGGCAGAACCTAGCAAAAAACACCTGTAGGTGTGTCTTGCGTGTCGTCGAATCACGTCATTGGTAATAGTGTAGAAGTCAATAAAAGAAAAATATATATTCAACTAAATATTATTTAACGTTTTTTTTTTTTTTTTTTGCTTATTTACTGTCACATTTTAATGGTCATCAATCCATTGTCATAAATTTTGGCTCTACAATTTTCCGAACATTAGTTTGAATGTTACAAATCTTTGCATACAAGCAATCAATATCCTCAAACCTAGGGGCTGCGAGTAGATACTTGAACATACCGGCTCCGTTCAACTTCAGATGATCTATCAGAGAAACTTGTCAGAATGTTACTTATTTGGTACTCAAAAGGTTTATAAGTTTCGTTGGTTGTCTTTTTTCTCTCGAAATGTTTTATTTATTCTTTCTTCGTTGCTTGAATAGATAGAGATTAAATGTAGCTTGTACAAGCAGTTACGTGCTAATCGATCGTACAGAAAACAAACACAGTCATTAGTTGTTTTTTTCAGCTTAATTGTAAAATTATGTTGTGTAACAGACGCCATTAAATTATCCCCGCTGGCAGTATATAAACGCTTTCACTCTTCTGGACTATCTTAACCTTTTCTTTATTCCTGTGTTTTCCGACTCTTGAGTCCTGATAAAAGTATAATTTCGCTATGCCTCGAAGTGCATTATAAAAGAATTCTAAGGATTATATCGTTCATGTTATTCTTTTTTTCAGTTCAAACAGTTAGCCTTATCTGATCGGAGTTCTAATATAATCTTTCACATTCATATGTTGGGTTAGTTGTTTTGTATTTTTCTTTTTTTCTAGGAAGTAGAAATACGTACTACTGCATGTCCTAGCGATTCATTGTATGTTAGAAAAGTATGTCCTAGCGATTCATTGCGTGTAAAAAAAAAAAAGGTTTACAAACTCAATAAAACAACAGCGACAAAATCATGTCAAAAATAAATGAGTAAAAAATAAAATAAAATATGATGCTTCTGAATTTGCAAACTTATTCTTTACTACCTCAAGCGGATCTTTAATTCTGTATATACTTTCTAAGGATGTATTAAGAGTACTTAGAGGTAAACTAATTATGCCACTTTGATCTGAGAAGAAAAAGGAAGGGCGAGGACTTCTCCTGGCTAATCAAAAAAAGAGTCTTCGACTGACGAAATCTAGCTATTATATCTCTTCTAAAACAACCACCCAGATGAATGAGAGAAAAAGTCTTTGGATCTTAGTCTGTAAACGGCTTATTAATGATTGGGGGGATGAATATGAAACGCCAAGGTGCATCTCCGAACCTGAATCATGGAAAACCCAACCATTACCGAAATCGAGAGAGGGAGACGAAGGGGATCATTTATCACGAAATGCTGATATTTTCAAGCGTTAATTTCAAGATCTCTTTCCTTTAACTCATTCAATAAAATCTTAAATTATCATTTAATGCCACTTTAGACCAGCTCTGGAAAATAATGAAGGTGGTATGTGCCAAAAAACTAATTTCAAAACTAATCTGCCGAACCCCTATTTTGAATGATATTTCGTTAGAAAAAAAAAGAAAAAAAATCTGAGATCCCAAAGCAACAAGAATTTTAAGATCCCAACATCATGAACGAAAAACATTAATTTGGTTATGTGATAAACCGCATTTTAACAAACTAAGCAACGTAGAAGCATGTGAAATATCGTAGAACACCCTTGTATGTCAATCAAAAAACAATATAACGTGCCATACTTAAGGCTGTTGACTTTTATTATCACATCTTGTGTTAATTTCTTTCTCTGTTTTTTTAGGGTGTAGAAATGCGTAGTTCTAATACATACTCTAGTGGTTTAACACGTCGAACAATCACCCCAGGACAGTTCGTTCCATCACATCAACACTTTAAAAGTGGATCTAATCTCCGTCGATCTCTTCCAAATATGTCGCATTCAGCTTATCTACAGCACTTGGCTCACATGTCGAACGACCCTCCAAAAATTTACCCGGTTCATTTGTTGTTTACAACTAATTATCGATTACCGGTGGATGTTGATAGGTGTCATCTTGAGGTAAGGCTCTCTTTTGACAGGTAGGGAAAATCTGGAGTTCCAAAATATCCTAGAATTTTCATCCATTATAGTATGTCTTTCAGAAAACAAATTATGAAAGAAGTTCTTTCGACTAATTTCGGGTTATGGGTTTTCATATCTTCTTTGCTTTCAAACATTCACAGATGCTATATTAGAAGAATAAATGGAATATTTTATTAATGCTGATTTTCTATCATGCACACCTGTTTGTTGTTGGTTTTTTTTTGCATTTATTTTTATTTGACCAGCTATTTTCTTTTTTTATATTGAGCCCAACTCAGGGCTTTACATTTTATTTCTGGTGGGTTTTTCATTTTTTCTTGTTTTTTCTTGGGGGGGGGGCACTTTATGGAGTAGCTATTTCTTTTCGTATCATGATTTAATTAGCCCTTTACAACAGTAGTCGTTTAGACCTCATAATTGGTGGGGGGCGGGATTTTTCGAAGAAGCGTCATTGTGTTTGATGCAATTATTTTCATCAACTTCTTTGTTGGAGCAGTCTCTCTGTAAAAAGAAGAGAAAAAAAGGTAATGGACGTTATTTAGAACAAGGTAGCAACTATGAATTCTCTCGCATCATTTCTTCAATTAAGTAATATTTCAACCAGTCGTTTGCTTATCATGATCAGGCTTTTTTGATTTTAAATTCTCTTCCACAACATTAACCAAAAGATAAACTGACTGGGTGTCCAGAAATAATCGTCGAAAGTGAAAATCAGCACAGAAGAAACACAAAATAAAAAAAAAGGTGGAATGATTTGTCTTTGAAGAAGCTGAATCTACAGAAATCGGTTTATTTTTAATAGGTGAATCATCATTTTCTGGAAGAATATAATTGAATTTAGGGTCTTTCAGTTTCCTTGAAAACTGAAAAATCCTAGAAAGGCAGAAGTGTGCACTCTTAGACTGCTATGTTTTTTTTTTTTTTTTTTTTTTTTTTTTTTTTTTTTTTTTTTTTGGCTGTAGGGATCGTTCAAACCGGTCTCTGAGAATGGGGGCTATGGAAGTATATGCACCTCTCTGTTATGGAAGTATGACTTTCACTTAGTCTTACTTTACCACCATTTCTATTAAGACTCAGGGGATTTTATTGTTATTTCAGGGGCGTCTATGAACTTTTGTCTCCAATGTTTAAAGGTAACTGCTAACATTCTAACTTGTTCAAAGTGAAACACATGAGAGGCATACTCAAAAATGTGGAATGCAAGGACGGGCTGCTGATCATTGTCTCTTTGCTTTTTTCTTTTTAGGCAGGACTCAATAGAATGAACATGCTCCTTTATCCTCTCGTCTTGGGGTTATATAGTCCAGTCTACGTCAGAGCTATCGTAACTACAAGGAATCTCACAAATGCTAGGGTCATGAGTACGTTGTAACGTATAGGGTGGTTTCGGAAGGGAAATATGACAGAATGTTGAGCTTTTTGGTTTTCTGCTTCAAATACCCAATGCCCCTTTTAAGGAAGGTAATTCAAGATGAAAGAAATCTGTATT
Organism: Artemia franciscana; assembly: GCF_032884065.1. Taxonomy (NCBI): domain Eukaryota; kingdom Metazoa; phylum Arthropoda; class Branchiopoda; order Anostraca; family Artemiidae; genus Artemia; species Artemia franciscana. The sequence goes on from NC_088870.1 coordinate 23,261,247, forward strand.
TTTCATTTCCTTGGTAACATTTTTATTCATGAGATACCTGTTCAGAAATGTTTTGTTAACAAGTAGAATTGGGAACCATTTCTAACGAGAGCGTCTTTATGTTCTTTGGCTCTCCAAATTATTCAAATCTTGAATTAAAGGGTCGGTATATGAATCAACTCGAAATATATGCATCGCTGTAAGTTGGTTTAGGATTGATAATTAGGTAGAGCCTGTTATATTGCTTAGAAATTAGAAGGAATGGAAGATATCTGTCAGATTTTAGTTCCATTGTGAATTTTATGTTGTGTCTTGGTTGTTAAATTGATCTAACGACGACTCAATCTAGTCCGTTGAACTTTTTTGAATGAACTGGTTGTCGCACTGAAAGCTTTTGTACCGTTGTCGGGAACGTTCTAACTTTTTTATTGGGAATTTATTTATAAGACTCGGTGTTTAGATTTTGAAATTTCAACCTGGTAATAGATAATGCGACCAATTATTAATCAAGATTTTAAGGCTTTGTTCTTATTTTGATAGTTTATAAATTTTTTTTTAGAAGTAGTTTGACAGGTCGAAAAAAATTGATGTTTTCTTATCTCATTCTAGAATTTTTCTACATCTAGAGTGGTTGTCGCCTGAGAACATAGTATTAACTGTATCACCGGTTTTAATTTAAAATTAAATTAATCAATATAGCGACTGCTACTGATCTGCTTCGTCCTTGTACATTAAATAAAAAAAAAGGCTTTCTCAAATGAAAGGAAAGAGCGACATTAATACTTAGAACGGCCAGCAATTATTTCGTGTATCAGGGTGGGGGGCTGTTCCCTCTTCAATCCTCCACTCTTTACGCTAAAGTTTTATAATGCTTTAAACACATTTATTATTGCAATCCAAAAGCCCTTGGGCTTAAGCAGTCGTTCTCAAAGAATCGGAATGAAAAGTCAAACTTTAGTGTAAAGAGCAGGGCATTATATATATATATATATATATATATATATATATATATATATATATATATATATATATATATATATATATATATATATATATATATATATATATATATATATATATATAGCAATATGTAGGGATATCTGCCGTAGATGCGAGTAGGGGAGAGACCGCCCACTGGACACAAGAAGACATTAAACATTGTATATAAACAGGAAATAGAAATATTACCATTTAAACTCAGTCAAGACAAAGCTCCTGGTTGCACTTGTCAATCCCCTAACAAATGTTATGGTTGTGATGCTCAGAATACCTCACCCTTGCTTTTACATCTCGTTAACGCCGGGTCTGCGAATGTAATCTTTTAGGCTACATAGTAAAAGTTTGTCGCAGTGAATGGAGCTTTTTCTCCCCCCCCCCCAGCACCAACATTAAAAGCTTGGACCAAAACTTCCTGGGAAGCTAGAGGGATTAGAGTTAAACTTCTACATCCCCTCTACCTCATACCCCACTCTACTTTTATCTGAAGGATCACTGAAAATTAGGAAATTTGGACATAAAAACATTTTTTTAGATTTTAGGTACCTTCCCTCTGCCAACACAAAGATCCACTGGCCCTCCTCCATAGTAGATGATCGCAATTATTCAACACTATACATAGTTTTATGAAGACTAATATAAATGAACTTAGTTAAATCAAGCTTTAAAAGAAATTCATTTATTAACCTTATACTGTGGGAGTACGTGCATCTTTAGGAACGAAGGTGGTAGCTTTAGGTATTTCTGTCTCTGAAACTAGAAAGCTTAATATACAGTTTTTTTTGGTAAAATTAAATCAATTGACTATCACATAATTTTCACTCCATAGGTTTTTGACACCCTTTGTGCTAAGATTGTTGTTTTGTGCCACAAAATGCCAGAAAATACCGCTTTTTTGCATAATATTTTATGGTAATTAAAAAGGTCAGCAGATCATTTAATTTTCTTTTTAATGAGCTTTATTCGGATATTGAAGATCCATGGATATGATAGGATCACTACTGGGGAGAAAAACATACGAAAAATAAACAATCAAATAAACACGCATTCCTGTCCATCCTTCTCTAAAAAAAATATGAAATTTCAATTTTTTTGTAGATAAGGGCTTGAAAACTCTACAATAGTTTTAGTTACATGCTGAATTTAATGGCGTAACTCTCATTAAAATCACTCGTTCTTTTTGGGTTACTTTTCTCCTTTTTTTGAAAATTTTGCTTAGCTTCTCTTACTCGTAACTTTGGATGAGCAACTTAAAGCTTAATAACAATCTATTTTCAACCCCCATCATAAATAAATCTGACACTTCTGGAGCATAACAAGAAAAGAAGAGAATACACTACATATATGAAATACTTGAAAATATTATTCTTTTACCGCGAATTGCGAATATAAAAATAAATAAGCATTAATAAATAGATTTCTAATTAAACGTTAATTAAATCATAGTTCCTGGTGTCACCTGTCTCCCCCTTCAGGTAAATATCTTGACAGTGTTCTTCAATTGTTCCTTCTTCCATCTTTCCATTTTTTGTGCCAGTAACAATACGAGTGAAATCTTTTATGTTACAGAAGAAAACTTTTTCCTGCACTAAGAGAAGACTATCACCCCGCAGACTAAAACTTTTTCCTGCACTAAGAGAAGACTATCACCCCGCAAATTAACGGAGACTAAGAACTAATTTCTACCCACCAACAATCCCCTCCCCCCCCCCCGAGCCTATTCTGTATTTATCTGAAGGTTCATGGAGACCTAGAAAATTTGGGCGTTAAAATACACTCTTTGATTGCATCTGGCATCACCCCCCACCTGCCTATACAATGACCTATTGGCACTCCATCGTAATAGCTGATGTGCAATTATACATCACTTTATATAATTGTGTAAAATATCAAGTGAATAAACTCAGTTAAGTGAAGCCGAGAAATAAATGTCTAATGTCTTACAATCATGTCTAGCAATCATCTATCTTGTATTGACTGTGTGACTTTTAAAAACATTCGAGCCACTTTGTGGCACTACTACCATTGATACTGGGAAGCTCAATGTGTAGTTCTCTGACACTTTTAAATCCAATGAGTATCTCAAAAGTTTCCAATCGATAGCAACTTGGCCCTGTTTTGGGTGAAATCGTATTTTGCTGCCACAGAATGGCAGAAAGCGGAACTTTTTCACTTTGGAATTTTTTTGGCTACCTCAAAGGTGGCACTATATCTTTTAGTTTCTTTTTAATAAGCCCTCTCCTGATGATCTAAGACCATTAGTCTGATATGATCACCCCTTAAAAAAAAAAAAAAAAAAAAAAAAAAAAAAAAAAAAAAAAAAAAAAAAAAAAAAAAAAAAAAAAAAAAAAAAAAAAAAAAAAAAAAAAAAAAAAAAAAAAAAAAAAAAATAAGCACACATCCATGATCTCTCTTCTGGTAAAAAAAAAATGTAAATTCCGCATTTGACAGATAGGAGCTTGAAACCTCTACAATAGGGCTCGCTGATTTCCTTTTTTTTTTTTTTTATGAAGATTGATTGGCTTTTTTGTGGCATTTCTCCCTTTTTTGGAAGATCAGCCACATTTTCGTAGGCTCGTAGCTTTTAATTGGTAACTTTATACTAGATGAATTTCATATATTTGGAATCATCATAAAAAGCCTAGGTTTTTATTTGTTTTTTTTTTTTTTCTTTTTACCAAAACCATTTTTGAGAGTTCCAGTTAGTATTAGCCCTTGTTGTCCTTACTCACAGTTCGTTATCATGAACTTTTTTTTTATGGCTAGCTTTTCATTCTACATCTTCTGGTTGTTACAAAAAATGCACTTTCACAGAGTTATCCCTCATTTTCAGGGCAGTAGCTCGAGTATCTTTATTGGGTGGGGGGGGGGCAAAAGTGGTCCACATCTAGATAGTCAAGGGATATGGGCTATATAATTATTCTTTGTCCAAATTATTGACGGGGGAGCAACTGTCCCCCCTAACGGCGTCTCTGCTTATTTCTAATCTAAAATGGCTGCAAGCAAATCAGTCTTTAGAACCACTTGAAAATGTACTCCTAGTCTTGGCAATTAAGTAATTGCCGAATGTTTGGGGAATCGGTCTGTGCAATAGACGTAACTTCTAAGAGGCAAAATTATTACTAAAGAATTTAATCTTTTTCTTTTTTCAGCGTCACCTGTCAGATGTCGATTTTGAAGTAATTTTTCAAATGAGTCGTGGTGATTTCTATCGAATACCAGAATGGCGGCGAAATGAGCTGAAGAAACGGGTCAAACTTTATTAGCCAACTTTGGAATTTTTGAATTATCTAAAAGGTGTGAAGAATCGTTACTGTTTGTGGGGTGATTTAAGTTTGTGTTGTTCTGCAATTTAAGTTACATTCTATTTCTGTATGCTTTGGCTGTAATTTAGGCAGCTTTTTTTTAGCGCGAGTATGACAACGACTAATTCATCTACAGATAAAACATTAAAAATCAAAAAAATTTTACTACAGTTGTTTATGTCGTCCTTATTACATACCTTGTAATGAACATCTTTCAAAGAAGTGTTTATATATATTGATCATCCAAAATTGAAATATGTTTTGTGCATTTTTTACGGTCTTAGTCTTAGATATTTTTAAACCGTCCCCGAACGTACTTTATTGATGGTTGATCTTTTCGGATATCGTTAAATGATGGTTTTCAAAATTTATCCCGGGTTGAAAAGTGATGTATAGCCTTAATTTTGTTTCATGTTGGGCTGTGCAAAATCGGGCAAGTCGTATTTTTTTTTCTTGAACTGAGTTACTGACATTCTTGAACAAAATTTTACGATGTTGCTGCGTTTAAACATGCATATACAACGGAAATGCAGTCACAACAGTTCTGAATTTCTGTTCGAATACATACTTGCAAAAAATTCTTAATGGTAGTCTTAACAGTAAAATCATGCTACCTCTCAAATACTTTCTCAAGTTTGTTGCTTATTCGCAGATGTTCTAGCTGTTTTGAAACTGCCGAAAAAAAAAATTACTGTCTTGGTTTTATTTAAAATTAAAAAAGGCACGATGTCTAATTTTCAGTTTAATATTAGTGATTCAGTTTTTTAAAAAACTGAAAAAAAAGTGATCTTGGCGGTTTTTCCCCAATTCAAAATAAAAATAAATTGAGAAACCTGCCTTTACACTTGATATATTTTGATTTTGGATGGACAATGTGTACCGAAGTTTACTTGAATTTTCCTTTGAATTTTTCTATTTTTTAACAGTGACAAAAATTAATACTTTAATAAAATATTTACAAACGCTTTTTCCTAAAAGTATTTTTTATCAAAATCATATATGAGTCATCATAGCACATTCATTCTTACTATTTTTTGTGTGTGTTTTTCCTTAAAGTTAAAATTCTGGTACCTAGTTTGCACCTTCTATTTCTTGGATTTATAAAAAGAAAAAAAGTACTTTTGTGAAGTTTATCTCCTGGAGTATCTATGGGATCATGGGGAGGGGTTGTTCTGAACTATGAATTTTGCTTCTGTGACTAAATTCTACTTTTCCTTTAGTAAAGCTCTATCGTTACAATGTTTTATCATATTTGGAAAAAAAATATCAAGATGAGGGAAAAAGAAAAGGGGAAACGTTTGAAAATTCTAAAGGAATTTATCAAGTATATTGGATTATAAAACATATATATATATATATATATATATATATATATATATATATATATATATATATATATATATATATATATATATATATATATATATATATATATATATATATATATATATATATATATATATATATATATATATATATATATATATATATATATATATATATATATATATATATATATATATATATATATATATATATATATATATATATATATATATATATATATATATATATATATATGTCAAAAGTATATTACGTTTCAAATCAACATGTAGATCTTGCTTATGTCTCTAATTTTACGATTAAAATAATTATTTATACTTTGAATTTTATCAAAGATGTCTTTTCGCATATTTCTTTAAGAATAAGTAAATTCAAAAGTTCTTATAACACAAACGTTTCGTTGGGAACCCCCTGTCCCACTCTACTGCATGCTATCTTGTTTTAAATCACTTACCTTTATGTTCTGAGTATAGCAATATTTTTTGTTTGATCTTGATCCCAAACCTTCCAACCTAGTTTATAGCCATAAACTGTGATGGCTAGTGACATTTTCGATATGTTCAAAAATGTCACGTGTTTTCTTATTTTGACGATGTGTTCTTATCAGAAATAAACTCCGAAGTTTGGACGTAGGCTTCAGGCAATGACAAGTTCGTTAAGTTGTTTGCTGGAAGTTCTACCTCTAATCTCCCCCCCCCCCAAAAAAAATGTGGATTAGCATTTAGACTTAAATTATATGAAGCAGCTCCCACTAGTCTATGTTAACTGTTTTCATTTGGCAGTTTTTCAGTCGTTCAAATCAAAATGCTTAGTTAGTTCAATTGATCTAGGCTCTGAAGCACAACCAATGAATAATTTGTTTGCTAAACAAAGAGATAAAAAGATCCTATATGAAATGAGACGGATTTGGGTACATTTCGATTATTTTTAACTTGTTATCCTATATTACACACTGTTGCATATAATTTTTCTGAATGTTTCTCTTTGAACGGGGTCTTTCGATACCGGTCATTTATACTACCTGCTTGTAGTCTATTCAAATTTAACTCTTTTTAATGAATCATGTAGGTTCTTTTCTTGTTTGAACTTAGATATTTCTATCGGATTGGTTTCAACTGCACATCTCCTGCTCGACCCGGTTTTTAAACACAAATTTTTGAGGAAGTCAGATCAAGGATTTGCTTAGATTTTCCCCGGTTTTACTACTGATCTTTTTCTCTTTGTTTTACAACCTATCGCTATATATTTGATAGTTTTTCTCCTTATGATACTAGTTTTCAGTAGCGAAATATAAGTTTTCTTTATCCTGTTTATTATTACGAACGAGAAATTAATATGTTTTCAGTTTTTTTTTTTTTTTTTTTTTTTTTTGCAGTTTGTTCTATTGACCAGCCTTGGACTCTTTCCCATATATCCAAAAAAATGAAAAAATAATAATAATCAAGTAAAAAAAAGTAGATTGTGACTAAAAAGCTGATTAAAGAAAAAAGGAAAAACTGAACAGAGAAAACAAAGGAAAAACTGATAACGAAAAATTATGAATCTTTGTATTAAAAAACGTAGATGAGTGGTACTTAGCAGTTGTATGCTACTCATAATTAATAAGCAAAACCCGAAGTTACCAGGTCTCACTTTAAAAAGAAAATCTTTTCTTTCGCGATTGGTAATGTTATTTGGAGTATGCTCTAGTTCTTTGACAATATTGTTTACAGTCTAATTTATGATTTCATAGTATCCTTTTTGTCTTGTATGATGATTTTATGACATGTTTCGCTAGTGATGTTAGAGTAGAATATATTTAGAATCCCTCATCACAGCTACTAACAATTCGTCATCATTAATGTCATCTACATTTTAGTTTATTTTATCTGTCTTTTTTATGTAATGTTTGTCTACGTTATTTGGCTAATTTCCTTTTTAAACTAGTCACTTTTCTTGCTTGTTATTCCATATTGGTGCTGGATGGGATGCGAAAATTAATTAATATTTCACTTTTCAGTTACTTTTAAGTTGGTATTTCTGGGTTGTCACGTGTACATCTCGTATGTGATATTTATGTAAAAATTTCGAAAAGCAGTTTTGAATAGCACTTTTTTTAATGGTGCAGCTGTATAAAATATCGAGTTTTAGATTATAGCTTCGAAAGTCATATTTTGAACTTTTTTGGGAATATGGCAAATGAAAATTAAAGAAAAATATTCTTCAGGAAAGTAATTTTTTAAACATACGGGGGGTGCATGGAACTACTATGTTATCTTTTATATATTCTTATTATTGAATTCAATATGGTAGAGCTTCATACGAAAAATTGATATCTATTTTCAAACTGTCCTAGGCTCTGTGAATGAATTTTTTTTTTCTTGCTGCCATATAATAAGTATTGTTTCGTGTCCAAGTCAATTAAAAAGCTTTAAACCAGAGTTTGTATTGTTGTTCTTAGCGGAGTTGCATACTAGTCCGTTAATGAGATAGACAAGAATTATTAAATCCAAACTTGACTGCAGAGGGACAAAATCCTTTTCATTTTCTTTCTCCGGAGGTCATAACGAACCTTGTAAAGTGGTTACGTGGTTTTGAAGTTTATTTTGTCGAGATGCCGACGATACAGGTCAAATGAATCTAAAAGAGGCAACTGAAAAAAGCAAGGTATTGAAATATGTAAATTGCGGCGTAAGAAATGCAAAGTTTGTCACCTTTTGTCGACGACCGCAAGACCTCCAGGGCACGGGCTTCATTGATAACAGTCTCGTGGTCAAGGAGATCAAAAGCCTTCACGAAACCAAGGGCCTCCGAAATCTCTAGGTGCTCTAGTAGATCATGAAGTAATCTGACCAGATAATGTGTTGTGCTGTGCCCTCGACGAAAAAACACACCCAATCAAAATTTGTGATAACTATTTTGTTCAACGTTGTTGTAAAATCAGGAATTATGTGTTTGAGGATGACAATCCCCCACAACCCTCAGGGTAAGGGTTGTTAGTTATAACCTGGGGGCATTCAAGGTTTATATAGAAAGGGTGATCATATATGTTTTGGAGGGCGTTAATTGGATTGGTAATAATAAGTTCTAGTGCCCTCTTTAAGAATCAGAGTGATCGGAGGGAGGATACCCCCCCCCCCCCCGACACCTCGTATTTACCCTAAATGTATCTGATAAATATTTTCAGATGGTTATTTATTGTCGTAGAAACTTCCAAGAAGGATCATTTGATTTGAAATTGAAGAAGCTAGTGCCCGTTTTAATAGTTGAAATAATTAGAGTGCAACTAATCCCCCTCCTACGCCTACCCTTTCCCCAAATACATCCAATCAAAACATTGAGATAGCCTTTTTGTTCAGCGTAGTTTAAAGATCCGAAAGTTATGTCTTTGAGGATGACAACCCCCCACAGCCTTCAGGGCAAGGGTTGTAAGTTATAACCTGGGGCATATAATGCTTTTATGGAAAGGGTGGTCGTATAAACTTCGGAGGGGCTCATTGGATTAATAATCTGAAGCTGTAGTACTCTTTTTAGGATTCAAAATGATCGGAGCGTGGATATACCCCCTTCCCCCACCTCGTATTTTCCTGAAATACATCTGATGTAAATTTTGAGATGGCCATCTGTTGTTATAGAAACTTCATTCGATTGGAATTGAAAGGCCGTTTTTAAATAGTAATAAGTGATTGGATGGCAACAAGCTCCCTCCTCCTGACACCCATCAATTTCCAAAACACATCTAATCAAAATTTGAGATAGCCGTTTTGTTCAGTTTATTTAAAAGGCTGGGAAATTATGTCTTTGAGTATGACAACCCCCCCCCCCATCCCTCAGTGCAAGGGCTTTAAGTTCTGCCCCCAGGGCATATAAGGCTCTTACGGAAAGGGTGGTCGCTTAAACTCCAGAGGGGGCTCATTTGATTGGAAATCAGATGTTCTAGTTCCCTTTTGAAGAGTAAGTGATCAGGAGCACGTGCTCCCCCTCCCTATGTCGTTTTTTCCACAGATGCATCCAATAGAGATTTTGAGAAAGCCATTTGTTCAAAAATAGTCCATATAGTATATAATAAGGCCTTTGAGGCGGACAGAATCCCCCAGAGTCTGGGGGTAGGTTGTAAGTTATGCCCCAAGGGCATATAAGGTTCTTACGGAAGGGGTGGTCGTGTGAACTTTAGAAGAGGCTTATTTGATTTGAAATGTGTAGTTTTAGTTCCTTTGTAAGAGTCAAAAATGATAGAGAGCAACTAGTCTCCCTCCCTGACATCCTCTTTTCCCGAAACGCATTCAATTGAAATTGTGAGATAGCCATTTTGTTACCAATAGTCCAAGAAACATGTAACAATATCTTTAGGGTGGACACAATCCACCAGAACTCAATGGCAAGGTTTGAAATTTATGCCCCAGGGCATAATTGGGATTTCAAAAAGCCTGTAAATACCAGGGGCACAGTCTTTTTTTCAAATTTACCAGGTACTGTCACAAATTCTCTATTCCTTCTTTCTCTTCCTAAATCCAAAGAACCGATTTTATTGTATTTAATACTCTAAGGTAATGATTTTCATAGTTCGTCAGTATTCTAAGGTCCATTGTCCTCTGTCCAATGTGTTAGTACATACGTAACATTACTGTTAAACATGCAAAGCATCAGTGAGTATTTACTACATCTCCAAAAGTTACTTAACTGAGAGAATGCTTTGCCTATATGGACACTATGGAGTGTAATACCACTTTTAAAACTGCTCTTATGAATTAATGCAATTTCTAGGTACTTAAAATTTTCTTCTTCAATTTCCGGGCTCAATTCCCAAAAACTTATTCCCACTGTAATCATGACACAATTTGACCCAAGCCTCATTAGCACTTATTTGTAAGCCTGCTCGAGAGGGGTTTTCTGCCATTACTTTAGTGTCTGTTAAAGATCTTTTCAGAAATGAGTCTTCAAGGATATGTGATGGAGAAAATCACTTTTAAAAAAAAAATTTCTGGGCTCTATAGCACTCTTCCACGTAAGGATCTCAGGACATAGTTTGTGATTATAGCAAGAAAGATTGGGAACACGACACAAACCTAATTCATACTAGACCCAGCAGCAAACAACTCCATCAGCTCATTTTTGGTGAGTGTGATATACTGCTGCCAACTGTGTGAGGCTTCGATTATTTTTATAATTCCTATCTCGGGTTCTGTTGTACCAAGAAATTTTTTCATCTTGAAAGGGTGGACTGAATTATTTAGGATTCAAAAAAGCCTGTAAATACGAGGTCCACTATTTTTTCTAATAATTAATAGGTAATTTTACAAATTCTCTTTTCCTTCTTTCTCTTCTTAAATCCGAACACTCGGTAGAAGTGGGTTTTACACACAAAGAAAATAAATTCCACAAGTCATCAATATTTTGCTGACCAGTATCAGATATTGACTATGGATATTTTAAAATTACAGTATATCTAATTAGGGATTTTCTAATACTATAAACCTATTTCACCACTCTAAAAAAAAAACAATTTTACAAATGTTTCTATTTCGACAAGCAAATAATGAATTAATGTTAAAACCATATTTTAACTAGGGAATTTGAGGCAAAGTTAGCCATGCTTTTTTATTTTGTATAGTAGCTCCACTGCCCGTTGGTACGTCTTAAGACTCAAAAAAGAAATCAGGTACATTGGAAGTGTTTTTTTTTATTCTTTTTTTAAGAAACTCAAATTCAGTTAACAGAAACTGTTTTTACTCGGTCAAATAGCTTGCAAAAGCTTTAATGAAGACAAGACTTACCAAGCTACTGCAATTTTTTTTAATGACTGACATTTTTACGGAGAAGATTTTGATCGATCTCGAGAAGAAAGCTCTAAAAATGTGGAAATAAAAATAAAACTAGAAAATATAATCACTAAATAAATACCTGTAGATTTTGGTGATTTAGAGGTCTATATTTTTGTATTTAAGCTTTTTTAACGTTCAATTGCTATTTAGAATTAATTTTGAACTTGAAAGTTTTTTTTTAATTCCAATCTCGTTAATACTTCTTCCACTATTTGTTAATTAGGATTTCTATTTCCGTCAACTAATCCAAATTCTTCGTAAAAATTGGAAGGAGGAAATGAGCTTCACAAATAACCCTTTTAATATTTTTGTGTGGGGACCCAGACTCCCCTCTCCTTCCCCGTATACGGAAGTGCACATACGTAATTCGAACTTTATCTTCCTATTTGGCGGGAATTTTGTAATGTAATTAGCTCCAACAGGCTAAAAAACATGTAGCTTGAAATTTTTTTGACTGGCAATGCGCTTCAGGAAAGTGGCGGTATAATCGAAATACTAAAAATATTGTATAGCCTGATCAGAATATAGTGACTTACTATTTGTTATGTTTAGTTTCTTTATATTATGTGATCCTTTGATACTTCTATTGTCAGACTCATCCTATTGAAGAAACAACAGTAATATTTTGTTCCTACCAAATTTGCTTGGAAGTTATGAATGCTGGTTGTTGACAAGGGTAAACCAACTTTGAATGGTTTACAATCTTATTTCTAAGAAAAAAACTAAGCTGATAAGAAAGTTAGGCTAGGTAAAATTCTAGCTAATTGACTTCTTGCTATCTCAGAAAGGATTTAGGTTAGGAAAATGAAACTTTCAGGGATGAATCTACAGACTAAAGTACATCCTGGGAAGGTATTTTGAAGCAACTACCTTCATTCCTTCTCCCTCTAGAAGGCCCTGACTTCTGATGACCTTTAAAAATATGTGTGTTATAAAAGTGAAACCTTGCAAAATTGATCTTCTGCTTAATTGAAATACAACACAATTGTTTTCAGCTTCATAACTTTGCTCAATTCCATTTTGTAAAGTTTAAAGATATGCAAACACATTTCTTAAATTTTGAAAAAAAAAACAACATTGATATGGCTCAAAATTCTACTCAAATAACAGGAATTGAATTTTCAGAACTAAAGGCAGAGAAAAAGCAACTATTAACTGAAAATTAAGGTAAAATATTGTTTTGTCAAAATTTCAATAGGTATAGACTTGTCATGTAGGCAAATTTCAGGGCCCTCTAGAGGGAGAAGGAGTGGAGATGGGTACTTTAAAATACCTTCCTGGGACATACTTTAGCCTGTAGACCCATCCATGAAAGTTTCACTTTCCTAACCTAAACCCTTTCCTAGATAGCAAGAAGTCAATTAACTAGAATTTTACCAATTCTTTTATCCACCAACAGACTTTGTTGCCTGTCTTTGGAAATATTCTATTTTTTGCTGATCACCCTTGTTCAGGGGCAGTGCAACACCATCCCAAATTTTAGAAATGGTTGCACCAGACCCTTGTACAACTTGGTCATAACTTTGGATAATCTGCTGTGTACAGTATACTTTATTGATTATGCCAGGAGTCTAAAATGCTTTTGCAACTGCTGTTTGTGCATGTTTGTCAAATTTTTGATTCCTCATCAACAACAAATTCCTAATCTCTTCCCTTGGCCTAAAAGTCAGTCAGTTCTTTCCAACCATCCCCTCCTATCATATGTTGCTGCCACATTATGTTCTTTCTCCCAAAGTTCATTGACTTGCCTATTTAAATGTTAAATTCAAGTTTTTGCTCACAGGCCCATAGTGAAATCAAATTCAGGTCTTCTTGTATTGAATCTCTTGTAACTGATGACTCTGTAGAGCCAGTAAGCTTTGAATCATCAGCATAAAGGCTCATCTTATTTCTTACAGCTTCTAGAGCTTCATTAATAAAAATACTGAATAATGTTGGAAATACTGTTTCCTGAGGCACACCACTGTCAATGTCTGAAAAGAACTGCATCACCCATTCTACAACCTCCAGATGAATACCAGTAGCTATTAGTCTTATCTTCAGCCAAGTAATGAATGACTCTATACAATGCCTTGGCAAAATCTAAAAGGATCATGTGCACTGAAGCATTGAGATCAAGCACCTTAATGATAAAATCATAAGCATGTACAAGATTTGTGTCACTTGAGTGCCCAGATCTGAAGCCATGTTGTCTGTCTGTGAGCAGTTTGTTGTCAAATAAATGTTTTGTAATTATGATATTCAAAATTCCTTCAATAATTTTACCAACTGTTGAGATAATGCTAATGGGCTGGTAATTGGTGACATTATTCCTACTTCCATCACTGTGAATAGGCATAATATGTGCACTTTGCCTATCTTGAGAAACTACTTTGATATCCCAAGACTCTTAGAACAGTTTGTTAGGGGAAAGGCAAGCTCCAAATGGGTCTCTTTTTCTCTAGGGATGAACTCCATCAGGGCCAACAGACTTATTTGAATTTAATCTTTTGAGCTGCAGTTCCATGTCCACAGGTTTAATGGTGATAACTTGCATAGGTGTCTCAATACTGTAATCCAGCATTTCTTTCAAAGGAGCATTATTCAGAGATGTGAAAACTGACTTGAACTGCTTATTCAGGACTTCAGCAATATCTACAGGATTGGTTATACTATTCTTTAACTAAGAGTTCTGTTACTGAATTGCAAATGTTATGTTATATTGTCAGGTTAGGTTAATTTATTTTTTGTTTTGATAAAAGTCTAGAATGCCAGCAGCTTATCTGAAGAAAACATGCTAGAACAAAAGAGATGGGCTTTTAGGTTGCTAATTTCTATTGCTCTGTTCTTGTTTTTGACAGTTTATCCCCTGTGCCCCTCTAATGGTTTCATAACAGCATAGGCTTTATAAAGAGTAACTGAAAATGTGATGCAATTCTTAGTTTATAAGAAGCAGCACATATCAATGAATTATATTTCCTTGTATTTGCTTTTATTTGTATCTGTTTTTGAATTAGTTTTAATTTTTTTTTACTTAGCCTAGGGCTATATAAGACCTTCAGAGGGGGCTGAGGAGAAAATTTGAAAAATACAAAGAAAACCATGAAAATTGATGTAAATTTAGCAATCTAAAACTGTCTCTCTTTTGTTCTAACTTGTCTTCTTCTGAAGAACCATTATTACAGAGCTTTATTTTTAATATTTGGCATAGATGTATGACAAGTGTTATGTTATATTGTTAGGCTAGGTTATTTATTTATTATTTATGAATGTGGTAAAGGTCTAGAATAGCAGCTGTTCAGAAGGAATCATGCTAGAACAGAAAGATATGCTTTTAGGTTGCTTATTTCATATTATTTTTTATGGTTCTGTTGTTGTTTTTGATAGTTCATCCCCACTGCCCCATAATGGTTTCAGAAAGACTCAGGCTGTATAAAGAATGACTAAAATTATTATATAATTCTTAGTTCATACTATGCCACAAATATCAGTCAGTAATGGTTTCTTTTTGTTTTTTCTCTCCTTTTTGTCTTTTTGAATTTGTTTTCACCAATTATTATGTTAGTTTTTTTGTACATAATGTAGGGCTATACAAGACTATTAAAGGGGGCTGGTGATGACTTGTCAGAAATACAAACAAAACCATAAAAATGAATATAAAATTAAAAATATCTAAGTGTATCTCTTTTTGTTCTAGCATGTATTCTCCTGAAGAGCCATTATTTAAACCTTTACAAGCATTACTTTATTGTTTTCTTACTTATTTTATTCATATTTTTTTTGCCTTGAATCAAGAAAACACAACTGCTTTTTTATGCAAATTTTTTAAACCCAGTGGCATCCTATATTGAAAAGAAGAAAAAATAATTAATTTTTTTCCAAAAAAGGGAATAAAAGTAGAAAACCTTGAATATATGTTTACTACAATTTTTCTCAATATTATGAATTGAAAATTGTTTTCTTAACATGTTTCCTCCTGAGGAGGCCTATTTTTAAACAAGTATCAATATTTTCCTTGAATTGTATATATGTTACCATGAATTTTCACATTCACCAGTGAATATCCAGAATACTTTTTTTTTCTCTCCTTAGATTTAGTTAGTGTTGCCAGTCAACCTTTACAGTTTAATACAAGGTTTAACAATGACAGGTTAGGTTATGTTTTTAACCCCTTTCTAATTTATTTAACCTATTCTAATCTAACCTAACTTTAACTTTTACCATCATAGCTTCCATAAAAAACATAATAACTGAACATAAAAAACATAACAGACTGAAAAAGCTGGCTTGCAATGTAAATTGAATCCAAACAGAGAAAAAGGAATTTTAGACATTCACCACTGTTGACATTAACCAGATTTTGGCCATTCATGGTAACATATGCACAATAAAATTTATATATGCTGAATTTGCATACTTGTTTAACATTTCTATTTGCTGTCAGACTTGTTTACCATTAAATTAGTTTGAAGAAAGGAGTAATATGTAGAAAATTCATTCTTTATGTACATATTATCACAACTTACTTATCTGATTCCTAAAGGTGCTTTACTTAGCTTTATCATCCTCCCACCCAACCCCATTAGCCTATAAAAACAGAATAAATATACAGAGGTTAGCTACTTCTAAAGTAAGCATGTAATCAAATAAAATTAGTGCCATTAGATTCCTAATTTTATGCTCTTTTCAAATACCATGGCTGTGGGAGGTGATTTCTAAAAGTATTGCATGACAAGGACATTCAGAAAATATGGCTACCTAGAGCAGAACCAAAAGAACTAGGAACACTATTAGAATTTAAAACCTTGGTTATAATATCCTTGTTCTGTTGCAGGCCTTATTCCAAATTTTGGTAGGTCCAAATTCTTATCTTGTTTCTTATATAATGGAGTCATTGGTGGCAGTGTCCACTTCTGTGGCTAAAACATTTCCTGTAGAATAACCTTGAAAAACATTGACAGATTGGAAGTAAATATGCTAATTCGTGTTTCTATATTGATGTTGGTATATCACCTGTACCAGATGCCTAATGCTCTTTTCATCTTTTTCATTGAAGTCCATACCCTATTTTGATCCACCAGGTTCAGCAAGCCATTATCTGCCTCTTTCATGGGAAAACCAATCTGACTCCAAAGTTGATCTGAGTATTGTTCTAGAAGGCTAATCCCCCTCCTTCTTTTTCCTTGGTACTGTGGCCAAGATGCTGCTGAAATGCAAGAGTCCTATTGATATGGTATTTTTGCCCACTAAACTCTCTGCCAAAATGATGTGTTATCTTTGTTTTGTGAATACCTTTTCTATTCCTCTATTACCATATTCTTCTTTACTTTTTCGACTTTCTTAAGTCTTCACTGATGTTTTGTATTCTTCGTGGAGTCTATGTTATATTAGCATCTAATCTTTCTTGGAGAATGGTTGTTGTTTAATATTCGTGAATGTTGCAAATACCTCCCTTTTTTAGTTTAGCATCATTCCTTATAAAAAAAAAAATGCTTAGTTCTTCTTCCTGTCTTCTCCTTTTCTATTCTCTTAAGTATTACTTCTCTCACTATTGAGAAGACATTATTTACACGTCTGTCTATTTCTCCCAATCGATTTCACAAGGAAAATCTTTGTCTACATCCTTTACTCTTAATCAAGGCAAAACCTCTAACCTTTCCTTGTCACTATTTAATTCAACTTCTTGTTTTCTAGCTGTAGTTTCCCAAGTACTATCAATTTCAACGATACCTCAGTTGGTAGTTGATTTGACCCTACCACTTCCAAAGTAATAATTAATAATTGTAACAATTAATAGGTTTTAAACAGTTTGTGGTAACAGACAAGAGTAAAGTGTAAAGAGCAACCCAGACAGAATACAGAGTTTGTAGTAAAGAGCAACCCAGCTCAATAGTAACCAAAAGTCTAAAAAATAGAATTTTGATACAAATAGCTACATCAAAAGAATCGGATTTTTACGCTGACTCTAAATATAGAAGTTATATCAAGTTTAATTTTACCCATTAAAAGTTAAGAGCCTGGGAGAATTTGCCTTATTTTAGAAAATAGGGGGTAACACCTCCTAGAAGTAAAATAATCTTAACGAAAGTCACACCATCAGATTTAGGGTATCAGAGAACCCTATTGTAGAAGTTTCAAGCTCCTATCTACCAAAATGTGGAATTTTGTATTTTTTCCCAGAAGACAGATCATGTATGCATGTATATTTTTTTTTCTTTTGCTCGGGGTGATTGTATTGAATCAGTGGTTCTAAAGTGTCGTGAGATGGCTCTTTCTAATGGAAATTAAAAGTTCTAGTGCCCTTCCTAAGTGACCAAAAAACTGGAGGGCACCTACGCCCCCTCCCATGCTCATTTTCTCCCAAAGTCACTGGATCAAAATTTTTAGATAGCCATTTTGTCCAGTATAGTTGAAAAACCTAATAACTACGTCTTTCGGGACAACTTAATCTCCCACAGTCCCTGGGGGAGGGGCTGCAAGCTACAAACTTTGACCATTGTTTACATTAAGTAATGGTTATTGTGACGTGTACAGACGTTTCTAGGGGGACTTTTTCACGTTAAAGGGAGGTCGGGGGAGGAGGTTACGTGGGAGGATCTTCCCATGGAGGAATCTATCTTGATGGAAGAAAATTCCCATGAAGGGGTGGCAGGAAAAAAAACTCAGGTGGAAATAAGGAGCAGCATTAGAACCTAAAACGTAAAGAAATTATTGCATATATAAGGGGGCTCTTCTATTCCAAAATACCTCACTCTTTACGCTAAAGTATTTTTAGTAATTTCAATTCTATGGCCTTTGTGATTCAAATTTTTTTTATTGTTTTGAAAATTGGAGTTGTGAAAAAGAGTCACACTTAAGCGTAAAGAGCGAGGCGTTGAGGAGGGGACAACCTCTTTCATATACAGAATAATTTCTGTTTGTTTTAAGTTTTAATGTTGCTCCTTATTTGCAGCTAAAAAATTTGTTTTTTTTATTTAATTATATTTTGAGGCAAGGTATTAAGCCTAAATTCTGTTTTTTAAGAAACAAAACAAAACATTCTTATTGAAATATTAATTAAAAAAGACAAGTTTTTTCAAACGAATGTAAAAAATGTCTCTTGATTGGCTTTTGATCAGATGTCTTTGGAGATTAAGGTGCTTGGGAGGAGTGATGGTTGCCCTCTAATCACTTTTGACTCTCAAAAAGAGTACTAGAACTTTCAATTTCCAATCAAATGACCCTTTTGGAAGTTTCTACAAAAACTCCTTCCATACAAAGTGCCTTGGTGAAAAGAAAAAAAAATAGTGCCCACAGAAAGTGCTATTGCGCTGCCTTCTAATTATTATTATCATTGAAGAAAGTTTTAAATAATCCTTCAAAATGTTTTAGTGGGCTAGAGGCACAATTTGTTTTAACAGAATTTACAGTGTCATTTTGTTGCCATAGAGGTTTAAAAGGCACTAATATGAAACAATTAAATTTAAAGGAGACAACAAACAAGGATTTTGTTTAGTTTGGGCACATGTTTATCTCCTTTTTTAAATGAAGAAATGAGCCAACTTGCAATTCATAAGGACTGCCTAATTTCCTTTTTAGAAGAAACATTTTTTTAAATTCTCCTACTTAAGTTTTCCTATTCCATAATGCAAAATTTAGATATCATCTTCTTCCTTTGTAACTATGGGGATAATTACATCACACAAAAGAAGTCTGAGCTTCTGAACACTTCAAAGACGATCGTAAATTGACTCAGCTCTTGAGAGAGAGAGGGGTTAGTTGGGCTAGATGATTTTCTAATGACTGGGGAGCTTCAAAACCTGAAGTGGCTGCTTTATGCATCAATAGAGCCAAAAATTCAGTTAAATTATTGAGGTCCAGTGTTTTTTGCCTATTATTTTGTTTTTGTTCTCAAAAATTCGTTTTGTTTTACCAACTGTATTTTTTTTTCTAGATTTAGTTTTAAATATTGAAGAATTCTGATTCAAGGTGAAGAAATGGCTGAAAAGACGCTAAAAAATCAGTCTGTTATGCCAATGAAGCTCTTTGCAGCATGGGACATTGAAAGAGCCAGAACATCACCTGTTTGTATACCACGCCTTTGCACACTGTCAGTTACACACTTGCATCTCACAAGACCTCTTGGGCAGGATTTTTCTTCTGTATTCGTTGCTGTAAAGATGGCTAACTCGAAGCGAACAGTTCGATCAAATGAAATATCTTTGCAATCAAATGGCTTACTTGATGTGGAACTTTTTCTTTCATTCTCTTTGCAATATGCACATTATCTAAAAAGTCGTGAAAACAAACTGCAGCTAATAGTGCAAAGAAGAAAGCGATATAAAAATCATACTATGCTTGGATATAAAACTTTGGCAGTAACCAGTGTAGATATGTCACTTGCTATGCAGAAACAAATGAACTTAGACCAAGAATTGCTTGAAGTAGCAAAAGATAATTTACCAGGAGAACCCATTGGAAGAATCCGAGTTGAGGGTGTTGCAAGTCAACCTGTTGATCAAGTTTTTGAAGATGATGTTGATAGTTCAACTGATGATCAAGTATCTGATGCTGAAACTTTTGGAACTTCACAACGTCGTCGAAAAAACATGAAAAGACCAGATGTTGAAAGGCGGAGTTCAAAGCAAAAGTTTTTTACTAATTGGCTAAAAAAATTCAAAATCAATGAAGAAATGGACAGTGGCCCAAAACTGGTGGGAGCTAAAGTTGACCCAGATGATATTCAAGAGCTTATTGATCAACTTGAAAACCTTAGTGATTCTGCACCAGATCCTGATCCAGATACACTAAGTATTTCATCCACGCCAAAGCCCTCCCTTCGACCATTTTTCCCCTCTTCTCGCAACCTTTCATTAGGATATGAAAGACATAGCGACGAAATTGGATCAGAATCTGCAGAAGAAACAGAACCAGAAGAACAAGTCCTAACTCCCACAATGAAGCTGCCTGATAGATCCAAGTATAAACCTGTCTTACAGCAGCTTTTTGACTGTTGTAGTGGTGATGATGTACTTCCTGACTCTTTATTGTTTGCAAACGTCAATGAAACATTCTGTTCTTCTTATGTTTCCAAGTATCCGCAAAAGGCTATTGTAACATGTAGTCAGTCTGATATTAAAGAATTATTTCAAAGTCTTCTCTGTCGTATGCAGAAAATCTTCCACACAACATCTAAAACGCCGAACTTAAAAATAATTGTATTTGGAAGTGACAGCCACATCTCTCAAGTACTCAGAATATATGTTGATTTGTTCTCAGCTAGACATGCAGACTGGTGCTCTTTCGTGAAGTTTTGCATTGTTCCAACAAGTTCCATGGGCATTAGTCGACTGATGAACTCAAATGATAGTATGTTTTCGTCCTTATTTTCAAGTGATTCATGGAAAGTAACTGTTGAAACATGTGATTTGCAAGATGCGTTTTTTAGAATATCAAAGTATTTACAAAACAGTAATAACTTGTTACAGCTGCCAATTGCTGAAGCAATGGTTACATACAAAGATTCAGCAGTTGAAGACGATACAGCTCAAGCATTTAGACCCATACCTTTCTTGAATGAGGTAAGAATCGGTCCTCTAGAGGGTGACGATGAAACATCATTTGTACCTCTTTCTGAGAAAGGAAGTGAAAGAACAAAGGAAAAACTATCCCCTCCTGGATCCCCTAATCTTCTATCTAGTATACGATCTGAAGAAGGGATGGAGCTACAAATTGATTATTGGACCGTTTCCTCTTTCTACCGTAGTGATTCCTTGAGTCCACAACCAAAGAAAATTTCTAACCCACTAGAGAGTTCTAAACAATCTGTTAAAGGGTTCTTCAAGTTCATAACTATTCAAAAGCAGCAACATGATTCTCAGAGTTTCACTTTAACCTTTGTGCTTAAAGAGAAAAAACAAAAGTTAATGAGAATAGGTAAGAAAAAAGAAAAGGACAAAGAAAATGATTGTAAAGTGACTGTGGAGAATGTTAGTCGTATAATTGGCCTAGCAAGGTCTCAAAACCTAGCATTGAAAATGTACATAGATGGAGCTGAATCTTCTGGTGTGAAATTTTTCCAGCTAACATCCCAATGGCAGTCACATGTTAGAAGTTTTCCTGTCATGTGTTCATCAACAAATCCAGAATAATTCTGATCAGTTATTGCTGTATATTTGTTGCGGAAATAGGCTTCTAATCTAAATTATCATATTTTTGTTTGAAAATACGAAAATTACCTTTTATTTACGAGCGTTTACTTTTTAGAAACAGCAAATATTTTACCTTTTTAATGTTTTTCTTTTTTTAGTTACTTAGCGAAAACACAATGAAAATAAGAGTCAAGTCTGAAATGATAAATGAAAAAAAAAAGGATTAGAACAAGCTGATTCGTTTTTTTTTTTTTTTTACTATTCTGCTTTTGTTATTTATAATTTCACAAATTAGGAGCTATCCCAAAGAAGTTTATTTTGTGTATTTTACTGTGTCTCTTTTTATTAGCCATTATTTCGGCAAAACTTCTCCTATAAGTGTGTTTTTGTGTTACCTTTTATCTTAGGGAAAGAGGTTTCAGAGCAATTTGGTTTTAATACATGGGCGGTGGAAGAAACATATTGTCCATTTTATCAGAAAATGCTCTAATTCGTTTATTGTGTTTGAAAGGCAGCCGTGATGACAATTTCTAATTAGGATCTTGCATGCGTAGTATTAGCCTCTATGCTTAAATTAGTTCTATACATTATAGTTGGATGAAACATTGTTATTTCTTTGGAATCTAAAACAGGGTCTCAACTTTGATTTAACTTATTTCACAAAGAGATACAACAGCAAGAAATGAACATGCCATTGGCTTTAGAAGCTCAAACTTTTTCCAAGAAACCCCCGAGAGTTACTACTGACCATTAAGAGTTTAAAAACTTCACAAACTCTTGGGTAGCCACATTGAACTTTAACATCGAAAGTTTTATGGTTATAAATTTGGATTTTTTTTTAATGCTAAATTTTGCACAAATACAACGTTTCTCAACGTTAAAGTATAAAGTCGTTAAAGTTAACATTGAAGACAACTTTTCAACGTTAAAATTTCTGTTTGGTCGTAAGTCTTCCATCAACAGAAAAAAAAAATCTCAAAAACAAGTTAGGAAGCCACGATATTATTAAAAAATGTAACGTTTGAGAGAAAATTCATATCCTTGTTTAGAAATAATTATGCTGATCGCTAGCTGGTAGTGTAGGATACAAATTAACACCTCCAACCCCCTCAACTTATCGTTTATTGGCAAGATTACTGCCTAAATTATGTTGTTAACTATACAAATAAAAGTTTCCGGGCTCAATGTTATAATCAGAATAGGGTTTAAGCCTCATGGTGTTGGTTGTAGAATTGTGTTAAGCAGATTTTAACGTATTGTCCAGCGAGTAAGTTTGCCACTGAATGAACATTTGAGAAGATGTAAGTTTAAAAACATTAACATCTGTGCTTACTACCGAGCCACCTTGCGATCATCTTAGCAAGCTTGTTATTAATAAGAAGTGGAGTTTTTTTCTAATGTTGCTCATAATCGATACCTTCGTGGCCCTTCAAGACGTTTGTGGAGGCAAAGCATACCAACTTATGTCTCTTGATAACATTTCTTGGAGCAAAAAAAAAAAATGAATAACAGATACATTTTTGTTTGTCCTAAATTGCAATATTGATTGGTTGATGTGGCATCTCAAAATAGTATCTGATTCTACAGTTTCCTTTTGCTCACAACTGTACAACTTTTTTCTTATATCAGATTCATAAGAATGCCTTAAAATTGTGTTCTTCTTTTATATCTTTTCGTCATTAGTCGTCGAGTCTGCTGAACTGTGTTTTAATTTTGGTTTTATTCTAACTAGAGATTATGTAGATATCTAGGTTCCTATTTGTAATTTATACCTAGCTGCTTCAAAAGGCAATTTTAGACTCTTTCCTATCGCTATTGAGTAAAATTGTAGTAGATTTTGATTCATCAACTCATTCATTGATTCATTCAAGTATTAAGTTGTAAACGAAATAAACTAACGAAATAATTGAAACTTCCGTAAAAGTAACCCACTAAGAAAGTATAAGGTCATGGCGATTTGATCATGGTAGGCTTCATTGCATGATTAGAACTTTGAAAAACTTCGAGATTTACTAGCCCACAAGGCAAATACGCATAGTTTAAATTAGCTTATTCAAGCTAACAATTACATATCTAGCTATTTTGAAATGCCACAAATCAGTTAACCTATGCTGAAAACCAAGGATAGTGATTTAATACTTTTTTGGCAATACTTTAGAGTACTGACAGTCAACTTTTTTTGTTCTCGCGACTACGCCAGCAAGTTGACACCTCCAGGTCTAATTTTTAAGCATTTTTTCTTATATTAAAAAGCACGGGAAATTGATGAGGTTGTAAGTGAAGTTGTTCTCTGAGAAAAAAGCTATAACATCCAACTTTACTGAACCAAAATCCTAAATACACGTTGGTAATTTTGGTTTAAATGAACTGACCACCGGATTGAAAATTCTTTTTGGCCATTTACTAATGTCTTTAAGGATAGGGATTGTACTTAGTTGTACTTGAGTATAGTCTAAGTCAAATGGGCATCGAGAAATTACTTAGTAATTGATGGGCGAGATGTTCTTAACCTTTGAATATCCTTTTTTTTTGTGTGAATATCTTTATTATCGCCCAAAGCTGAGAATCAGTCTTAGTGTTTTGGCACTAACATACGATGTGTGGTAGAAAAGTAATGAGACTGATTTTCTTTTATTAACAAAGTTTTATTAAATTCAAATATCAATGTAATACCCTTCATAGTACTTCCCTTGGGCAGCTACACACCGATGGAGACGTCGTTCACATTGTTTGTGGCAGCGCTGAAAATCTCCGACCGTCATAGTCTTCACCATGTTTGTTACAGTCTTTTGGATAGTTTCCCGAGTCCCTAAATGACTGCCAATCATTTTGGCCCTTTAAAAGGGCACTAGAATTCTAAATAACGGCGAATACTCTAGGACCATTGGTTCGATACGATCACCCATGGGGAAAAGAACAAAACAATTTGTTGTTTCGGAATATAGTAAAATTTATTAATCTTGTACACTTGGAATCAGCTTAAAAAGCCAATTATTTTGATATGTATATAAATTGTAAAATTATGTTTTTAAATAGTTTTGGCCACTATTGAGCTGTTCCGTGACGCACAACATCTTCACTTATCGTAGTTTCTTAAATCACGTAGCTAACGGACGAAGTACAAACTCAAGCTGATCTATGGAAGGGTCCTGATACACGTGCTGTCTCAGGGACAACAGCACAGGGTTGCCATATCGCTTGCAGTATTGCCAGTCTCATTATTTTTCTTTCGTAGCTCATTATTTTTCTTTCGTACGCTGCACAAAATACGTAAAATAAAGGAAATTTAACGTTAAATTATTGTGTTTTCTAAACGGATTAATCAAGGACTGTAGGCTTAGGTTTACAATACGTTTATTCTTAGCTACTTGTTTATCATCACCAAACAACATAACTTCGGATTTTTGTAAGTGATTTTACGCTGTGATTTTAAGTTTTTATTTCACCTTATGCTGTCATTATATTATAAATTGTGCTCTATAAAAAATAAATGTGGTTTGTCTGTCAACCCGAATTTAATTTTTTTTTTTTTAGGGAAATAAACCATAAATTTAGGAGTTAGCAGAGGGCTAAAGCTAACGGTGATAGCAGACAGAGGAGAGGGAGTGATACTTCCCTTTCAAGATAAACATGTATAGTTAATTTCAAATCTTCTTAAATCCTAGATACAAATAAATATGGAAGTTTGGACAACACCTTATTCGTGAGCCTTTTTTCCGACTGAATGCCAGTTGTATATTTAGTCTTTAAACGGGAACAAAATAGATAAATGATAAATTTTTTTAGCTGAGACCGCGGTTTTGTGCTGGAAAAGAATAAACTCCACTCTGAGGGCTGGCAGGGAGTGGGGCGGTTGCAACACCCTTCAGAAGAATAAAATAAAATCTGAAGATCATGTCTTGATGTTCAGATTCTCAGACCCCTCTCCTCACTCTCTGTGCGAAATGACTATGCCTTCTTCCTCGTCTTCTTGTTTGGATTGTTATGGAGAAGTTTTCGTATTACCCAATCACCGGAATCGGTTCTGGGAAATAACCACGCCATTAACTTTGGTATTAGTTTTTAGGCGGTTTATGTTTATAATGAAATTTAGGGGACTACCCATCAATCTTTGTTAAATCATAACAATTTGAACTAGTTGTAATTTCCTACACTCCATAAATATCCTGTATGTTTAGAGGAAGCTTCATGTTGGAAACATGGCTAATTTATTTCTTTATTCAATATTCCTGGTTTTCAAGGAGAGCACGACTTGGCTTTTTTCAGTTTTGATCATTTTATTTAACAAAGGGCATTAGAGAGCCTTCGTGGCCTGATAAAAATTTTCCAACGGCTTGGAGAATCATTTTGAGAATAATACGTTTAAAGTTATTGAGATTTCTTGATTTATAGACAGATTCTTGATTCATAGAAAGACTTCTTTTGCATATATAATTGTGTTTTGCCTAAACTAATGTTGAAGTACTAAGAACATCAAAGTGAAAACATTGTTTGCTCCCTGGCTCTGTCTTAGGCTTATTGATGGAAAAATTGAACTTGATAACCTTAGAAGGAATATCATCTGGACCTGTACTGTACTGTACATCTGGACAAGTACTTTGTAGGAAGAGACAATCCTACAAATTTCAGACTCACTTGCGGGCTCACTCCCCATAGACTTTCGACAAGCCGGGCTTTAATAAGACTTGTGACCCGCATCAGAATGCTGCTGGAAAAATAGTTGCTACAGTGATTTTCCCAACAACAGAGAATTAAGACGCCAGTTGACTTCCTAGAACATTTCCGCCGGATATCAGCTGGCCGTTGATTGGAAGACTTTCGGGAAAATCTGGTCTCAAAGGGCCATGTTCTAAGAACTGATAAATAAGCTTCCAGGTTTTCTTTGCATCTTTTCCACAATCAGAAAACTTCCAAAATAAAAATCCGACTCAGTTCGGGGAATAAATGATTTAAATACGTTCCTGTGACACTTATATTTATCCAGGGCATGAAATAGAGAGGAGGCTTTCCACTTTTTCCAAAGATAATTCTTTCTTCTACAGTTCTTGAGTAAACCGGTAGTCATCCAAGGTAATTAGTAAACCTAAGTAAGTGATATATAAGTGGTTTTTTGTATATAAAATAAGAGCCATATTATTATTGCATTCTTTTAGCAATATATGTGATCAAGCGATAACCTAACCCTTCTTCAATCAAGTTTTATCAGAATCTTGCCTAATCGTAACTATCTGAGTTTACCATTCACCAGCTCAGGTCTATGAGGGCTATGTAATATTTTAAGTTGTTTGAATATACCATGTGTTCATGAGTATTGGCGAAACCGCTGTTAAAATTTACAGATCCTTATGTCCGCAGCAAAAAAAGAGTATCAGATCAGACCGGACAAAAGTATTATTACATAGTATTTACCAAAGAAATTGGTTAGGTTAGCACTCTTGCGAAAGCCTGAAACTGTAATCATACATTTGAAATGACATACATTTTGAGAAATTAATACAGATTTGAGGGATGGTATTGATGACGTTTCACTTATCTCTTCATTTCCAGCAGAAAAAAATTGTTTATTTGACTAACAATTTATAGTGCAATAATTGAAAAAGTCATAATGAGAAAACAACTGGCTTACATTGATATTTACTGTAATGGCAGGTATCGTTTCTCAACGGAGAAAACTAGTCCCTGGTTAATGGTGTGTTATATTTGAAAGATCAACGTGAAATGCTAATTTTGCAAGTACGCGAAACGACCAAGTTTGATTTCTTTTTGACGAGAAAAAGAACGCAAGCTATAAAAAAAAAAATACTAAAATTGGGCATAGCTCATTCTACTTTAACAATCAGTCATTCAGTATGGAAGAAATTAATTCTCTCCCATTAAGGGCTATTACCACAATCTCTTCAGAGTCAAATGGTATTTGCGTCATAAACACAGGTAAAGTTAACCAAGACCCCAAGAAAAGCGACATTCTGAAGAAAATACTATGGATGCATCAATAGAAACAACCCAGTTTAGAAAATAATAAAAAAATGTGGCTTTTATTGAGATGCTAAACATAAACCTTATCGGTGATAATATGAAGTCGACTAAAGATGGCCTGATTGTAAATCCTGCTGTATAGACCCTCAAGGCATTTGGCGCTTGAATTTTTTTTTAAAGAAATGTCGTCTTTAGCATCTGACATAGTTATCCAAAGTAAGGCGATCGCCCAATTTTTTGTAATACAAGGATTTTGAATTAGTCAGAAAAACTTTATATCGGAACTAAATTGAATCCAAGAATTTTAAACGCGGTAACATGTATATATTATGAATAAAAAAGGGGGCTTTCAAATGAGCTACTTGTCAAGCATATATAGTTTAGCGCACAAAAATAGTGTCTGACCCCCGAAAATCTCCTCTGCTCTGAGCTATTAGTGTTTGAGCTCCGACTTGTGGCGAGTGACATCTCCTTTGAAATGTCTCATCTTTGCGATGATGACACTCAACGTTTCGAAATGAATTGGAATCTTGTTCTCATTCTTTTACCTTAAAGATGGAGTTTTAAGACCAGGGCGATGAGAAAAATAGTCTTGTTAAATAAGAAAGTCACAAAGGGCTGTAACAATGAAGAAAATATCGAATTTGATGATAGATCCAAGGGCTATTGCTCTTCACTAAACAAACGCACTGTATAGGACATAATAAGCCAAAGCAATGCCATCGCCTGCTTTTTGTAATACAAGGATTTTGAATTTGTCAGAATAACTTTATTTGGGAACTAAATTTAATTCAAGAATTTAAACACTCTAAGACCTATATCTTATGAATCAGAGAAGAAATGGTTTTCAAATGAGCTTCTAGTCAAGAAGATGTGGTTTAGTCCCCAAAAATAGTGTCTGACCCATGAAAATCTCCTCTGTTCTGAGCTAATTTTGTTTGTGCTCCTGTTTTGACGAATTGGAATGTCATTTGACAGCTCATGTCTCATCGAATGTCTCATCTGTCTGATGATAGCACTCCAGTTTTGAGATGAATATGAATCTTGTTTTTATTTTTTGACCTTAAAGATGAAATTTTTAAGACCGGGGTGATAAGAAAATGGTTTTGTTAAATAAAAAAGGTCACACAGAGCTGTAACAATTTAGAGCATAAGAATTCTATGGTAAATCCAAGGGTTACTGTTTTTCACTTAATAAAAACACTGTATAGGGCATAATAAGCCAAAACAAGAACAAATCTCGCTTTTTGTAATACATTGATTTTGAATATGTCATAAAAACTTTATTTGGGAATAAATTAAATCCAAGGATTTAAACGGGGTAAGACTTATATATTATGGATCAGAGGAAAAAGGGCCTTCAAATAATCCACTAGCTGAGCATATATGGTTTAGTTCCCAAAAATAGTGTCTAATCCCTGAAAAGCTCCTCTTCTCTGAGCTAATTGTGTTTGTGTTCCGACTTGTGACGAGTGACAGCTCATTTAAAATGTTCCATCTGTCTGATGATAGCACTCTATGTTTCGAGACGAATAGAAACCTTGTTCTTATTCTTTGACCTTGTAGATGGAATTTTAAGACGAGGGCAATAAAAAATGTTTCTTTTTAAAATAAAAATGTCTTAAAGAGCTGCAATATTGGAGAACTTATCGAATTTTATGATACATGAAAAGGCTATTGCTTTTCACATAATAAGCCAAAGCAAGGCCATTTCCCGCTTTTTTGTGATTCAATGATTTTGAATTTGTCAGAAAAACTTTATTTGTGAACTCAATTGAATCCAAGACTTTTGCACGCGGTAAGATGTATATATTATGAATCAGAAAAAAGGGCTTTCTAATGACCTACTAGTTGATCAGATATGGTTTAATCCCCAACAGAAGCGTCTGACCCTTGAAAATCTCTTCTGCTCTGATCCAATTATGTTTGTGCTTCGACTTGCGGTGAGTGACAGCTCATTTGAAATATCTCATCTCTGTAATGATAGTACTCCAAGATGAATAGGAATCTTGTTCTCATTCTCTGACCTTAAAGATGGAATTTTAAGAACAGGGCGATAAGAAAAATGGTTCAGTTAAATAAGAAAATCACAAAGAGCTGTAGAAATGGAGAAAATAGTGGATTTAATGATAAATTCTAGGGCTTACATTTTTTACTTAATGAAAACATCGTATAAAATATAATAAGGTAAGGCAAGGTAATCTCTCGCTTATTTTTAATACATGGGTTTTCCATTTTTCAGAAAAACTTTATTTGGGAACTAAATTGAACTCAAGACTTAAACGCGTTAAAACACAAATATTTTGAATCGGAGAAAAAAGGGCTTTCAAATGAGCTACTAGTCAAGCGGATATGCTTTAGTCCCCAAAAATAGTTTCTGACCCCTGAAATTCTCCTCTGCTCCGATCTAATTGTGTCTGTGCTCCGACTTGTGGCGAATGACAGCTCATTTGAAATGCCTCATCTGTTTCATGATAGCACTCCAAGTTTTGAGATAAATAAGAACCTTGTTCTCATTCTTTGGCCGTAAAAATAGAATTTTAATACCAGGGCGATAAAAAAATGATTTTGTAAAATAAGAAAGTCACAAAGAGTTGTAACATTGGAAGACATATTGAATATTTTGATAAATCCGAGGAGCATTGTTTTTCACTTAATAAAAACACTGTATAGGGCATAAAAGTCAAAGCAAGGCCATCTCTCACTTTTTTTTATTGCACAGATTTTGTATTTGTCAGGAAAACTTTATTTGGGAACTAAATTAAACTGAAGACTTTTAAACATGGTAAGACGTATATATTATGAATCAGGGAAAAAAGTGCTTTCAAATGAGCTACTAGTCAAGCAGATATGGTTTAGCCCCCAAAAATAGTGTCTGACCCCTGAAAATCTCCTCTACTCTTAGCTAATTGTGTTAAAGTATTTTAGTGGTTCTTTATGCTATAGAAGACAGAATTTGGCAACAATGTAACCAATTTGATAGATTAGGCGATCGGTGAAGGTTGTTTTCTTCTAAATTTGGCAGCACTGAACATAAGGTAATGGCCAGGGCGATGGACCATTAGTTCAAGCTGGTAAGAGCGAAACAAAGCAGAACAAATCAAACAGAAATTATAATAAAAAGTGAACCAAAAATAAACGAAATAGATATTAGATATAGTTAAAAACTTAACCAATAATGAACCTACATTGTACTGAAAGTAAGACTGATGCTCAGCTCTAAATTACAAAACCGAAATTACTAGTAATATGAAATGGGATGTCGTCCTCCCTGTACCCCAATTGCTGGGTGAATAGTGCAAGCGTCATTTGCACTTTGCTGAAAGCAAATTATGTATTAGAAGTGATTTCGATTTTATCATTATAAAATATAAGAAAAATCTTTTTCAACCAAGTCTACTGTAAATTCCGTTTGGGCTGAAAAGTGAAAACTTCTGAAACAATTTTGTATTACTCAGTCTTATTAAGTATGGTGCTTCTGTAGGTTGGAATATAAAGCTGGGGATACCTAAAGGAAAACATGTAAAATAAATTGGTGTACTCTACTTTTTAATTTCAGTTAGAATGATGCCTTTTGACCCTCAAAACATATCCAAGAACGCTTCTACAAAAGCGAGTTTATATCCTTACTTTTAAATAAAAATTAGAGCAGTGGTGGGGATGACCACTTTAAAACACCTTTCCAATATAGTGCAGATCTATTCCTTAATGTCTCATTCCCCTTGTTCATTATTTTTCGAATATAGGAAACATCCAATGAGTTCCATTTTACCAATATTTAAATTATAAATTAGACTTTGAAGTTTTAATAAGACTGACAAAATTTTAGTTTCAAAAAATTATTTTCTGATTGAAAAAGTGCTTCGGAATACGTTAATATTTAAATTCTTTAGCATAGGGTTGAGTACAAATTTTAGAAGTTAAGGGAGAGTGTTTAATGAACTTGAGATAAGATCTAAAACAAGTTTTTTAGTGCTATATGTGTTAAATTTCTGGTTATCAGTTCTTGGTAACGAACTGCAAGTAAGGAGTGACACAGTCCAGAAATAACCAAGACTCTGAATAAGCAATTTTGTTAGCAGATTTAATACAAAAAGAATTAACTTTATGTGATTGTTCCAAATGTAAAAAATTCCTGTAGTTTACTGTTACCCGTCAAAAACTATGAACATAGTAAAATTTGTTTTACTTTCGAAAAATGGAGGTAACACTCCCAAAAAGTCAAGTGATCTTAAGGAGAATATCACCATCAGATTCTACATAATAAGAGCACCTTGTTATTGAAGCTACAAACTCCTGTCCATCGAAAAAATTGGATTAACCAAATTAAACAGTCTAATGAATAAAACTAATTTAATAACCCTAATTTTGAAATTTGTAGAAACGAACATTTAGATCAAATAGAAACTATATTGAAAGCCCAGGTTATTATGAAACTTCTTGGACATTGTCCGAAACGTGGGGTAAAAATAATCAGTAGGCTGGGCTTATCCATAAAAAACACACGTAAATCAGGTAAAAAATACAGAAGATCAGGGCATTTTGAAACTTCCTAGACATTGTGCGGCATGTGTTACAGGAAATTGACATAAAAGTTTTTCATTGTTTAATAAAGTAGAATTGAGAGAAAGAGTCAAACTTTAGCGTAAAGAGTGGTGTGTTGAGAAGGGAACAGCCCCTTTCATACACGGAGTAATTTCTGTTCGTTTTAAGTTTTAATGTCGCTCCTTACTTTCAGTTTAAAAAAACAGTTTTTTTTATTTAATTAAATAAGAAAACAAGTTTTTTTTTAACTGAAAGTAAGGAGCAACGTCAAAACTTAAAAAGAACAGAAACTATGACACATATGAGGGGATTCGCCCCCTCGTCAATACCTCACTCTTTACGCTAAAGTTTTTATAGTACTTTCATAAGAGCTATTTATTCTAATTAAATCCTTTTTGATTCAGGGGTCATTTTTAAAGAATTGGAACAACAGCTACTACTATTACTACTACTAATAACTTACTGCAGCACCAAGCCGCCTGAGGCCAACACAGCTACTCACGCTCCTCCTCCAACCCAGTCTATTCAAGGCCTCCTTCTTTACACCCTCCCAGGAAGTTCCCATTTCCTTTAAATCTTTATTTATGACATTCTCCCAACCCAGACAAGGCCGACCTGCTTTCTGTGTAGCTCCAGACAGTTGGCCAAAAAAGGACAATTTTCGGCAATCTGTTATCTTTCATCCGCAGAACGTGGCCTAGCCATCTCAACATTTCTTTCATTATAGCCCAAGGTAGCGGGATTGAACCACATTTTTCGTACAACCTACTGTTTGAAATACTGTCAGTCAGCCGGGTACCCAGAACAATCCGTAGGCGATTTCTCTGGAAAATATCTAGTAAATTTGCGTCCACTTTTGGGAGCTCCCATGCTTCAGGGCCATATTTGACCACTGTCATCAATGTAGCTTCCAATATTCTAATCTTGAAGATATTCTACTTTTAACATCTTCACTGCTACCGCCGTCTTTACTAATAATACTACCAATGTAAGTGAAGCTGCCCACCTGATCAATCTTTTCGTTACCCAACGTCACCTTTTCGTCTTCACTTATCCCTAGCCTTAGTGACTTAGTCTTCTTAATATTAATTTTCAAACCTGTTCTAGCACCCTGAACTCGCAAAACCTCAAAACATTCATTTATTTTCCTCACACTTTCATCTAATATGCTTAAATCATCAGCATAATCTAAGTCCAGAAGAGCTTTTCCTCCCCATTTGATTCCGTTGTCTCCAATTGCCTTTCCTGTGACCCTTAAGACAAAGTCCCTCAAAATGATCCATATAAAGGTGGATAGAACACAACCCTGCTTAACTCCTGATTTAATACAAAATTAGTTGCTAACCTCATTTCATACCTTAACCGCAGCTTTAGAGTAAAGAGCAAGGTATTGACGAGGAGGCTGACCCCCTCATATAAGTAATAAAAATATACGAATGTAGAAGTTCGTTACGTAAATTAATTCGTAAGATAGGTATGTTTATTAATAATAAAAACGTTCATGAATAAAATTAAAAGTTCTAATATCGTTTTTTAGTGACGATAGAAATTGGAGGCCCAACTAGCCCCCCTCCCCACCCTTTTTTCTCAAAATAGTCCAATCACAATTTTGAGATTACCATTTAGCCAACGTTCATAAATAAAATTAAAAGCTCTAATACAGTTTTTGATAACTTTGAAGACCACACTTATATATTTTTAAAACACACTTCATATTTTTTAAAACATAAATTTTGGGGGAGATATATGGATGACATAATTTCATTATGGAAATATGGGGTGGAGGAATTAAAAAGTTTTTTAGAACATCTTAATTTTTGGGGAGGGGATTTAAAATTTACAATAGAATTAGAAGAGGATAATAAACTTCCTTTTCTGGACGTCCCTCTTTTAAAAAATGAAAATAGTCTGGATTTTAAGATTTACAGAAAACCTACTAACAATAACAGATTTTTGTCGTTTTTCTCCGGTCATGCTCGCCAAGTAAAAATTGGTTTAATCATATCTTTAACTGACCGCATTTTTAGAATTTGTTAAAAGAGATTTTAATAAGTAACAGTTATCCGGGTTGGTTAATTGACCAGACTTTTTCGAAAAGAAGGAAAAAATTTCTAGAATGTTCTGACGATATTCTGGAAACAACAGAAAAGAAAGATATTTTTTGTTCTCTACCATATGTTCCAGGTTTGAGTGAGAAACTTAAAAGAATTTTACAAAATAATGGTTTAAAGGTAGCTTTAAGAGGTAGTAATACTTTGGCTAGTTTTTTTAAATTCTGGAAAGGATCGGACTTCCGTAGAGCAACAAAGTGGGGTTTATAAAATTCCATATACTTGTGGAAGCTCTTATGTGGGACGTACTAACCAGAATTTAAAAACGAGATTGCTACAACATCACAATTCCATTTCATCGTCTTTAAAGCAAAATACCAAACCTGAAGATTTCACGTCGACCCTCTCGGAGCATATCTTTAATTTTCCAAATCATTTTATTTTGTTTGAAAATGTTTCTTTGATTTCTAGGGACCAAGGTTTAAAGCAAACTTTCAGGGAAACAATCGAAATTAAAAAAAATTCTATTCAAGAATAATTCCATAAACAGAGATACAGGTGAATTTGGATTGAACTCAATTTATGATAATTTACTGAGGTCAAATAAAGTAAATATCACCTCACCTAAGAGCTATGACCTCTGTCCACGTAATATGTCAGTTAATTCTAATGAACCGGAACCGAAAAAGTCAAAGAGATTTGCCTCGGCTGTTGCAATGAAAAAAAATAGGAGCAATAAACTATATGTAATTAGTTTATTAGATATAAATTTTGTTTATTTTTATTCATGTCTTTTAGTTTTACTACTGATAATGAATACTGTATATGTGTTCGAAATATCCAGTTAAATAATTTTATATTTCACTGTCAATAAAAAGGTATCATCCCTATTTTGAACTGATTTACTTTAATACAGTTTTTAAGTGACGAAAGAAATTAGAGGGCAACTAGGCCCCTTCTCCATCCCTTTTTTCTTAAAATAGTCCGATCAAATTTTTGAGATAGCCATTTAGCCAAAATAAAGTAAAATTAATAGGCAAATTTTGTTTTAATTATCCATGTACAAAAACGAATTCTTTGTATTTCTTTGTATGATTCTTTGTATTGCCCTGATCTGGCACCATAATTTGTATTTGCTCCTTAGTTTTTTTGTTTTGTTTTTTACGAGGCTTTCTAAAATAAGTTTTTCCATACAAATTCTATGTCAATTTGTATAATAAAACAAATTAAAGTTGAATAATAATAACACGAACTTGTAGAGGATCTTGAAAAGAACAGATTGACTTCTAAGTTTTTTCTAATTAATTAAAAAAAGATATTTTTATCAATTTATTTGTTTCTACTAGTCTGTTACCATTAGTTGTATATTGGAAACTTTTGAAAGGTTGCGCATTTAGTTTCAATCGTCGATGCTTGAATGTTGGTTTAACAACCGTTTAGGCTATAAGTGGCTAGTGTTGCAACTTGACTCAATTGACGCTTTCAGTGAATTTTTCAGTATATTATGCAAATAGGAATGCACTGTCAAATTGGGTTTCAGTGAAGATTTTGAAAGACGAGAACGATATGGAATTGACGAAGAGCTTGGTCTAGTTATTTTGTACATAAGTACTTCGTGAAACATGGCAACGAAATGCACTAAAAGATGACTTGACTACCGCGCAGAAGCACAGGGAAAAAACTGTAGCAAATATTCAAAAGCCTTCGAAGACCACGACTTCCAAAAAAATTTACTCGACTTAAATGAAACATATCTCAAGAAGAGACTAAAGCAGAACCACCAAGACTGAAAATTATAGCTACTGGTCATAATTTAGAATCAGATATTTTAAAGAATTACATTAAATGGTCAATTTGCATTTTACCTAAATACCTACAAGGATCTAGTAGTTAAATATATTTAAATGTCACTTAACTCGTTTTTGTAGTTAAACTTTCAAACACCATAGAGAGTGGCGTCAGTGAGGGAGGGAAGAGTAGCAGTTACTACCACCCCCCCCAATAATTTAAAAAAAACAGTATTGATCATGTTGCTATAAAGCTGTTGCTTTTTTGAAGTATAAAATTTGCTCTTTAGTTTGAACAGATTTTTTTTTAGTTTATCCATGCTCATTTTTAGCACAAGCAAAAATAGGAAATATGGGTCAACTACACTTCATAACATATTCCACATTAATATTTTCCCAAATATACAGCCTTTAAAACCTTATCATCAACTAAAAATGTGAGTCTATGTTCTATGCATTTTGTTTCGCCTCATTTGCTCTGGTCAATTTTTTCCCTGATATTTAAGGTATTTTTACTTCCTAAGATATATCAGTTCAAGATTAGACCCTCTTGTTTTAAAACTTTTAAAAGTGGAAATGAATAAACCCTCTAAATCTGAAAAAAGGACAAAAATGGAACGACTGAAGAATAAAAAGGTAGATATACAGTGGATATAATTTACAGAACGAAAAAAAATCTCTGAAAAGTAAAATAAAACTTTTTGTTTTTTATAATGATATTTGTACTATAACCAGACAGGTCAAATTGGTTGTAGTTTTGTCATGGAGCTTGGTAGAAGGGGATCCGCTCAAGGAATTATTTAATTGTTTTAATTCTATGTTTAAGTCCAATATAGCCCCAAATTCTCTTATTTCTAATTGAAAAGCCTAATAAGTACTGATAACGTCCGATTCCTTGCGTTTTGGATTCACATACTATCCCATTAATGTAGAACTTCCTATATATATGACACTATGCTGACTTCTTGCAATTTTCGCGTTTTTAAATATTTCTTTTAATCAGCTCCACAAAAACATAAATATGCTAAGAATTATGATTGAAATTAATAGTATTTCTCACAGCCCCAGTGCTGCTTTAGGAGATTTACCTCCGCACCAGCATGCTGTGCGAAATGTCGGACGACAATAAAATTCAGTGAATTTAAATAACAATATGTATATTTTTCTCACAATTTAGAAATTTGTGTGCATGTATAAGCGGTTCCAATCCATTCTCTTTTTCTATTGTTATTACTTTTATTATGCAACACAAGCAAAGCTCAGTCTTCTAGTGATTTTCTTGGATACAGTGTCATGTTTGATTTCTTTAGCTTCCTAATTCTCTGAGGTTAGTCTCTTACTATTTAAACCAAGAAAAGCCATGGAATTTTCCTGTTTACAATTATATTTAAGAAAATTCATTTTGTCAAGTATTCCAATTCACTATGGGACTCTCCTCTGTTGAAAAAGTTCAAGTCAAAATGTTTTATTATTGTAAAAATAGGGTTCTATTTTATAGTAGCCAAACGATAATGATACAATGCAAATTTTGATAAATATCGTTGTTACAGTGATAGCAACAACAATTAAAAACGAACACGCATCGTAGTAACAAATAGATAGCACAGTAAAGAACAGACTCTTGGTCACAGTATAATATAATACAAGCATCTTTTTGACACTTTCTTCTATGAAGTATGGTGCCATATTTAACTGATATGGCTAGATTAAGCAGTTACTACAACCTAATAAAAGGCAAAGGACAGCCCATAGTAACCGAAAGTTGACAAATAAGTTTTGGAAAAAAAACTGCCTAATGAGAAAATTATAGTAAAGAACAGGCCCTAGCCCATTGTAACGGAATTATTAAAATAAAAACACAAACTTTATAAAAAAATAAATCATCATACACATGATGATGAAACATATTCATCCTCTGACAACTTAATTCAATAAAAGTGTCGTTTGAAAAATTTGTTCTCTTAGGTATAGTGTCATATTTGTTTGACTTTTCTGCCTTGTTCCTTGTGATTCCTCTTTCACTGTTCCACTAAATATTTGAAGGGTCAGTTACCTGGAGCTCTAAGGTACGAATTTTTCTGGAGACAGTTTATGCAGAATGTTCGTGGAACTTTAAAAGGTTGTCAATAATAATTTCCAGGTGCTTACCACTGGTGTAAATTGGGACTGGAATGGGAGATTAAGTCTGGTGATCATTTACAGCATATTGATACTAAGGATTATTGTGGCCAAAATGAATTGTGACATATTTGGATATATTAAAAGAGAGGAGCCACCTATCTGCTCATACCTGTTTGCGATTAAGGTCACATTGTATTGACGCTTTGTCGGATACACTGAATAGTTTTGAATCATCGGTATGAAGGATTAAGTGGCTGCCAACTTAGGGCATCCTGTCACTAATATTAAGGAAAAGACTCTGGATTCAAGAACAGTTTACTGGGGAACGTCACTTAGAACTTGGCAAGGTTAAGAGTAGGTTGATTTGCCGTAAGTTGTAAAGAGTTACACAGTCTGAGGTTTACCGGACAGGGAGTCCATTAGCCAATTTACTAATACTTAGTGGATTTTGATAACGAGGCCGGTTATTTTGGATCTTTTCAAATGCTTTTGCTAGATCCAAAGGAATCGAATCAGCAGGAAGGGTTTTGTCCAGTAGCTAGGTATCCTGTTCGTAAGTGCCTGGAATGTTTTTTTTCTAAAGATTTTTCAAGGAAAAATCAGTGATGCATATTGAAAATAATAAGATTAGTAACAAACGTTGAAGAAGTGTCTCATTAATAATTCTTCCAAGGAATCTCATGATAGCAGGTGTGTGGCGAATAGGTCTACAATTTTCTGCTTTAGATATATCCACTTTTCGAAGATCTGTGTGATATAGGCTATTTTTCATTGGGGGAGTATGTTCATGTGATAAAGAGAAATTGGAAAAGCATAGCCAGTTCACGGGTAATTTCATCTGTAGCTTCTCTTAGCAACTAAGGATAAATGTTTTTATTGACGTCTGGGTTATTGAGTCATTCTCGACCATAGATATAGTAACAGTAATAACTCATTTTTTTCAAGATCTTGTGTTTTAGGTTGGGAGTGAGATATTGTGCTTAGTATAGCACATTTATTGGCTAATCCACATCGCCTATGTCGGAAAATTGGACAAATCAAAAAGGGTCTTCCCGCCGTCTATTAGTTTGCTAACAATGTTAGCAAACAGGTATTTGTAAAGACAGAGGAAGCAGAATTGCTAGAAAACAGAAATACTTCACTGTAAATTCTCCAAAAAGAATTTGATTTGTTAAGATTTTCTCTAACAGTATGTTAGCTAACAGTTTAGGTAGCAGTAAATTGTTAGCTAAACAGTTTTTTGTTTGGACAGCGGAAAACCCAAAGTTTTTCTGAGAGTCATCTAACCTGGTTGAAGTGTTTGAAACTTAAAGCCTATAGACTATTCTCAATAAGTCACCAGTCGCATATTTAAAGGTAAGTTCCCTCTTCCGAATTAGTCCTATATAGTAAATAAAGCTACCATATCATACTAAAAGATAAGGTAAAATTGTAGTTTAGTGACTTCTTAATATCTTAGAAAGGGGTTAGGCTAGGAAAATGAAACTATCAGGGATGGGTCTACAGGCTAAAGTATATCCCAGGAAGGTATTTTGAAGTACCTACCTCCACTCCCTCTCCCTCTAGAGAGTCCTTACCTTTAAAAATATGTGTATTATAAAAGTGAAGCCTTGCAAAATAGATCTTCTGCTTGAATGAAGTAAAAAGAAAAAACTGTTTTCAGCTTCACAACTTTGCTCAATCCCAATTTAAAAGGTTTTAAAGATAATACATTTCCTAAATTTTGAAATAAAAACAATGATATGGCTCAGAATTCTACTCAAATAACAGGAATTACATTTTCAGAACTAAAGGCAGAGAAAAAGCAACTGGTAACTGAAAATTAAGGTAAAATGTTGTTTTGTCAACATTTCAATTGCTATAGACCTGTCATGTAGGCAAATTTCAGGGCCCTCAAGAGGGAGAAGGAATGGAGGTGGGTACTTTAAAATATCCTCCCAGGATATACTTCAGCCTGTAGACCCATCCTCAAAAGTTTCATTTTCCTAACCTAATTTTCCTAACAGGAAAATTAGGTTAACAGGAAAATTGGTAAAATTCTAGTTAATTGACTTCTTGCTATCTTGGAAAGGGTTTAGGTTGGGAAAAAAAACTTTCAGGGATGGGTCTACAGGCTAAAGTATGTCCTGGGAAGGTATTTTGAAGTACCAACCTCCACTCCTTCTCACTCTAGAGGGCCCTAACCTTTAAAAATATGTGTGTTATGAAAGTGAAACCTTGCAAAATAGATCTTCTGCTTAATTGAAATACAACAAAATTGCTTTCAGCTTCATAACTTTGCTCAATCCCATTTTATAAGGTTTTAAAGATATACAAACACATTTCTTAAATTTTGAAAAAAAAACATTGATATGGCTCAAAATTCTACTCAAATAACAGGAATTGCATTTTCAGAACTAAAGGCAGCAAAAAAGCAACTAGTAACTGAAAATTAAGGTAAAATGTTGTTTTGTCAAAATTTTGATAGGTATAGACCTGTCATGTAGGCAAATTTCAGGGTCCTCTAGAGGGAGAAGGATTGGAGGTGGGTGCTTAAAATACCTTCCTGGGACATACTTCAGCCTGTAGACCCATCCCTGAAATTTTCATTTTCCTAACCTAAACCCTTTCTGAGATAGGTAGAAGTCAATTAACTAGAATTTTACTGGAAAACTAGGTAAAAACAGGAAAATTTCCTAACAGGAACCTTATTTTCCTAACAGGTATAGACCTGTCATGTAGGCAAATTTCAGGCCCTCAAGAGGGAGAAGGAATGGAGATGGGCACTTTAAAATACCCTCCCAGGATATACTTCAGCCTGTAGACCCATCCTCAAAAGTTTCATTTTCCTAACCTAACCCCTTTTCAAGATAGCAAGACTAAACTAGAATTTTACCAAAGATAATATTTTCAAATAAATAATGCAAGGTTAAAACCCCAGTAGGCTACTTACATAGTGTAGTGCCTAATCTTGGGAAATATGTTGATTAGAATATGTCTTTCCTAAACAAGGACAACAGGCTCCATAGTTAGAGATATTTAGTGGTTGTGTCACTGTTAAGGCAAATATGCTAAACATATACAAGTACTAATCTATGCTATTATTAGGCTAGATTTGCTTTTTAATTAAGTTTCCAAACATAGTTGTCACATTTCTGACAATGCAATCCCTGTTTCAATGATCCCATATATATCCTTGGGAACATATTTAAAATGCAAAAGAAAACAATAAATTTCTTACTTCATAATATCCAACATATGTCTATCAAACAGATTATCATGTTTCCTTCAGATTCCTCATGTCCTCCACTTTCTAAAATCATTTCAAATAATAGGTTTTTAATAATACCTTGGGCTAGTCCCTACAAGTTGTCCTTCTAAAGATGCAAACCTCCTTTTTGCACATACAAGTAGCTTAATTATTCACTTTTCTTAATGATTTTTTCCAATGAATTCAGTCAAATCATTTCTTGGTGAGATCTAAAAATTTAAGATCTATTAAAGTGTTCAAAGTGTATCTTTCTCAACACAAACAAGTAAAATTCTACTGTAGCTACTTTTTGCTATCTTGGAGAGGGATTAGGTTAGGAAAATGAAACTGTCAGGGATGGGTCTACTGACTAGAGTAGGCTATGTCCCAAGGAAAATGTTTGAAGTACTTACCTCTACATCTTCTCCCTTATGAGGGCAGTGACCTTTGATGACCTTCAAAAATCCCTGTGCTAAGAAAGTGGAACCTGGCAAAACATGTCTTCTGCTTAAATAAAGCACAAGAAAACTGTTTTTAGCTTCACAACTTTGCTCAATCCTAATTTAGGCTATGAGGTTTCAAAGATCAACAAACACATTTCCTAA
The DNA here is from genome assembly GCF_032884065.1 of Artemia franciscana. NCBI lineage: Eukaryota > Metazoa > Arthropoda > Branchiopoda > Anostraca > Artemiidae > Artemia > Artemia franciscana. Next base: position 23,303,095 of record NC_088870.1, read on the forward strand.
ATTTAGAAAAAAAACCATCAATATGGCTTAAATATCTACTCAAATAACAAGAATTGCATTTTTAAGAGCTAAGACCAGGAAAAAGTAAACTTACAACTGAAGATGAAGATAAAATGTCATTTTGTCCAAATTTGACAGTATATTTATAGCAAACCATATAACTGGCTTTCATATCAAGTGAATATACCACTTGATGCCTTTTTTATGCTTTTTATGAATATAATAATTGCTTCTACTGGAAATTTAGATTTAAGCACCTTTTTTTAGCTCTTAAAAATGACAAATTTTCAAAAAATAATAACAGTTCATATAACTGACTTACCAATAAAGCAAACGTACCACTTGATGCCTTTTTTTTATATTCTTTACAAATATAAAAATCGCCTCTACCACAAATTCAAATTAAAGCACTTTTTAAGCTCTTAAAAATGATAAATTTTCAATTAAAGTATGAGTTATCTGTTGTTTTTGACAAAATAATACTAAATTTTCTCAGTGCTAAAATTATTTATAATAAGGTTACTTTAGGTTAAAAAGTGCTTAAATCTGAATTTGCAGTAGAAGCAATTATCATATTCATAAAGAGCATACAAAAAAGGCATCAAGTGGTATATTCACTTAATACAAAAGCCAGTTTGCTATAAATTTTGCTATATGGTTTTCTATAAATTTACCAATTTGACAAGGCATAGACTTGTCAAGTGGCCAATATTTGAGACCTAGAAAGTGAAGAGGGTTAACATAGAAGCTTGGTATTAACTTCCTGTAGTATGTTTTTGGCCCTGGATTCATTGCTGAAAGTTTCATTTTCCTAATCTAACCCATTTCCAAGAAAGCAAAATGTAGCTAAACTAGTCGAGATTCTAGCTTCAAATTACTTGCATTCATTGGTTCAATTAAAGCCAAAATGTCTCTGCTTGTTGGAAAACCTCACTCAGAACACAAGCAAATATGTTACATGTTTGCTTTTTTTTTTTTTTTTTTTTTTTTTTTACACAGACAGCTAATGCTCTGTTTAAAAATTTCCCTGCGGTTTTGAAGATGACTGCAAAAGATCACTTGCAGATTGACAGAGTCTCCAAATGTATAGGTTGCATGGTCCTATTTTACCTAAAAATTGCTGCAGTGTAATTAATTTCATAATATTCCATGATTTTGCCTTCTTTTTTTTTTAATTTCGTGGTTATCTTTTTAACGAAGCCAGTGTTTCAAATAATCTATGAGATTAAATAAATCTGACAATTTTGGTCTTTGATTGAGAAAATTAAATTTCCCCAGAATATCCATGAAAATGTTAACTATATCCCTTATTCTGCCCCAGATTCAAAATAAGTGTCCATAAAAGGAGCGATTTCTCCTAAAAATGGGCAGGTTTCTCTAGAAATGAAAGAAGAAATCCAATTCTAGAAGCATTTCTCCTGCCTAAATTTCCTGCAGCCATTCATTGTTTAAATTTCAAGTCATGCTTATTGGATAGCATGGAGCCCATGTGGAGGGGATTACTTAATCAGTCCCTATTTAACTAGACTTTGATGCTATAAATTCGTTATCTAGTTAAGTAGCTCCATTAGCTGTGTAATTAGAGTAGCCAGATGTTTACTGGAAAGTTTACCACTTCAGACTCTACAAATTTTACAGTTTGAGTTTCCTTATTGCTTTACTAAGTGTGTCAAATATTTTTAGATTACAAGTTGTTCCAGATCTAAAAAATATTTACAAAGATGCTAGCCAGACTATAAGAAGAACTAAACCTCAAGGGGCAATCCTCAGCTCCTTGCTATTTAACCTGTAAGTTTCTGAACTGTGCATCCTCAACTCATCTGTTGATGGAAAGCTAATAAACATTATAGTAGTTTTTCAGTGATGTTTAACAGGATATAAATACAGTTTCTATTTGTTTTCTTTTGGGCTCCCTATGTCAAAAGGGGTAGTAATACTGCTCCTTGTACAGCTTCATGTAATAAAGTTGGGAATTCTCTATTTGTGAATTTTTGTGAAGTCTTTTGATGCACTGTTAATTCTGCCACCCATATTATGGGACTGCACAAGCATATTCCTTGTGGCAGAGTTAAAGAACTCTCTGCTGCTTGTCCTCTGAATGATGGAACCTTTGTTCAGTGTAATAGAAATTTTAAGATTCAATGTCATGGTAGTAGACACATTGTTTTGAGCGTGAGTTAGAACTCTTAGAAGCACTTAAGTTAATGATACAGTTAATGTAAGTACCCAATCTGCATTTCCAGATTGGAATTTTGTTACATTGACAGCTACCCTTTTGTAAGGTCACCACCTCGGGAGATGAGTCCAACCCTTAGCAATATCCACATTCTATCATCTAAAAAACCATATTAATCATATAAGGAAGTACAAATAATTTTGAATGAAAGAGATCTAACCATTCCCCTGATCTTCTTGAAACATATGCTGGTGGTTCAACTGAGGAACATGGTACAAGTGCTGCTTCTGACATTTCCGCCTTATACCTTAACGTTACTTCTCCTCACTAAATATGATTCCATGCTTTCAGCAGAGCTATGAGTCATTGAAATAGCTTTGGAAGTATTGGTTAGTTACAACCTGACACAACAGATTATGCCAATTTTTACTGACTTGCTTGGCTATACCCCTTCTGGGTTCAGGCAATTTTTCTGTCTCTGATTCAATCTAGAGGCAAATCGTAAACTTATTTTTGGAAGGACAATGAAGTCAAGGTCGATCGTATCACTAGCCACAAGAAAAAGTTCAATGGAAGGATACTGCAGACCTGATACAGGAGATATCACACAAACAGATTAAAGTTTGAAGTGGAATGTTGAAGAATGTTCCAAGGGCCCATCATTTTGAGTTTTTTTTTTTCTACATTCTAGTCTAGGGAATTGCCCATAATTTATTACAAACTAAAAGCTGTATATTTTCTTTTTAAAAATGTTATTTTCAAATGGGGGCTTTATCCCTCTCCTTGTTGGTGATATTTTCGTCACTCTGACAATAATACTAAACACATTTTGTCTAATTCTCCGTGTTCTAGAAGTAATTCCAAGGTTTTCAGACAATATTCCTTTGGCGTGAAAATCCCCAAAAATGTATTAACCACCATTTCTCCTGTCAAACAAAATCTATTATTTTTAAACATAACATTAACATCTTCCCATTCCAGCCAAACTAGCTCTTCTAAAGTCCATTCCTAAGAGATGTTCCATTTACCAGAACTGCTTCAATCAGGCCTTAAAGCAGAAGCGTCCCGAGGGTGGGGGGCACCCCCCCCCCCAACTGTTTTGACATTTGGTAAAATTTTCGCCAAAGTCTAAAATTTTGGCAGAAATTTTTCAAAATTCCTGATTTCTGCAGAAAATTTGGTAGAAATCAGCTAGCGATTCAGTAAAATCTACGAAGTTCGTCTCCCCAATGAAAAGAGACTTGGGACGCTCCTGCCTTAAAGTATTCCAAATTTTTTTGTTCGACCCTGGTCTTAAGCCCAAAGTAACTGAGTAGTACCTTACACATATATTCATGTTGTTGTTGTTTTTTATACAATATTGCCTATGTATAGTTATTAGGGAATACCATTGAGGTATCTAGTCCCATTACCTGTGCAGGCACAAATATCTTCTGGAGCTAAAATCACCTGAAAAATAAAACTTCCTCATTTTTGAGACAACAATTTTTACGCCCAAGGAGAAATTTCAAGATACTGAAATTATAACTAAACTTTGTAGTTTTTGGCCTTTTCTCTTTTACCTTTAAACTACAATTTATTGGTAAATACTAATACTATTAAGCCTGAGCCTGGCTATAGTCACACCATTAAAAAAAAAATATAATCGCATAGGATAACAACACCCAATTGACCTGTATGTAATTATTGCAAATTGAGCTTTGTTCAGTACTAAAGTCTGATATTTTATGAACCAATCAGCGTGAAGATGTAAGGCAGATGTTTTCGGAATTAGAGAAGGAAGTGATCTCAAGAAATTATCGTTTTTCGTTTTGGGAACTTTAGCAACTATTGTGCTGCCATTTTCCTATATGAATACTATATGAATTTAGTTTAGAATTTGCTTTTTTTTTGTTTTGTTTTTTACATTTTTTTTTTCAGCGGGTTTGTTGACAGCATGGCAGAAGCAGTTCAAAGAAAATTCTTTCAAGAGGTAGAGAAATTTAAAGGACTTCAGAAAGACATCCAGAAGTATGCCCTTGCTAGACAGAGACTTGACGGTCAGTTGAGTGAGACCAAAAATGTCAAAGAAGAAGTGGATATATTAGAACCAGAAACTGGGGTCTACAAACTCATTGGACCTGCATTAGTGAAACAGGACTTAGAGGAAGCTAAACAAAATGTGAACAAGCGGATAGACTATATTAATGGTGAATTGCAGAGGCACGACAAAATCATAGATGATCTGAATAAAAAAATGGATGATCAGAGGGAAGTGGTTAGTAAAATTAAACAACAACTTGATCAATTTGAAGTCAAAGCTACACTTAAATCATAATAAAGTTTTATATTTAATGAATAAAATGTTGTAAAACATCAAAATAGCAATAAGTTATAAGTTCAACTTCTTGTGGTGAGGTTATGGTCAAAGGAGAAAAAGACCACAGAGCTGACCACAGCCGTTCCAAATCTTACTGGTTCCATATGAATGTTGACAGACCAAAAACTTAACTAAAGTGTATTTTATTTACATATAGAATTCTTCCTCTGTGGTCAGCGAAAATCACGATCTTGATACTGGCACTGCTTCATGTAAAATCGATATTTCTATCTAGCAAAAAGGTTAAGGAAAAAGAAACGCTAGATTGAAAAATAACCAAATAAAAATACAAAACATAGTTAGGAACAGAGGCGTTTATGCTGATGACAAACGGATAGTCTTTAAAGTGAGCGAAATAGGGGAAAAGATAGAACCAAGTATCAGGAACATAATACTTATTTTTTTCTTGAATGAAGGTTTTTAAACTACAAGAAATCTGTCCAAACAAAGTCAGAATATAATAAATATTCTTTAATGCATATCGAGTAAAAAACCGAAGACTGCTGTCAAAAACCAAAGTACCTTATACAAAATTTTTATTTTGTATAAGTCTAGTCTTAAGTTTATGACCCTTAATCTAAAAAATAGCTGAAATATAAAAGGAAAAAAACAAAAAAGAGGGTAATAGTTAGAACTAAGTGTCTGGAATATAAATACTCATTTCCCCCCCCCCAAACTAATTGTCTTAAAAATGACTGGTATATCTAAAAGAAAAATAGGGCAATAAATAGAACCAAATACACAGTCCTGTGTATTTGGGCTAACTTAATAACAAACTCGCGGTAACATGCTCAAGTGACATTTCGTTTGATAGCCCTTTACAAGTAGATTTCGAATATCACAACTGTTACTAGAAGAAGAGTTGACTTTTTGGATTTTGTTTGTTTAAAAGTATTTGGGGAATATCTGTTTGATATTCAGGAAGTCTGATGGTTTACACAGCCTACTATTACTGGTTTGCTAATATATCTCCTAAGATAAGATATTAATACCCGAAGTCTAGAGTCGTTTTTGTTTGTCTTGGATGGAAGGAAGAAGGTTTTCAGTTACATGTAATATGGGAAAAAATAGGAAGGAAGGTTTTTGTCGAGGAGGAATACAATGGAAGTTTCAATCAAATATTGCTTTGACTGGATATTAAAATTTATCCGGAAAATATTCCCAGCATACTTGCAGTTTTTAAGCAATGTTCTACTGTTGAATTTGGAATAAAAATGCAATGGTAAAAATACCATTTCCTCTATTTCCCTTAACCTAACCTTTTGCTTCCTAATTTGGAGTAAATGTAGTTTGATTTGTTTTCTTTTTGTCTCTAGTAACAGAGTTGATGACCTTCAAAATATGCTATTTTCTAATGATAAGGAGCAGGTAAAAACTCATAAGACAATTGGACTCCGCTTGGAGAAAATACACATTAATGGATAAATAATTTCCGAGAAAATTAGACTGATAATCCCTAGTTTCCGAAGTCGTTTTCATTGGATGTCACATACTACCCATGAAAGGTTAGATATCCCTGGCCAAAAAAACTGACAAATCTCTGATTATTCCTTTTTTTAAGTATGTATTGAAAAATTTATTGAGTCAATCAGAACGATTAAAAAATACTATATTTTATCCTTTGGTATATTTCAGGCATTTTGTACACAGACGACTCTATTTGCTTGCATAATGTTAAGAAATCTGGATGATGTAAAAGGGAAAAGTTCAATGCTTGGGGACCACGCCATTTCGTTTGAGACTTAACTTATAAAATATAACATTCTCTAAGTTTTAAGTTTCAATTTACTCGCTTAAATATAATACTTAATTGTCTAACAGTTTACTTGGCTCATGAAAAGACAGCAATCAATTGATAAATCATGGCCCTGCAAAGAAAAAAAAAACGCTTATGGGGATCGACTGCAGTCACTTTATGTGAATTTGTCACTAAAGTTGCTATTTTTCTATCACGTTTTGAGAAATGTTTTGGCTAATTAAAAAGAGCTAACGGTAGATGAGACAGTCGAGTTCCCCAAAAAAAAATGATGAATCCTATCATAGCTGTTCATAGGTCTTTGTAAACTGAGCACCCACCAAAACTGGTTGCTTAGAAGATGCACGGTATGACTGAGATTCATCAGTTATCTTTCCAGTTGTTCATAATCCCTGGTTGTTTCCAACCCTTGATGACATTGTTTTGTAACTGATTTACAACCAGAAATATCAAAATGGTTATAAATTTCACCAAGTCTAACAGTTGGCTGGAAGCTGCTTTTAAGTCTATAATAGAACGCTTTAACAGAAAAAATAAGTTTTAAAATGTGTTTTAGAAACTATAGCTACACATCGCAGATGTAGGGTAGGGCATCCTTTCGCCAAAAATTGTTGTTACCCATATATAAAGATTAATCAACTTTACCAAAATTTTGCTCGATTTTTTCTTTTTGTTCTTGAAGCAAGTTCTTCACAAAAACCTCATGTCCCACCTCCACGATCTCAAAGTCCCTAAGTTTTGGTTAACACAAAAGCGAGTAGTAAGACTAGCCAACAATAACAACCTAGAGATTCATTAGGGGGGGGGGAGTATGCCGTTGACCCGTTAAAGATGTACTAACCACGTCTTATGTCTTACTGTCCCCTAAGGGGGAAAATAATCACTGCCTGTTGATTGTTGACAAAATTATACAAAAACAAGGTTTGGCTGAAAAAGAAGATAAAAAAATAATACAAAGGATACTACTCTTAATCCCCTTTCAACTGGATCAGTGATCAGCAAACGACTTGGGACATACACCTTTTCATTCTGTTCAACAATAAATCTTGCCACCTTTTTGAGACACTAAAAAGGAAAAAATAGCAACTTAGTAAACACTAACAAGCTCTTGAAAGCATATTTATATGGATATAAAGTTTTCCTATTGTCAATAATGCAACCCATAAAATTAGACAACTGAGCTGATCTCAAATCAGATCAGTTAAATAAACTGTTATTTCTTTCTGATTGTTTTCTTAACATCCAAATCGCTGAGTGGCGAGTTTTAGGGCAGTTAGAATAATGCCTGAAAACCAAGTCCATTTTGCCATCAATCCACCTTATGTTCGATACTTTCCTCTACAAAATCCTTCAAGTAAAAACAAGAAAAAATCTTCTATTGAAGCAGCCTTGCAGTTTCGTTAGGTAATAGAAAACATTTGAATTTGGGATAAATTGAAGGAATACAAACCTCGTAATTGTCCCAAGTTATCTATAAGTGTTCATTTATTTTGCATTGGACATTGGTTTAAAAAGTATTGTGTTGATATCTTCTTTTCAAGTTGTACAATAAACGTGTGTATGACTTAAATGCTTATCTCAAAGTCCAGCAACAAAGGGTGAATCTCATAGCGAAAACAGGTTAGAAAAAGATAAGATTCCTTGATTGGACTTTATCAGCTGACCCTCCTCCAATCCTTTCTCTGCGTGCAACTATAACCTATGCCCTTTATTTTGGGCACAACAATAATTAAAAGTTTGAACAAGAGCAAAGTTTCCAGAGCTTTTTTCTGGCAAAATAAAAGAAAAAAATTCTTTGGGAAATGGGTCATTATAGATAAAGACATAAAATTCTTTTGACCAAAAATTTTTTCAACCCCCCCCCCCCAGATAAAAATTCCAGTGACCTATTTAACTGACGAAATGAAACAAACAAAAAAAGAATAGGATATTATTATTTATTGATTTTTGAAGTAAAAGCAGTCCTATGCTAACCCAAGCAGTCAGCATAGCTAGAGCAGTGCATTGACATCAATTCATTAAGTTTCGCGCACATAGTTCAAATATTGCTATGAAACGAAATAAGATGTACCATTGATCCAGTCAGATTTTGTAGTCTTTTTGACTAATCGATACTAAAAACGATTTTTAATGCGGTGCTTAATACTACCTAAAACTAAGCATTCATATTGCTATGATTGTCGATTAAACGTAATGGTCATTTAGAAAAATTTGTATTAAAAAACAGAGTCTTCTTGAAGCCAACTTTTGACAAAATAGATTAAAAGCTTTGTAAAATTACCTTTTGATAGTAGGTATCAGCACATAGATACAGCAAATAGCCGGTCAAGCAAGCCATTAAACTTTCGCAGTATAGACTACAGGTTAATTTCTCTGCATCAGCATACATCTCATTTATTGTATTAATTGTATATTCAAACTTCTCCTTTTCTATCTGAAATTTAATATATATCATGGGTTAAACAAATATGAGGCCACAGTAGAAACTAATATAACCACACGATTCTAAGTTGGCTAACTGAAAATCGGTTAGTTCTGTGCAAAGGGAGTGGACAAATCTATTTAATGTGGTTACATAGAAGTGTTGACTATATAAATTGCACAACATTTTTGGCTGGGACGAATCCGAATTTTTCTCTTTTAATGATCGCAAATGTCAATTCTTTGTTGATTGGGTTTTGGCAAGATATTTTTATTTTTTGGATATACAGTTGGAAGTCAAACCCCTTACCAGAAATTTTCACTACTTTTCATCCTTACGAAAAAAAGCAAATGTCGACTCTTCATTGGGTCTTGACTAGACGCATTTCTCTACTGAGTTTAGACCCGGAAGTTAAGTCTATCCTGAAGATTTTTTTTTACTAGCATACTTTCCAGAAAATTGTCCTTGCTAAATAAGAAAGACGAGCTAAACTAAAAAAAAGTAAAGCCAATTTTTTCGGCAGATTTTATTTTTTAATTCTCGGTCTGATTCGTTATTTAAAAGAATCGCACCATTAAAATACTTGTTGAGGTTCCTTTTTTTTAACAAACAAAATTGAAAGAAAACTGGTCATTACAAAAAAACCTTGGCAAAGATCTAAATAAACTGAATGAATTAAAAAGTTCATGTGCCGTGAGATTTTTTAATCCTAATCTGAAAGGTCTGCCTCATTGAAGCAATGGCCAAAGGCACAGGTCCCACCACCCAAGGAAAACTGAAAACCAAATCTGCTGCTAAGTAGAAGAAGGTGTAAAATAAATATTTTCTCATTTTTTTTCTGGCACAGTGAGCGTTTCACCTTGAATGTACTTGTCGGTATCTCCTTTTCTGTAAAAGTGTTCTGCAGTTTTCTATTTTCTGAAAATTTTCCCGAAAAATCATTTTGGCGCGTCTTATTCTCAATATTATGTGGCCTAGCCACTTCTACAGCCCATTTTTCCGGATTATCAACATTTCGAACTAGAGTTTCAAGTATTTCGTTTTTTCGACAGGATGACTTAGCCTCCCATTTTGTTTTATGGGCCGGTCCGCCTCCCCGCATAGTCACGAAGCAGTATATTTCTCCGTAAAGGTGTTCTGAAGTTTTTACTGTTTTCTGAAAAATTTCCCAAAAATCCATTTTGCGCGTTTTATTTTCAATATTATGTGGCCTAGCCACTTTCGCATCTCCCATCGTTAGAGAAGTCGCTTTTGAAGATAGGAGATTTCCGATATCCCTAAACTCTTCTCTTACCAAAACATCTACTTCGGGACTAGGTACCAAGCCTACTTTCATCGTTTTTCTCTGGACTGTACCGTCTTTCTTTACAATTTCTATTCTAACCCAAGCAGATGGGCATGGGTGATTATCTCCATAATAACATAATGTTGTAATCTTATTTTTATGGTCTATTTCCGTTCTATTAATTAGCTCAGTTCGCATATAAGTTTGGTCACTGCAAGAATCAATTGCCATTTCAACTAATTCTCTGTTTAATTTTCCGTGTATTTTATGCGACTCGGTAAACGCGTAATTTTTTCATTATTATGGGGCCCAGGCTGTCGTTTTATGCGGTTTTTGATTATCTTTATTGGGTCACTTTCTTGTAAAATGCCCTATAGTACCACTGTTATAGTAAGTTACTAATCATTGCTTGTGCTGAAATGCATTTTTTGGTTCTAGGTTATAGTGTCTAATTTTATTTACTCTTTATATTGAAATATCTTTGTGTCCTCGACTTCCCCTCTTATTTCAGCCCATCTATTTGTGAGCTCTGCCATTTTTTCGCTTGTTTTCGGGCTCTTTTCTTTTCAATATATTCTGAATCCTCTTTGGGTATTTTCAAAATATCGCTTCATTACTGTATTTCTATCACTTCCGTCATCTTTTCTTTTATCTCTTCTGGGTCTTCTAACAATCTATAATTTCTAGCTCCAGCCATTTTCAACAAATATCTTTCAATCTGTACTTGTATTCTTTGTAAATTTCGTTGTTTCGCTTCTAAACATTCTTTGAAAGTGTTCGGGAGACAGTTGAAACTTTTCAAAAAAATCTTGTTTTAATCTTTCAAAATCTCTTGAGTAGTGCATCTCTTGAGTAGGTAATACCCTAGAAACAGTTTGTGCTTTGTAAATAAGGAAGGGCCGAATTGCAGTCACCCAGTTTTCTCTCGACCATCCGTTTAATTCCGCCATTTTTTCAAAATCGTATAGGTATAATTGTGTATCTTCATTTTCTTTTATTGGTTGAAGGTTTATTGTATGCATTAACTCTACTGTAGACGACCTCTGATGCTCTTAGGAATTTCTCCCTGCGATCATTTCCATTAGTTGTCTTCTATCCTCTCTATCTGCCTCCTCCTTTTGTTGCCTAGCTATTCTTTCAGCCTCTTCTTTTTTCTCTTTAGCTATTCTCTCTTTCTTTTTTATCTTTCTCTCTTTCTTCCTTCATGAAATTTAATATACATTGTGTCACATCTACATGACTACATTTTCGTGACCCTCTGCTGGATCTTGATTCCATACTGCTCCTACTACTAGGTCTACGCTGGTTCCTTCTGTCATTATACCCTCTGAATTCGTTTTCTGAGTCTGTTCGTTCTCTATCTGTATTTTTTCTTATCCGCTAGTCCCTTTCATTTTGCCTAGTATCTGAGAGTTGACTTGGTTTGGTTTTCCTCATATTTTCATACAATAATTTTTCTTTGTGCATTACCGCCACTGTTTCTTTCTCACGTTTTCTCATATTACGGGTGTGCTGTTTTCCGATTGTATTCTTTGTATCCCCATATATATTTCCTTTATCTGGGTCTCTCTATCTGAGAATTAAATATAAAAAACAAGTTTTTTCAACTGAAAGTAAGGAGCGACATTAAAACTTAAAACGAACAGAAATTACTTCGTATATGAAAGGGGCTGCGTCCTCATCAACGCCCCGCTCTTTACGCTAAAGTTTTTTACTGTTTTAAAAAGAAGAGTTGAGAGAAAGAGTCAAACTTTAGCGTAAAGAGCGGGGCGTTGATGAAGAAGCAGCCCCTTTCATATACGAAGTAATTTCTGTTCGTTTTAAGTTTTAATGTCGCTCCTTACTTTTAGTTGAAAAAATTTGTTTTTTTTATATTTAATTTCCGAACGTTTTTTGAATCAATGCATGTTTTGATTTTGGCTCTCCGCAGATGAATAATTAAAACGAAATTTGCATTTTTATTTTTTTGGCTAAATGGCTTTCTCATAATTTTGATCAAATGATTTTGAGAAAAAAAGAGCGGGGGAGGAAGCCTAGTTGCCCTCCAATTTTTTGGTTAATTAAAAAGGCAACTAGAACTTTTAATTTTTTACGAATCTTTTTATTAGTAAAAGATATACGTAACTTATAAATTAGCTTACGTAAAGAATTTTTTATTACACATATGAGAGGGTTCGCCCCCTCGTCAGTACCTCTCTCTTTACACTAAATCTTAAATTTTGTCCCAATTTATTAAGAATGACCCCTGAATCACAAAAGCCGTAGAATAAATAGTTGACATTACTAAAAATACTTTAGCGTAAAGGGCGAGGTATTAGGAGGAGGTGAGTCCCTCATATGGGTAATAATTTCTGTTCGTTTAAGTTTTAATGCTGCTCCTTACTTCCAGCTGAAAAAACTTTTTCATATTTATTTTTTCATTGTTTTTTTTATAATGCTAGTAAATCCTGCGCTCCCTTCATGGAAATTTTCTTCCCCCATGACAAATTCTTCAATGGAAAGTTCCCCCAGTATATCCCCTTCTTCTCAACCCCTCCTCCAAACAAAAAATCCTCCTGAAAACACCTGTACACTTCCCAATAACCATTACTATATGTAAGCACTGGTCAAAGTTTGTAACTTGTAGCCCCTTACACGGGGACTGTGGAGGAGTAAGTCGTCTCCAAAGACATATTTATAAGGTTTTTCGACTACGCCGAATAAAATGGCTATCTCAGAATTTTGATCCGTTGACTTTGGGAAAATAATTAGCGTGGGAGGGGGCCTAGGTGCCCTCCAATTTTTTTGGTCACTTAAAAAGGGCACTAGAACTTTTCATTTTCGTTAGAATGAGCCCTCTCGCAACATTCTAGGACAACTGGGTCGATACGATCACCCCTGAAAAAAAAAAAAAAACACGCATCTGCCTTCTGGCAAAAAATACAAAATTCCACATTTTTGTAGATAGGAGCTTGAAACTTCTACAGTAGGGTTCTATGACACGCTGAATCTGATGGTGTAATTTTCGTTAAGATTCTATGACTTTTAGGGGGTGTTTCCCCCTATTTTCTAAAATAACGCAAATGTTCTCAGGCTCGTAACTTTTGATGCATAAGACTAAACTTGATGAAATTTATATATTTAAAATCAGCATTAAAATGCAATTCTTTTGATGTAGCTATTGGTATCAAAATTCCATTTTTTATAGTTTTGGTTTCTATTGAGCCGGGTCGCTCCTTACTACAGTTCGTTACCACGAACTGTTTGATAATTTCTTTTGAATATGCAGTGTATTATGTTCTCCCTCTATGGTCCGTACTGGAGATCGTCCTATTCTTGATTTTGTTTTGAAGTTCCCCCTTTCGCATGTGTCAGAAATGTCTATTTCTCCCCCACTGGAAGATATAGGGTTCCATCTGATGGTGTATACCCTAGGGTACTATGGCATATAAATATGAATCTGAATACGATTTTTTCTGGTTCATCATGGTAGATTTTCGAATTTATCTCTAATTCTATTGATTCTTGTCCCTTTTCTGACCTTGTGTGAATCTTCTGTCTATCCGCTATTATTTAAAAATCCAGTTAATCATTAAAAAACTTTTTCAAATGGTCAAATTTACATCCGGCACTATCCCGTGATAAATTGTTACGTCTCAATTTGCTGATTATTTCCAAAGGCTAATTAGTCGCGTGATATATTGATTCATAAATCTTTATTATAGCCCAACTAGGCAACGCCAATTCAGATTTTAGTAATTTTTAACTGGTTCTGTCTTTTTTCCGCAATTTTTTATATGTACTCACAATAGGCTAATGTGTAGGCTAAATAAATCGTCTTTTCGGAAAACGCGCATTCTTTTACTATCAGTTTTACAGATAGGTCCTTTAGTTGCTGCCACCAGATATCGGAATGATAACTACGGCTGCTGCCAGATATTGGCGTGGAAATGGTGCTGCACCACTTATTTGAGGGGAAAGCATCGCTGGTGCCAAATATTGTAATGGAATGCCTCGCGGTTACCACTTCTGTACCGTAAATATAGAGTATGTTAGTACCCTTTTACGGTATACCCTGCTCCAGGGTATGGTAACGTGATCGAACGATCAAACGGTCCAAACTCTAGGACAAGGGTGCACCCAACCTGAGTCACAACAAATATCTCAAACTACCTCTTTGGAGGGTTAACGGGCCCCCTGTCGATATACTAGTGACGGTAGTGTAACTCTTTTCCTACCCTGCCTGGATTCCTGAAAAAATAATCTCAGACGGCTGTAGAAAATAACCTGCTTGTATTCTTCCAAAGGTCATTTGACAAAGCATACATATATCAGCTCTGAAAAAAACAGACTCCCTAAACGGGTCTCAATGTAGACTAAAAAACAAAACCCAAATTCTATACAAAAGCACTTTCTGTAGTGGTGGACCTCAGATTGGCCCTGTCCAATTCGCTTAATTAAAGTTCAAGTCCCTGGCTTCTTTTGAATAATATTATATTTCAATGGCCTGGAACAGAGAGACCAAAATTTAGCTTGCAAACTTATTTATTGCAAAACAACTATAGCTTAGCAACGAGGCTTTAACTTATCATTGAAAATTATAATATAGGCAAATCTAAGCAATTGTAATTACGGAAACGAAAAGAGGTCATTTATCTGAAAAAGAAAAGAAACAGGAGTGAAACCCCAACATTCCTATTCTTTCAAACTTTTTTCAGCTGTAAAAACTGCCTGGGCTTTGGTTGTTCTACTTTTAACATCTTCGCTGCTTCCACCATCTTTTCTAATAATACTACCAAGACAAGTGAACCTATGCACTTGATCTATCCCCTCGCTACCCAATATCATCAATTCGCCGTCACTTATCCCAGTCTCAGCACCTTAGGATTCTTTACGGTAATATTCAAGCCTATTCTTGCATCCTGAGCTCTCAAAATATGTAAAAAAAAAATCATTTATTTTTCTAACGTTTTCATCTGGGACACTCAAATTAGGAAAACGTGGTGGGCCAGCTTTGACACCATTGTTAAAGTTCTCGAAGAAGTAAGAGAACAGAACGAGGACAAGATAATAAAAGTTCCAAGTTCTGCACCATGTCATTGCCAGCTTCGATTTTATCACGGCGAAGGTTCTAGCAGAAAAGCTTTAGGCTGAATAGCTCGATCTATTGATTACAAACACAAAACTCAGGGTGACATCTTAGATGCTCTCCTCTGAGATCCGGATCAGATAGAGAGGCAATTTGAGGCATAAAAAGTAGTAGCGGTAAAAGTTGGTTTGACAGCCAAAGACAAGTTTCAACTGGATTATGGGGGATCGTTGTATGCTAAGAAGCTCTACGACGTCATTATAGCCCAAGTGAACGGATTGGACGCAGCAATCCACAGTAACTCCTCTTTTCTGGAGACAGCATACCGAAATCTGCTGGGAAAAACGGATAATAGATATGAAAGCCTTTACGAAGTTGTGAATATGTTTTTGAGAAAAGACATAGATCCCGCGGAACTCATATTAGAGCCGAAGGTCTTCAAACAGTTTTTAGCCAGGCCTGAGGACAAAAGCAATAGTCATTTATTGCACGATCTTCGAGGCCCCTATTCCATCGAATTTATGCTGTTACATCGATGTTCCCGATCCTCTGGTCAGTTTACCAGTGGTTTCCAGCAGCACCACGAACTTGGCCATGATGGAAAGAAGTTTCAGAAAACTGAAACTGGCCATGACATGTTTGCGTACAAACGATGGACGATGACCATTTGGATCACCACGTTATGATGTACTGCGAGACTGACGAGATGAAACTTGACAAATTACTGAAAGTCTTGCTGTATGACAAGCCAATACGTTTTCTTTTTAACTAGAGTTTTGTAGTTACATTTTCTTCATTCTGTGTTTAATCTGTATATTTTAGATGAAATTGTTAATTTTTCTATTATGAGTTCTGTTTTCATATAAATCATTTACCGCTTTTCTCCTCATATATTACTCCATTCTCCAATACACCACTTCAGTTACATACATGCTTCTTATGGAAAAAAGAACTAAGGGGCTATTCTTCTTCTGGTTACACAATCCTTTCGGCTGAACTGCGCTCTCAAGTTTTTTATTCGAAACGGACGTTATGTTAAATATTGGTGAAAAACAGTCGCTTCTACCCCCCCCCCCCCCAAAAAAAAACACCTAAGGCTTTCACTGATTGATCCCAACTTTGGCTAAACATATGAGAAATTAAGCAATGTATATTGCAAATACTACCACAACAATTACAAAAAGGATTGATAATGTTTGTTTATTATGCAGCAGTCGTTCCTAGTCTTTTTATGGCACTTGGTATTAACCAAGTGACATATAGCAATCGCAAATTCTGTCGGTCTGTCTGTTGGTCCCGGTTTTGCTACTTTAGGCACTTCCAGGTAAGCTAGGACGATGAAATTTTGGCACGCGTATCAGGGACCAGACCAGATTAAATTAGAAATAGTCGTTTTCCCGATTTGACCATCTGGGGGGGGGGGGGCGTTAATTCGGACAAAATAGAAAAACTGAAGTATTTTTAACTTACGAACGGTTGATCAGATCTTAATGAAATTTGATGTTTGGAAGGATGTCGTGTCTCAGAGCTGTTATTTTAAATCCCGACCAGATCTGGTGACATTGGAGGGGGAGTTGGGAGGAGGAAACCTAAAATCTTGGAAACCACTTAGAGTGGAGGGATCGGGATGAAACTTGGTGGGAAAAATAAGCACAAGTCCTAGATACATGATTGACATAACCGGAACAGATCCGCTCTCTTTGGGGTAGTTGGGGGAAAGGTTAATTCTGAAAAATTGGTATTTTTAACTTACGAAGAATATTGGTTAATTCTGGAAAATGAGAAAAATGAGGTATTTTTAACTTACGAACGGGTGATCGGATCTCAATGAAATTTGATATTTAGAAGGATATCGTGTCTCAAGGCTCTTATTTTAAATCCCGACCGGATCTGGTGACATTCGGGGGAGTCTGGGGTGGGGGAACCTAAAATCATGGAAAACACTTAGATTGGAGGGACCGGGATGAAACTTTGGTGGGAAAAATAAGCAGAAGTCTTAGATACGTGATTTACATAATTGGAACGGATCCGCTTTATTGGGGGGGGGGGTTACTTCTGAAAAACTAGAAAAAATGACGTATTTTTAACTTACGAGGGAGTGATCGGATCTTCATGAAACTTCATATTTAGAAGGACCTCGTAACTCATATCTCTTATTTTAAATCTCAACCGGATCCAGCGTCATTGCGGGGGGGGGGGGGCAGTTGGGGGACTGGAAATCTTAGAAAATACTTAAAGCAGAGATGTCAGGATGAAACCGGATGGGAAGAATAAAAACCTGTCTAATGATACTTGTCTAAAGATACGTGACTGACATAACCGGACCGGATCTGCTCTCTTTGGTGGAGTTGGGGGGGGGGGGGTAATATTGAAAATTGAGGTATTTGTAACTTACGAAAGGGTGACCAGATCTTAATGAAATTTGATATTTAGAAGGATCTTGTGCTTTAAAACTCTAATTTTAAATTCCGACCAGATCCTGTGACATTGGGGGGAGTTGGAGGGGGAAACCGGAATTCTTGGAAAACGTGAAAATTGGGGTATTTTTATCTTACGAATAGGTGATCGGATCTTAATGAAATTTGATATTTAGAAGGAATTCATGTCTCAGAGCTCATACCTCAAATCCCGACCAGATCTTTTGACATTGGGGGAGTCGGAGGGGGATATCTTGGAGAACACTTGGAGTGGAGGAATCGGGATGAAGCTTGGTGAATAGAACAAGCAAATGTCTTTGATGCGTGATTGATGTAACCGTACTGGATTCGTTCTCTTTGGGGGAAATAGGGGGAGGGGTTCAGTGATTTGGCGAGTTTGGTGCTTCTGGACGTGCTAGGACGATGAAAATTGGTAGGCGTGTCAGGGAGCTGCACAAATTGACTTGATAAAGTCGTTTTCCCAGATTCGACCATCTGGGGGGCTAAAAGGAGAGGAAAAATTAGGAATTTATAACTTACGAGTGGGTGATCGGATCTTAATGAATTTTGATATTTAGAAGGACATCGTGACTCAGAGCTCTTATCTTACATCCTGACCGGCATTAAGCCCCTGATTTTCCTTTTAAATTAATCTATTGATTCTTAGGATTTTGTTAGAGCTCATACCATATGAGCTCTTAGCTCTTGTTTAACTAGCTAATGGACCTTTCTTTGTTTTATTGTTGGAGTCTTCCATGACTGTGAAACATAACTGAAAATGTTCTATTTTTTGACAACATAAATTGCGAGGTTTCAATTATCATAGAAATAGTGTTCAGTTAAACTTTATTTTTAAAGCAGACTAAATTTATGCAAATGAAGAACTATCTAAAAATAACCTTAATGTGGTAATAGTATTTATCAATAAACAAAATGAGAAAGGTATATTTATTCAATGAGATCTCATTGAGGGATCCTTCTTTTTACAAAGTCAAGTCTATCGCGTGCTTTTAATAACAGTTTAGGAAAACAACTAAATCTTAACTTAAGAATGATGTTGAGAAAGTCGTGGCATGGAGCTGGTGTACTTTATCTCAAGGGAAAGTGTACTTTGTCATAACAAATCTTTTTTTGTAAACTGTAAAATAAGCATAAAAAAGTAAGTAAAATCGCCACCTGGTTTTTGAGAAGGGGGAAAAAATTTCACCTTTGGTCTTACCACTAATTGACGGACCAGAAACACCAAAACAAATGACCATGGATTTTGATATAATGGAAGCAATAGCAAAAAGTGAATTTCTGCTACTAAAAATTCTTCTGAGGTGGTTTTCTCTATGGACTGCCAAAATTCTATTATGGACTGCTAGGGCTTAAGTGGAGATTGGTTGAAAGCTTGTGATCCACTGTATATTACTATTTATTAACCCAATAATAAATATTAAATATAACCAATAATCAACTCTCCCTCCTCATTTGTGATGGTGTTATAGGTACATATCTCTACCCCCTATACAATTAAAAATAAATACAATAGAAAGTGATAATTATATTCAGAAAAAGGACTGTTTTTTACAAGGGTCTTGGATCAGATGCATGAATTATATAAATGTATTGCAACTAAGGAAACATACCATTTTTGACATTTATTTTCCAACCTCCCACTATAGCCCATTAGTTACAAGGACTGTTTTGAAATTTGAAATCACAGGTATTTGCCTCAGCCCTCGTTCTTTTTTTCATTCTTGCTATTGAGCAAAGTGACTGTGAATAATGGTGCTTTAACAAAGTCTTGAAAAATGCTACATGAGAGTTCCAACAATTAGACTAGGGTTGACAAAAAAGGCTAAAATCCAGTGAAACATAGGCAAACAGTACATCATTTCATGATCCACTTGAGTTACAGGAATTAACCAAGAAACAAGACGGAAAAGGTCCATGATTTACCTGAAGAGAATAGATGTGATGTGTTACTAGTTTGAACAGAGATAAGTTAAATCATAGGTTAGTGATAAATGCATTTGTTTAAAATAACAAGATAGAATCTAATCTCTCAATAATTAAATCAATTGACATACATTTTGCATGCATAAAGATATATCAGAAAAGAAAAGAGGGGAACACACTTAATTCTAGTCTTTTTTATTGATGAGCTACCATTAACTTCCCATCCTCATTTGCTGCGAATACTTCACCTGTCTGCTGGAATAGAAACACCTGTCTGCTTGGAACAGACATATTTTTCAACTTACTTCAAAGAGCATCATATTTGACACTTACAATATTTACTCGTGACCACTTATGCTGCTTATATAGAGTTACTTTCATCAATGACAATAATAGTTTTCATACTGTATTAATTTTCGAGAGAAATTTGACTAGTACTATGCTAGAAATTATGTTCCATACTATACTAGAGTCCCCTTCCTTCAACAAAAAAGCAAAAAAAAGCTGAGAATTTACTCAACTAAATGAGAAGCTAAAGATTGGTATATTATACTGTAATCAAGAGCAATACATTTTTGCCCACTTTTCTCTGCTGTTTATTTTATGAAGCAAATTCACTTTGGCAACTAAACCAATAAGTACCATTATAGTTATAAAAGGTTCAACAATGGTTTAGATCTGTGGAACAAACAATATCTATGACAGATCTCCTTGTAGTTCATGAATCAAGGTGAAACATTTTTAAAAAGACAGAAAGAAACGAAGCTACTGGTGTCAATAATTAAAATATAGAAACGAGTTCTGTTCAGTAACTCTCTTTTTGTCAAACCTATTCATTTATAATCCAGCTTAAAGTGAACGCATGACCTACCCATAATTTTTTGCAAAACTGCATTGGAGTATTAAGACATGACAAAAAAAAAAAAAGTTATTTTACCTTTCCTTCAAGTTCTTCAGGATATTTACATTGGAATCTAACAGCTGTCCCATGGCTATAATCTCTCTGAATAAAGACTTTGGTAAAATTTGATTGTCTTTCTGATGGCATCTCCAAGTCTTGAGTCCAGTAATGTTTAAGTAAAAGCAACTGAAAAATAAAGAATATTCTCATAGCCTAAGCAGAAGACCTTGGTGAAGTAAATCATGGCTTATTATAAAAAAGAAAGTAAAATCATAAAAAAACACATCTGAAATATTCAATCTAAGTTACACAGAAATAAATTACATTACACAATCGAAACAGTAGCAGTTTGTCTATATAGCTAAAATTATTCTCATATAGTTAATTTCACTATTCTACACACAACATAAAGTATTTTAGGGTAGGTAAATTTGTATTCATATTTACAGACTTGATTAGTCTAGTTGGTGTTTGAGTCAAAAAGGGATAATTCATGCTACTTGTCCAGTCTTGAAGGTGAGTCAGGATGACAATCAGAGGCAATGCTATAGTGTTGCCTATAGTAAAGGTCTTATGGCTCCAATGTTTTATTTTTTCCCCAGAGGGACTTCATATGGAAAGGGTCGTTGTATAAACTTCAGAGGGGGCTGATTCAATTGGAAATCAGAAGTTCTAGTGCCCATTTTAACAGTCGAAAGTCATAAGAGACAACTAGCCACCCCCTCCATGCCCTTTTTTCCCCAAATACATCCAATAAAAGTTTGATAGCCATTCTATTAAAATAGTTCAGAGATCATAGAACAAAATCTCTAGGGTCAACACAACCAGTGGAAGGTATTGTAAGTTATGCCCTGTGGGCACATATGGGTTCTTATAGAAGAGATGCTTGTATAAACTTCAGAGAGAGCTCACATGATTGGAAACTGAAAGTTCTAGTTCACTTTTTAAGAGTAATTATATCCTGGGGGCATATATGGTTCTTATAGAAGGGGTGCTTGTACAAACTTCAAAGAGGGCTCATTTGATTGTAAATTGAAAGTTCTAGTTCACTTTTTGAGAGTCAAAAGAAATCAGAGGACAACTAGCCCCCTGTGCCCTCTTTCCTCAAACCCATCCAATAAAAATTTTCAGGGTCTAGGAGCAGGCATGATAAGTTTTGCCCTGGGGGCAAAGATGGTTTTTGTAGAAGGGATGCTCATTTAAACATTAGAAAGGGCTCATTTGACTGGAAATCAAAAGTTCTAGTTCACTGTTAAAGAGTCAAAAGAGAATGAGGGGCAACTAGCCCCCCTCACACACCCTTTTTTCCCCAATCCTATTTGATAAAGTTTTGAGATAGCCATTTTGTAAAAATAGTTCAAAAATTTGGTAATAAAACTCCATAATCAACACAATCCCCAAAAGCCCAGGGTTAGGTGTTTTCAGTTATGTCCCAAGGGCATATACGGTTTCTTTTTAAGGGAGGTAGTACAAACTTCAGAAGTGGCTCATTTGATTGGAAATCGAAAGTTCTAGTTATGTTTTTTAAGAGTCAAAAGGGATCAGACTGTATCTACCCCCTGCATACACCCTCTTTTCTGCAAATGCATCTGATCAAAATTTGGAGATTGCCAGTTAGTTTGAAATAGTCCAACAATCAGATAACATAAACTTCAGTGCTAACATACCCCATTAGAGCCTGGGGGAAGGGTTGTAACTTATGCCCTGGGGGCATATGGTTTTATGGAAGAATTGATCACATAAACCTTGATGGGGACTCAAGGGAATAGAAATTGAAAGTTCTAATTCCCTTTTTAAGAGTCAAAAGTGATCTGACTGCAACTTTACAGAAAAAGCAGTCATGTAAACTTTGGAGAGGAACCAAATGATCATAAATTGAAAGTTCTAGTTCCCTTTTTAAGAGTCAAAAATCATCTGATGGCAACTAGCCTCCCCCCCCCACCAACCCAAAGGCCATAAAGCCTCAATTTTTTTTCTCTGGAGGCACTTCATATGCAAGGGTGGTGTTATAAACTTTGGAAGGGGCTCATCCATTTGGAAATAATAATTTTTAATGCCCTTTTTAAGAATCAAACATGATTGGAGGGCATCAAGCCCCCCTTCCATGCTCTCTTTTCCTCCAAGCACGTCCAATCAAAATTTTGAGATGACCACTATGTCTGAAATAGTCAAGAGATAAGGCAATTAAAAAATTATTTTTGGAGGTTGACAAAACCTCTCACTGCCCCCAGGGCAAGGGCTGTAAGTTAGGCTAGCTTTCCATTGTTCATATATGAGGTTTTTATCAAAGGGGTAATCAAATAGACTTCAGAAAAGCTTCATTCAATTTAAATTGAAAGTTCTAGCTCCATTTTTAAAAGTCAAGAGTAATCAGACAGTAGACAAACCCCTTTTTGCCCAAATGCATCTTATAAAAATTTTTTGAATAGCTATTTTTTTCTAAATAGTCCTAAATTTAAATTGCTATAATTTAGGGATTGGAAAAACCTCCATAGCTCCCAGGGAAAGGATTGAAATTTATGTAAGTTGCCCATTATTAGAATATAGTTTTTTTGTGGAAGGTGTGGTGGCATGAACTTTGGAGGAGACTCATTTGGTAGGAAAATGAAGTTGATTTTGAGTTGATTTGAGTAATTTCTAGAAACTTGAAAGTGTTTTTGCTTTCAAAAACAAGCAGAAATTAATTTAAAAAACTTTCCAAAAAAAGGAGTTTTCAAAAAATAGTATAGGCCATATTAAACTTAAGATCAACAGATACAAACATCTGTTCAAATTCAAACTAGAAACAAAAAAAAATTACTATTAAAGAATAAATGACCAAAACAAACAGAAATTTAATAAACAATCATAGCAAAAAATATACATCAATTACTGACATATATGAATAAATTACAAGACATTTCTATTATAGAATAAATCAACCCAACATAAACAATCATAGCAAACAAACATACAATAGGTACTAATATAAATGAATAAATAAATCTTGAGACAAGTGAAATTTAAATTGAATATGCAAATCAAGCTTGAAATGAATAAAATCACTACAAACAAGAGTATGGGTTTTGCCTTCTTCTCTCACTGTAAAAGTCTTGAAACTACTGCCTCATTGGCACTTTCCTGAAAACTATGTGGGTCATGAACAGCCTCTAGGAAAGTACAAATAAAATCGAACTGAATATTTGATATATAACTATATCCATTGTTGAAAGATAATCAGTTCAAGATTATACTTTGCTGTAATTTTTACTTTCATTGTCAATGCTGAAATAACTGGAAAAAAAATATTTGTAATATAATTTGTTTTTAGCAAAGCACCAATGACAGAGTAGGCTTTAGACTTTTACTGCTAAGGAAGGGGGCAGTATCCAAACTCTTGTTTGTAGTGAAACTACATTTGTCTTATACACTCTTGGAAAGAACTAAAAAAAATTAAACTGAATATTTGATATATAATGATATTAATTACTGAACACTAATCACTTAAAATTTAATTCTGCTCTAATTTTTATGTCTATTTTCAATGTTGTAACAAGTCCCTAAGAAAATATTTACAATATAATTTGTTTCCAGCATAGTTTCATTAAAGAATTACTTAAGTAAAAATTACAGTGAATAGACTGAAAACACACCTCCTAATGTGCAAATATATAGCCTAAATTTGTTTCTAAAGTATTGTATTACTTTGGTATATTTCAGCAGGGCTAACCTAATTTCACTTCTTGAGTGGTTGGCACTATATTATACAAGTACCTAATAATAATAATAGCCAGTAAATATGTGACTGTTACCAATAATATTGAATTACCAATAAAGTATTATTGACTTACCAATAAAGTGAACATACCACTTGATGCCATTTTTTATGCTTTTTACAAATACAGTAATTGCTTCTATTGCAAATTCAAATTTAAGCACTTTTTGACCTTGCTTAGCCTACACTAACCTTATTATAAGTAATTTTTGGACTGAGAAAATGTAGTATTATTTTGTTGGAAAATAACCAATAATTTATACTTTAATTGAAAATTCATCATTTTCAAGAGCTGAAAAAGTGCTTAAATTTGAATTTGCAATAGAAGGGATTATTATATTTGTAAAGAGCATAAAAAAGGCATCAAGTAGTATGTTCACTTTATTGGTAAGTCAATAATATGAACAGTCATATATTTACCTGGTAACCTAGGTTGTTGTTGTTTTTTAATTATCAAAAGAGCCATACTACACCAAAAATTATTGAGATTTTCAGGAATAAATGTTAGTATATAATAAATTGCAAGTCCACATTGAATTGTGGTTTTCAGTAATTATGGATATTATGGCATTCTTTTTTATCCTTGATTATGCAGAATTAGGCCAATAGATATTGCTCATAATGAAAATTGTTTTCAGTAAAGTGTAATTATTTAGATAAAGTTTAGGTAAAGTTTATAGGTGTCTAAAGAAAGCCACAGTTGTATTTTAATTATTTATATATTCCAAGGTTTATGGCTTGAACCATTGGGGGGAGAGAAGATCTGTATTGTCAGAAAAGCAACCCTGATAATTTGAAATGCATAAAATAAGGGATCTAAGAGTACTATGCTACTTTGACTTGTATAGCATACTTCCTTTGGAACAAGACAATCACTAAATATTTACCAAAACATTCAGTAGCCTAATAGATTCAGGTCCTAGAGATATTCAAGATGAGGGGTTTTCATCCCTGCAAGAGTAGGTCAATTAGAACATAAGCCTTCCAAGAGTTTCAAGGTAAAGGTGTAGAGTAGCAACTCTCTAGAAGGAGACACAGGCCTACTTGAACAAAAAGAAATATTTATGATAAAATTCTAGCTGATTGACTTTTGGCTATCTTGGAAAGGGGTTAGGCTAGGAAAATGAAACTTTCAGGAATGGTTCTAAAGTATGTCCTGGGAAGGTATTTTGAAGTACTCATCTCTAACCCTCTCCCTCTAGAGGGGCCTGACCTTTGATGACTTTTTAAAAATGTGTGTTATAAAAGTGAAACCATACAAAATTGATCTTCTGCTTGAATGAAGTACAACAAAATTGTTTTCAGCTTCGCAACTTTGCTCAATCCCAATTTATAAGGTTTTAATGATATGTGAAGACATTTCCTACATTTTGAAAAAAAACATTGATATGGCTCAAAATTCTACTCAACTAACAGAAATTGCATTTTTAGAACTAAAGACAGAGAAAAGGCAACTGGTAACTGAAAGTTAAGGTTAAATTTGTTTTGTGAAAATTTCAATAGGTATAGACCTGTCATGTAGGCAAATTTCAGGGCCCTCTAGAGGGAGAAGGAGTGGAGGTGGGTACTTCAAAATACCTACCTGGGAAGTACTTTAGCATTTAGACCCATCCCTGTAAGTTTCATTTTCCTAACCTAATCCCTTTCTGAGATAGCTAAAAGTCATTCAACTAGAATTTTACCATATTTATTTCAATCTACAGGGTAGGCTATTTTTTATGGTTTTAACATGTTCTTGATAGTTCAACCTCAGCCTCCTTCAGATGGTCTCATATAGCCCTTGGAAGCAGCAAGTATTAATGAGTGATATTTCCTTGCTTGTTCCTGTTTTAGAGTCAGTTTTATTGGCTTTTAGCCTGTTACTTAAATTATCACATAGCCTAGGGCTATGTGATAAAATCAGGGAAGGGCTGGAGATGAATTGTCAAAAACACAAACAAACCAATAAAAAAATAAAATTAGCAATCTGAAAGTATATTTTTAATTAACCTTATTTTCTCTTTTGTTAAGAAATAGATGTGTTTTTCAGTCGAGACTGCCTAGTCCTCTTCCCTTTGTATCTTTATATGAGGTGTTTTGGACTATCACAGGTGACTACTACTTGTCTATATTGAAAACTATTCAAATGAGTGAATTGAAACCTGTTCAAGTGAATTGAAGTGTTGAATTGAAAACTATTCAAATGAGTTCACTTAGGGTGTGTTCCAGCTGACGGTTTTTCAGTAACTGCAGTAACTGCGCGGTAACTGCCCATTTCTAACTGCGGTAGAGCCAGTGGGAACGGCACAGTAAGCTGACTAGCAGTAGCGTCATTTTCGAATTAAACGCACGTGTTTAAATTTAAGGGACAGTTTAATGCTGATTAGTATAATTTTTTTATTCCTTCTGTTTCAGAGCATTTGGAGAGGTTCTAAGCCAACCATGGGCATTTGGCTGTCACAAATGATTTTGCTCAAATGAGCTGGTGAAAAATAAATAGATCATATACTTTTTTTATTATTTGAAGACTAGAATATCACATAACTAAGCATTCAAATAGCTTGATTGTATCTTAAGCATATACAATCCCTGATGGAGTTTTGTTGATACCTGTCTTAAATTGATTTGTCTAAATAAAATGGGCCTATAGCATTTACAGGATAGTAGTGGGACAACTATAGCAAGTTTTTTTTTCAATATTCTACTTTTTTAAAAATAATTATTGTTCTCTGGTCAAATTTGTGTTCCTTGCTAAGTGGTAGGCACTCTGGGCTGGAATGCTTTGTCCAAGGGGTACAGGTTTAATTCCTGGCATTGTCAGTTTATTTTGTTTTGGATAGGGGTTGGTGATATGACTAACCTCAGCTAGAATTGGCCTAACTTTAAATGAGTACAGATGGAAATCTAGGGACAGTAAGAAGGAAGGGCATGCAAGAGCATAGGCTGGCTGGTCCCTAGCTTCCTATTGCACTACCTGGCTAAAGGACCACCAGGTCCTTTACTGGCCTACTGACTTAGCCATAGAAACTTTCTTTCAAACCCATTAAATATGAGTAAAAATGAAGAATACCAGTATGATGGTCCTTCTATTTCCCTGAAATGTGGATTTATGGACAAGAGTGTGGGTCATGAGAGATAGCTTGTGAATATAATTGGGGTGAATGTTCTGCAAGATTAAAAAAATTTATGACTGTTGCTCAGGTTGGCAACTGAACACAGAAGTATAATTTTGTTATTTGTTTTTCTTTGTGACTATCATGCTTATTTAATGTCCAGTATTTTAAAGTTAATCTTCTTTAATTTGTCTTTAATTGCCATCCCCTAGGGCTTAAATACAATAAAACCTACTTATATCCATTGATTTTCTTTAAATAGATAGTAGCTCTATGTTTCCTAGCTTCAGTAAATTTAAATGTAATTGTGAGACCAGGGATTACAAAGTAAGTGAAAACTTGCAAATGAACCTCTGGTATCAATAAAAATTTGTAAGAAATGGATATCAATTTAAAGATTAAAAAAACTGTTAGAAAATAAAGAAGACAAATGAATAAACAAAAGTACCCCTTTGCAACCATTTAATGAATTGTCACAAATATAGGTCACCCTTAAGATTGAAATGAACAAAGCTTCAATTATGAATCCATTTTCCTTTAAACAGACTGAAGGGGCAAACCTCCAAGCTTTGACAAATTCAATCTCACTTTTGGGCATTCTCACCTTTCCTTTTCAAAGGAAACTTTCTTTGGATGTTTCCCATCCAACTAAAAACAACACGGACGGCATCAGGTACAAGTGACCTTCTACTTAGCCTAAATACCAAAGGGAAAAGCATGCATCTCTATACTATAATTTACCTCCAACCTGCCTAATGTGCAAATATATAGCCAAATTATGTAGTTCCAATGTATTCTGTCACCTGTTACCTTTTCCCCCATTCTTGCTTTGTTTACAGTTGCTTCAATTAACAGGGAGTTAAAGGTTGAGGGATAGATTGGCAGAATCAATGGGAAACATGTAACTTCTGCTATAAATATTTTTGAAGGTCATCAAAGATCAAGGCCCTCTAGAGCAAGAATGAGTGGAGATGTGTACTTTGAAATACCTTCCCAGGACATACTTTAGCCTGTAGACCCATCCCTGAAAGTTTCATTTTCCTAACCTAACCCATTTCAGTGATAGCAAGAAGTCAATCAACTAGAATTTTACTGGATAAAATTACCATCCTTTGGAATAGACTCTGAATAGTCTACCCTAGCCTACTTCTTCAATAGGATTAAAGAGAGTCTCAGAATAATGATTTGGCAGCCCATAAATCCTCAACTTATCTGTAATACTTCACCTAGGCCTGTTTACAGAGCCTAAATGGAGTCAATGCTTAAAATGCTACCATGTGGCAATATAATGGAGCCTCAATGTTACCTGGAAGAAGTCAATCCTTAGAATGATTCCAAATGGCAATTTAAGGTAATAATTTTGCCTGGATATGCCAGAAAACATTGAAAACTTTGAATTAAATAATAAGTTTTTCATTGATTTAACCTACTTGCTAATAGATAGCCTAC
Source organism: Artemia franciscana (assembly GCF_032884065.1). NCBI lineage: Eukaryota > Metazoa > Arthropoda > Branchiopoda > Anostraca > Artemiidae > Artemia > Artemia franciscana. The sequence continues at coordinate 23,331,718 of NC_088870.1, forward strand.
TACTCAGGGTGTCCTTTAATGTTGGTCCCAAAATATGGTGATATACTAACCTGGCTCAGATCCCTCTTTCTTTTGCAAAATCACTGTCCCACCTTCTTCCAAGCAAATAACTTCATATTCCATTACTTCATTCTTGTCCATATTTATTTTTTGTTGAATGAGATTTTTATTGAAGAAGGTGAATTATGTACTTACTGCGCTTACCATTCTTTTGAGCACGGTAAGAAAATCACTTACTGCGGTTACTGCCGGCAGTAACTATTCTCGTTCCCAGTGGGTTGGGCAGTAACCATTTTCCCGCTAGGAACGGAAATAGTAACCATTCGGTTACTACAGTAAGTCCCTGGAACACACCCTTAGCAGGTAGCATTTCTTCTTCTTCCATTTATTTGCACTGTTACCCCCAGCAGGCTTACCTCTCGACGAAAAAAAATATCAAGATTCTTAAAAAAATCAAAAAAAAATCAGCACAATCGGTAAGTGAAGTAAGATTAAAAATAAGCCTGATACTAGTGAACTACTTAACATTAAGCTGCCCTGAAATGAAGAAAGAATATTGTTCTGGGAGATTGTTCACTTTCTAAAGTGTAATGATATAGTTTAGCATGTGGTAGACATAATGACTCTGAGACCTGCTTCAGTTAGGTTAAGTGGAAGCATGATTGGAAAAAGAAATGTGAATATTTGAAAGAAATAAAACAGCAGAGAATTTTTACGAAGCCGAAAGAAGACCGTTTTAGACTCCAAGTGCTGTTTTTCCGAAGAAAAAGAAGCACATAAATCACTAGACTGTTGACTAGATATCACTAAATTATAATACTCTTTATCATCACAAGCAATAACTGTTCTGCTTCTTTACAACGTTATATTCAGACGCACCTATCGGAAGGGGGTAAAATTTCCCCGCTGATGTGGAAGAATATCTTTAGATTTAAGTTTTGTTTTTTCTCGCGAAAATTAACTTTGAAGTTTTGAAAAAAAAACTAGCCTTTTTGCATCTTTATGGTGAGGATGGAACAAAATCCTTGCTTCTTCTCTGTATTTTCCCAGACTGGTGCCCTTAGCTTATACCCCCATTAATAAAAATTAGTTATCGGTGATCTACTCGAAATATTTGATTTTTCTTTTTAATTGTTTTCCCTTATCCATTCAAAACCCCATATTTTCCTCCAAAAATATATCAGCTATTTTTTTTTTTTACTCTAGTTGAGCTAATATAATTAACTAGACACCAGGACAACTTTGAAAATAGTATTTTATATTCTCATGGGCGAAATCGGTCCTACTCTTCACACATTTCAATAAGTATCGGTCTCATTGCTTCTTTAATAAAAAAAAAGAGGTAATTGTTAATTAGATGGAATGCACCCAAGAAGTATAATTATGTTAATCCTAATGAAATATGCCAAAATACGACAACCATCAAATATTTTAGATAATACTAGATTATAGTATTATCTAGATTATACTAGATTATAATAATATTTTAGATTATACATAATAGTATAATTTTGGCAAAATATTTGCACATTAAGGGCTGTTGTGCTAAAATAACCTGACTTAATCTAACCTTACCCCAACCTCTTATTCTGCAAATATATAACCCAAGTTATACAAGTCCTATGCAATTTGTAACCTGTTATTTGTCTTTGTGGCTTTGGAACTGGTTTTCCTAGATTGTATATTATCCTTAGCATACTTTCATCTTCAGATCTATCCTTAGGGGTAGAGTGGGTAATGTTAAATCTGAAGGTATAGTTTAGGAACCGTTCAACTATTCTAAACAAAATGGGTATCCAACTTTTGATCGAACAATTCATGGGGAAAAATGTAAGTGGTAAGAGGGCTACTAGCCATTTGGTTAAATAAATGGGACACCATAATTTTTATTTCTGTTCAAATGAGCCCTCTTCCGATGTTCTACGACCGTTAGTTTGATAAAATCACTCCTAGGAAAAAAAATTAATACGTATGTCATTTTTCTTCCGGCAAATATTACAAAATTCAACCCTTTTCCAGATAGGGGATTGAAACTTTTATAGTAGGGTTCTCTAATATGCCGAATCTAATTGGTTGATTGATCTAATTGAAATTCTTTGATTCTAGAACGTCTTGACGCTAAAAGAATTTATTTTACATAACTTCGAAGACCACACTGCCTTTCTATGACGAAAGTAAAACAGTTCAAAATAGGGATGATACCTTTTTATTGACAGTGAATAAATATGTGTGTATATGTGTTCGAAATATCCAGTTAAATAATTTTATATTTATTCACTGTCAATAAAAAGATATCATCCCTATTTTGAACTGTTCTACTTTAGAATTTGTTTTAGCAGCTAGTTAGTGCTCCCTATTGATCAGAACTGATAACTACAGATGGCAGCCCGAATGTCAAATATTCAAAAATCTGGGAGGAGCAACTTGGGTGATAAGTTCGTTTGGTTTAGTTTACGACTGTAATGATGTTTTGAATCTATCATTTTAAATCAAGGATCTCTGAGGTATAAATTTGCTTAATAAGTTGCTTACAATTTGACAATATCAATCTTTTCTTTGCAGGATAGATATTCAACTTAGGCTGAAATCTGTCAAAGGACATTATAGGCATTGTGTTACTAGTATTTTTTTCTTTATTAATTTGGTGAATTCATAGATGTTTCAATCACTTTGCTAGGTTGAAGGTCACTTAAATTTTCCAAAATATCTTTTCATGCTCTTTCCACATAGCCTATAGGCCTACTTGGCTTATTAGTTCATTTACAAATTCAAATTGAAACCTTTAAAGTGATAGCCTACCTTTTCTCCTATTATTTGTCAGTAGTAGTAAGGGTAAATATTCAGTTCTGGTAAAATTCTAAATCAGCTACTTTTGGCTATCTTGACATCTCCTAGCCTAACCTATCCCTTTCCAAGATAGCCAAAAGTAGCTAAAGTAGGATTCTAACTTTGTTCCTGGCCTCTTGTGAAAGAAAAATGCTAAGCAGATAAAAGGGGTTGAAATTTTATCTAGTAGAAACAAAGATACGTTTTTCTTTTCTTGATTATTTTGCTAGGCTAGCTAAAAGTTGAGTACACCCACCCATTGAGTCTTTTAAAACTCTTTCCAAATATACAGTAAAGCTTTAGTTTCATATACAAGTTGTCTAAAGCGGAAGCTATGCTGCAAAGCAGCATAGCTTCCATTCTATAGCACTTAGAAATGCTAATTCTAGAAGCATAGGCTATCTGTTTTTTAGCTTTCTAAAATCCCCCTTCAACAAACTAAAAATGTATAAAGCAGGCAAAGTTTTTAAGCCAAGTAAAATATTGGGGTTGTACTATATGAATGAAATCATATTTTAAATACTATTTCCAGTCATCACTGGTAATTTCTCTATAACAGTAAGTCAAAAGATAATTAAAAAAACTTATGCATCCATTAGGCTAATGCTAATATCCACTTTAACTTTGTAGTTTAAACTAACCAATGAATCAGAGCAATTAGTTAAATATTATGTTTATGTTTGGTTGATTTGAAGAAATGCCTTCTGACAGAATAGAGATTATACTTTTTTCAGTTTCAGATTAAATTTGTTTGAAAAGATACTTTGACTATCAGAAAGCCTTGGTGAAACAAATTTGATTGAATAGTGATTCCTATTGAATAAAGCATATTAGTCAATGAACCCCAAGGGCAGCAGGGCAAGGTCTGTATTCTGTATTTATTGAATCATTATTTGGCCTGAAGCCTGAAAGAGTAAAATGGAGAAAAGGTAAGGTCATAAACATCAACTAGCAATTCAACCAATCAGAATACAGACCTTGCCCCACTGCTTGCAGGGCTCATGAACTAATTTGCTTTGATCTAAATGCATCAACAGTTTACGCAGTCAGCCCTACTGCAGAAGATTACAATTTGTTAACCTCCCAACACTCGTTTTTTGGTGTAGGCATAACAACATGCTGCTCACCTACAGGTACCTCCAGCAAGTGGATCAGAAGCTGTTCACTTTCTCTCCCCACCAAAAGCAAACATGAGGACTTTCCAAAAAGCTGTTCAAATCCAGTGTTAACACCAAAGTCCAACTAGATTTTTTTCAGCCACCAAGTGGTGAATGATTGGAACAAACTAAGCCAAGAGACAGTCTTGGCAACCTCGCCCAAGGAATTCAAAAAGAGATTCAACAAGGAATGGGAGGCCAAACCATGGAGATTCCAGTGGGAAAACCCCTCCCAGCCCTCACTACCATAACAGTCATGGAAGACAATAGAGAGTTAGCTTGGAGGATGATGCAGCTTGTCATACCCAACCATCTCACACACTCTATCCAAAGTTGCTGTTGTGCAGTGGTGCCAACTCTAAATTGCTGGAGAATGGTCCTTGAACCATACCTACCATGTGATCACCATTACCAAGTGGGCTTAAATTGCATCTCTCCAGCACTCTCTAGTCCCTATGGTTTGTTGCTTGACATTAGCACAGCGACCAGATCTATTGCCATCATCAACTATGGAGCATCACAGTTCTTGCAACTAATTTGCTCTGAAGTGTGAATTAAGGTAATTAAGGTAATAGGTACTGTCACATGTAAGCAAAATCAAATATTTGTTTTCTTAAAACAGCTGGCTAATTTAAACTTGAATTTGAAAGCAAGAGTGAATATTAGTATTAATAGATGGTTAAGTTTTTTTTATTATCTTTCAACTTACTACTATAAAGAAATTACCAGTAATGACTGGAAATTGTATTTAAAATATAATTTCATTCATATTGCACAACCCCAACTTTTCCCTTAGCTTCGAAACCCTGCCCACTTTAAGCATTTTTAGTTTGCCCCATGGAGGAGGAGGGTCAACCACAAATGGATGTGCTTCTAGAATTAGTATTTTTAAGCGCTATAGTATGGAAACTATGCTGCTTCACAGTATAGTTTTCACTTTAGACAGCTTGTGATGAAACTAAACAATTACCACTGCCCACAATTTCTGACAAAATAGGGTTGCCATGATAAAACTACAGAAGAATGGTTCCCTTGATCCTACCTCTTTTTGGTTAATGTTATCAAACAGGCTTAAATTGCATCTATCCTAGAACACTCTTAGTCAGAATGCATCTCACTGGGCTGTAAACACAGTCACAATCCTTTTTTTTATCTTATTTGTATAATATTTTAAGTGCTATCTTAATAATGAAGCTGAATACCTTAATCACCTTAATCCTTCCAAGAGCTTTAAGGTCTTAAAGATCCAAAAACCTCCTAAAGCTTAGATCCAACATTGGACTTATTTCGCTCTGAAGTGCAAATTAATTTAATACCATGCTGTATTAGTCAAGATTCTTGCCTAGATTAGACTACCATATCAGTTATTACAGCAGAATGCACTCATTCCAGAAGAAAAAAATGACAACATATATCTCATCTCAACATATATTGCATGGAAATTTCTAATGCTTTAAAATATACAGAGACAGCTACTGTGCCAGCTGGAAAGTTAGAATCTTTACAGAAGTTCCAAAGTGGTCTGAAAATACTCCCCTTAGGGATGCATGTGCCAGTGCAAAATTCTGGAATTAGCTTTGGATTGTGTATGATCCTCTAAGATTTGGTAATGTGAATCAAGTTTGTTTATTTGTTAAGCACAAGTTTGCCAAAGCCCTATCTAAGCATAAATAAGAAGTGATTGATCAGCAAGGTTAATTAGTTAATAATGGTCTAAAGGTAATACAGAGATTTCTTAAGCAGGAGAGATTGCAGTGTTTCTAAAGCTGTAATCCCAGAGATGGAGTGGATTTCCCATTTTACTTTTGAGTTTTACCCTCCTGATCAAGAGCATGAAGAAACATTCAGAAAAAAATTTAGATAAGATCCAAAGTTACCTGGCTCTGATGATTGATATGTAATAACCATCAAAAATCTTACTGTTGTCATCTTCAAGTTAAAAAAGAAAAAACAATACATGTTGTCATGATAGACTATGGTTTGCACTTTATATATAGAAGTGATTATCTTCTGTGTTGTCTCATGATTTTGTTTGAAATTATTTTTAATACTGGTCTTGTGCCTGATATTTTTTGTACCAGTATTGTTACTCCTGTGTTAAAAATGGAGAAAACCCAGCAGATTGTGTGTCTTAATATCCTATAACTGTCACCTTTCCTGTGCAAACTCATGGAAATGCTTGTTATTGGTGGTATTTCCAGTAAATGTTTTATTCCTGATAACCAATTTGGCTTTAAAAAAGGTATTGGTCACAAGTTTGTCCATCATATTTTAGCTAATATGCTTATAGAAGCTGATGGATTAAATGAGTTAATTTTCCTGGCTGGTCATAATATCCATAGAGCATTTGACTCCAGAATACATGCTCAGCAATTGCTTGCAGCACATAAACATGGTGTGGACTGGTCAGTTATTTTAGCGTTTTGCAATATGTCTAGAAGACTTTCTGTCTGAGTTAAAGTGCCCTCTAGAAGTTTACAAATTATCCTGTATAACTCAGTGCTAGTGAGGATTAAATAAAAAAAAAAAAAACAAGTTTTTGTTTAACTGAAAGTAAGGAGCAACATTAAAAATTAAAATGAACAGAAATTACTCCATATATGAAAGGGGCTTTTCCTCCTTAACGCCTTGCTCTTTACTCTAGAGTTTGACTCTTTCTCTTAGCTCTACTTTTTAAAGCAGTACAAAACTTTAGCGTAAAGAGTGGGGGGTTAAGGAGGAAAAGCCCCTTTCATCTATGGAGCAATTTCTGTTTGTTTTAAGTTTTAATGTTGCTCCTTACTTTCAGTTAAAACAAACTTGTTTTTTTTATTTAATTTCTGAACGTTTTTGAAATAATACAAGTTTTGATTTTGGCTCTCTGCACATAAATAAGGAAAACGAAATTTGCATATTAATTTTTTTTGTCTAAATGGCTTTCTCATAGTTTTAATTGGAAGGTTTCGGGAAATAAGGATCGGGGAGGAGGCCTAGTTGCCCTCCAATTACTTAAAAAGGCAACTAGAACTTTTACTTTCTTATGAGCGTTTTCATTAGTAAAAAATATACATAATTTACGAATTAACTTACGTAACGAACTTCTATTATCGTATTTTTTTTATTACGTATATAAGGGGGTTTACCCCCTCTCGTCAATACCTTGCTCTTTACTCTAAAACTTGAATTTTGTCCCAATTCCTTAAGAATGACCCCTGAATCACAAAGGCCGTAGAATAAATAGTTGAAATTACTAAAAATACTTTAGCGTAAAGGGCGAGGTATTACGAGGAGGTGAACCCCTCATATGCGTAATAATTTCTGTTCGTTTTAAGTTTTAATGCTGCTCCTTACTTTCATTTTAAAAAACTTTTCATATTTGTTTTTTCATTGTTGTTTAAATAATGCTAGAAAGTCCTGCACCCCCTTCATTGAAATTCTCTTCTCCCATGACAAATTCCTCCATGGAAAGATTCTCCCACGTAATTCCCCTCAACTTATCCCCCCACAAACCAAATAATCCCCCTCAAAACGTCTGCACTCTTCCCAATAACCATTAATATATGTAAACAATGGTCAAAGTTTTTAACTTGCAGCCCCTCATATGGGGACTGTGGGGGAGTAAGTCGGTCCCAAAGACATAGTTATGTGATTTTTCGACTATGGTGAACATAATGGCTATCTCAGAATTTCTATCCAGTAACTTTGGGAAAAAAATGAGCATGGGAGGGGGCCTAGATGCCCTCCAATTTTGTTGGTCACTTAAAATGGGCACTAGAACTTATGATTTCCATTAGAATGAGCCTTCTCGCGACATGCTAGGACCACTGAGTCAATACGATCACCCCTGGGAAAAAAACAAAACGAAAAAACAAATAAACATGCATCCATGACCTGTCTTCTGGCAAAAAATGCGAAATTCCACATTTTTGTAGATAGGAGCTTGAAACTTCTACAGCAGGGTTCTCTGATACGGTGAATCTGATGGTGTGATTTTCGTTAAGATTGCATTACTTTTAGGGGGTATTTCCCCCTATTTTCTAAAATAAGGCAAATTTTCTCAGACTCGTAACTTTTGATGGGTAAGACTAAACTTGATGAATCTTATATATTTAAAATCAGCATTAAAATGCGATTCTTTTGATGTAGCTATTGGTCTCAAAATTCCATTTTTTAGAGTTTTGGTGACTATTGAGCCGGGTTGCTCCTTACTGCAGCTTGTTACCATGAACTGTTTTAAAGGGGTCCGACAGGGTGCTATTTTGTCACCAGTGTTGTATAATAATAGTGTCCTTGATAGCCAGAATTTGATGAAAATGAGTTCTATTTTCTGCAGAATAAATATTTCACCGTTGAATTGTGCAGATGAAATTTTAAACTAAAGCTGTTCCCTTTCTCAAATTGAAGAAAATTTCAATATACTTAAACAGATTAGTCTTGCATTTAATACCAACGAAAGTGAAATTGTTCCGTTTTGCAGAAGAAGAGTAAGTTCAAGGGACTGTATTGTCAAGTTTGGTGATGTTGTTTTGTCAGATTCTATTGTTTATTCAGGAACAGGGATGAATCTCTTGCATTTTTATCAGGGGGAAGAGGGGTCCATGTCTAGATAATCAATAGACATGTAATACTTAATAATTTTTCTCCATATTATAGGGGGCACCTGCCCCCGCCAAACAACACTCCTGTGTAGGAATGTCTTTTGGGTTGAATATCGCTTTTACACATGCCCTACAGATAAGTTACAAAAGGCAAGAATAGTGTATTGTGTTCTATCCCCGCCCCCCATCCTAAAAAAATACAACCAGCAGATTTGAGCCCAGCTGTAAAAAGCTTTGGTTATACCCTTTTTTAGCCTTGTCTTCGTTTCGGAATATGAAAGAAACATTTTTGGAAAAAAGAAAGTGGTAAAAATTTCTGCTTAATTCACGACTGTGGACAAAGAATACGTTAGTGTTGCGTTAGTTCAGTGTTGCCAACCCCATTGTGGCTTTTATTAAGCACCAGACAGGATTCTTAAAGTCAGTTGAGTCCAGTAGCCTTGCCATTGTGATTTTCCCTTAAGTATCTGTGTTTATTTATATAGTACCTAAGTTTCTGTTCATTCCTGTTTATTTATTTCCTCCATTTGTGGTCTTGTACTGCTTTCAAATGGACAATAAAATTATCTATTACCTTTTCAACTTCACTTATTCCTGGCCTTAGCAACTATAAACATTAATTTTCAAACCAATTCTAGCACCCTGAACTTGCAAAACCTCTTAAAGTTAAAAAACATTTTTTCTGTTTTTTATGTTTTGTCATACATTTTGCTGACACTTTCATCTAGGATGCTTAAGCCATCAGCATAATCTATGTCCAGGAAAGTATTTCTTCCGCATTTGATTCTATGTTCTACCATTGCCTTTGCTGAGCTCCCTAAGGCAAAGTTCATCAAAATCATCCGTATAAATAGGCATAGAACATAACCTGTTTAACTCCTGATATAATATGAAACCAGCTACTAACCTCGTTTCATACCTTACCTGCTGCAGTGTTATTCTCATACATAGCACTAATCATTTGATGTACTAATCTTTGATGAATTTCATCCTGGGATCAGACCTTTGCTAAAGGTCCTCTATCAGCTGAATCGAACGCTTGCACAAAATCTATAAAACTGAGTCATCAAAGGTGTTTGATGACTCAGGCAATTCTCAATTATTAACCTTAGAGTGAAAATATGGTCAAAACATATCCTCTACCCTTCCTAAAACTGCCTTGTTCATCTCTTAAAACTTTGTCAACAGCATATCTGAGTCTAAAAAGTATCATAATACTAAGTAATTTGTTATCTACAGGAACTAGGCTAATGCCTCTATAATTACCACACTCACTCTTACCAACTTTCTTATGCAGGAGTTTAATTAGGGTTTTCCTAAAATCGTTTGGTACTTTCCCTTTTTCAAAAATTCATATTCATAATCTTAAGTAACTTATTTCTAACCTCATAGTCACCATGTTGAAGAAACTCATTTACCACACTATCATCATTTAGGGCCTTATTAATTTTTAATCCTTTTAGTACTGTCACTAGCTTTCCCCCACAAAATAAATCTTCCTTCACATCCAAGGTGCCACACATTTTTCATTTTCCTCTATATCTTTTATTGTAACTTTATCCTGGTTTGTCAAATTCTCAAAATGTTCTGCTCATCTCTCTATAATTATTTCCTTATCACTAATTTTGGTTCTGTTCCTAACTTTAACTGCAGCTTGTCCTGATTGACTACTCCTTCTTGATTTATTAACATGCCAGTATAAAATTTTACTATTGTGCTCTCTAACTGCATCTTCAAGACCCAGAAATTGAAATTCTGCACAGACTATATCTCGCCTATTACCCCCATCTCTTTATATATTCATGTCTATAAATATTATGAGTCTATAGGGGGACGATCCATAGTAGATAAATTAGTAAGGAAAGGGTTTTTCAGACCAAAACACAAACCAAAACAGACCAAGCCCAGAAGAATTATCCATTAATCAAAATCCTATGTAAATGCAGTGTCGTTCTATAATTTCATCAAGGGGTGCCACTCCTCATGTGGGAATAGAGTTGACTGCAAGGTCCTCAGTCTTGCGGGTACCCCCAAAAGGGTTGATGCAGCCATTTGCAGCCTAGAGGCTGTTGTCCATAATCTGTTGATTTTTGAATTAAAATGGAATAGTTGTGTTGAGGTTCTTTCCATTATATTTGCTAGTGGTAAATATATTGGAAAGTTGTCCAATGTATTTGATAGTTGGGAAATATATTGGATAGTACGTCGGGAGAGTGGGAAATATCTTGGAAAGTTGAACTTGCACTGAAAAATGGATTTAAAAGTGTTTTATGCTTGTATATATGTCGGTACCCCATCTAGATGTTTGTAAGCATAGGAATATTGATATTTATAGTGTTTTTATTATTTGTTTGCCTATTATTTTTTGCCTATGTGGGTGCCTCTCCTATTGGACCAATGTACGGTTTGTTATCTTTTAGCAAGTCACGCCTGCCTAGAGTCTCAGGCAGGTTGACCCAAAATTAAAAATTGACATAGGACCATTAGATTGCCTGAAAATGAGAGGTAAACAAGGGACGCTCACCTATGGTCTAAAGCAGGTTGAAACCAAGAATTTAGAATTGAAACATGAGACCGTTATTTTCGCCTAGAATCAGAGGTAAACAGATATCATACGCCATGCTGTAGTTGTCCTCTTATAGAGGATTCTCCCATGATGGTGTCCTGCATCACCATGCAATTTAACCCATTGTTGGGGAAGACAACGGGACGTGTTCAATCGCCAGTGGGTCCTGCTGTATGTACATTCGAAGGGCCTTCTTCCTTCTCCGCCTGTATTTGCTGCCCCCGGGTGAGGGTGCCCCATTTTTTAGTATGGACCCCCAGGGACAAGGCTCTCTTGGTCTGCGTCTCCTATGGAGGTACTCTACATATCTGTAGGGCTTTCTTCTATCCGCATCCTGTCCAATTGCATAGTCAATGCTCTTTAAATAAATGAAAAATTACCCCTCCCATTACAATTGCGTTCCAGCCCTCCCCCTGAATAGTGCCAGATCTAGCATAGACTATATACTAAAGTTTCCACATTATCTTTTTTTATGTTGGCTTCATTTTGTACTAATTTAAAAAAAATCTTATTCAAAGAAAAATGAAGAGCTACAAGCAAAGCTTCTTAGGCTTTGTAACTGCTTTTACCTTGAGATTAAACCAAAGACAAGCAGAAATAAAGTTAAATAATAATTCAAGTTTAATACAAACATAATCTCTATCAATAAAAAAATGAAACCAAAACAAACAGAAATAAAAACAAACACTTTTATTACTAACTCACTGGTGCACCAATCCACCTTAGGCCAACACAGCTAAACACGCTCCTCCTCTAGCTGAATCTATTTAAAGCCTCCCTTTTTACTCCTCCCATGAAGTTTCCATTCCCTTAAATTTTTCCTTGCAACATCCTCCCACTCTACATATGGACAACCTGCTTTTTGTTTGGCACTCGATAGTTGGTCAAAAAGGACAGTCTTTGTAAATCCATCCTTTATCTGTAGAACGTGTCCAAGATATCTCACGCAGAGTTGAACCACATTTTGTGTACAGCTTACTGTTTGAGTCAGTTCGGTACCCAAAACAATCTATAGGCAATTCCGCTTGAAAAAATTTAGTAAATCCTCTGTTTTTCAGAGTGCCCACTCTCCAGAACTGTATTTGACCACAGTAATCACCTTAGCTTCCAATATTCTAATCTTGGTTTGCAGATTCATCTTCATATTCTTCCATACTTTTATTCAACTGTGAAAAACACCCTAGGCCTTTGCTATTCTACCTTTAACATCTTTGCAGCACCCGGGTCTTTGCTATTCTACCTTTAACATCTTTGCAGCACCCACCATATTTACTAATAATACTACCCGGGCAAGTGAAGTTGTCCACTTGATCAATCTTCTCATTACCCAACACCACTTCTTCACATCCACTTATTCCTAGTCTTAGCAGCATAGTTTTCTTGACTGTAATTTTCAAACCTATTCTTGCACCTTGATTTTGCTAAACCTCTAAAAGTTCGCTCATTTTTCTAACATTTTCATCTAAGGAGCTTAGATCATCTGCATGATCTAAGTGTAGGGGAGTTTTACTTTCCAATTTAATTCGGAATCTTCTCATTACCCAACACCACTTCTTCACATCCACTTATTCCTAGTCTTAGCTACATAGTTTTCTTGACTGTAATTTTCAAACCTATTCTTGCACCTTGATTTTGCAAAACCTCTAAAAGTTCGCTCATTTTTCTAACATTTTCATCTAAGGAGCTTAGATCATCTGCATGATCTAAGTGTAGGGGAGTTTTACTTTCCAGTTTAATTTCGTGTTCTCTCATGACCTTTGCTGAGCTCCTTTGGGCAAAATAAGTCAAAATGAACCATTTAAATGGGTATAATATACAACCCTGCTTATCTCCTGATTTAAGGCAAAACCAGCTACTAACCTCACTTCTTGCCTTTGCTTCAGCAGTGTTATTATTGTACATAACACTTGTCACTTTAATACATTTATCTGGTTGACAAGTCCTCTACCCTTCCTAAGAACTTATTACGATAATTGATCAAGTCAGACTTGAATCAAACTTAAAATACCTCAAACAAGAGTCAGGCTAATTTGTCATTTATCTTTTGCACTTTGCTAAAAACGATTTTGATCTCAAGCTACTATATGAACAAGGCCCTACAAGTAAAATCCATTGGAAGCACTCCACTTAAAGCTGAAATGAAGAAACCATCATTCAAACATTGCAAAATTACAGTTTATATTGAGCCCTTTTTGGGAGGTGAGAGGATCCTGATAAACAACAAAGATGAACTTATCCTTATAATTAATAAAAAAAACTTTCCGCAAATTGAAGTTTTTAAAAAAAGAAGCAAAAGTAGAAGTAAAGTCAAATAATAATTTCATAAAATAATCGAGCCAAACTTAAAACAAACAGAGATTATCTTAAACAGTAGTAGGGCAGATGTCCCTTATGCAGTCTAAAGACCAGAAACATCATTTTTACTTTGCTAAAATCAATACATATTTCAAGCTGTTCGTTTTATTTGTCTTATCATCAACGAAAAGGAAAGAAAATCACTATAATAACGAAGATTACTGAAGAGAACTAATTAATGTAGATCAACAGTTTAATATATATTGATATTCATGCATGAAAGTCAGGAATTTTGGATTTTTTAACATTGTGAAAGAGAAAAAATTCAAAAGAATTTTTTTTCAATAAGGTGTAAATGACATTCTGGTCTTTATAAGGCACAGGGAGCATTAGCCCTGCTCCTGTTTGTGGTAATTTCTGGTATTTCTTTTAAATTTTAACTTGATTATTTGTTGTTATATCTGTTTGACTGGGTTTTATTTCTGAGTTTGAATTATCACTTGGGTTTATCTCTCCTTGTCTTTGGTTTCATAGGGCTCTAATTTTCTTTAAAATAAAATTTTGATGAGTTTTTTTTTAATTAATTTATTCGTAAAAGGGATATTCGCAATTTTTTTTTTCAGTTTTTCAGCTTAGGAATCAAGGTTTTGGCTTGCTATTTGTATTTTGGACATAATTTTTCAATACATTTTAGCAGCAGTTATACTATGGAAATTTGGATGGACGGATATTGGGAATATTTAAAAAAATGTATTGAAGATCAGCAAAACTTTTGGGCTTTTATAGGGCTAAAGCCATTCTGACCTCCCATTAAGTTACAACGTCGAATTTAGACAAATATTTATGGACCATTTCATTATAAGAATCTTAATTTCTTATATTTAATTTTAACTGATTGCCTGTTTAAATAGCTGCAGTTCGTGCTTATTTATTAAAAAATTTATTGATATGTTGTTAAAAAACATTAGGTCGTCAAGAATCTACGCAACCAGATTTGTTTTCTGTTAAGGTTCTCTTGCACCTGAAGGTTTAGTTTGGCGTCTTCACAAGACAAAAATCAGAAAAATCTGAGATATTGCAGATATGCTCTTTTGACAGTCTTTATACATACAGTGTCTTTTGATTTAGTTCAGTGTCCCCTTTAACATTTCTAGGAACTTTCAACTTAATAACTTGGCTGTTCTTGAATATTGCAGATATGCCATTTTGACAACCTGAATGCATGTAGTCTGTTTGGATCTGGTTCAACATCCTCCTCAGTATTCCGTGAAGGTTTTTACTTTATACACTTATTTGTTCTTTAGATATTAGAGATTTGCCCTTTTGACAACCTGAATGCATAGAATATCTTTGGATTCAGTTCACTATCCTCCTCAAATTTCCCTGAAAGTTTCAGCTTAATACCATTAGCTGTTCCTGAGCTATTACAAATGTTCCATTTCTACAACAATGGTACACCTAATGTTTTTTTTTAGTTTAGTTCAATATCCCCCCCAACATCTCCTGAAAACTTAAATTTAATAGCCTCATTCATTCATGAGATGTAACAAAGTTGCCTTTTTTACAACCTAGAGTCACATAATGTCTTTTGATGTGTCTATTTCATAATGTCTATGTGCACTCCTGAGTACTTAACCTCAAAATTCCTAGGATTAACAACCTCACCTTAAGTTAAACCCTGGATCCATTAAGTTAAAAATTCTTGGAACAGCTATAAACAATAAATGACGACTTTCCAAATTCTATAAATAGCCTGTTGGAATCTAGCCAAATTTGAATCTGATGAAGGTTTACGCTAAGTGTTGACATTAGCTGATTCTCAGTCTTTATTGCAACTGTAAATTGTATGCCATCAGCAAACAGCTAGAATTTTTCTAACAGAAATTTTACTTCATTTCTATTTTACAGTAGTAGTCGTAGTTTTAGTAGTATGTGGTTTTCTTCCCAGGAATAATTAATTGGGTAGTCATGAAACCTAAATCTAAAGGTGAAATTCTTGGTCATAGACAAACTAAGATCTCTATACCAAGAAGCTTCGACACATGTTCAAGAATCTGCTTTGAAAAGGGAGAGGAACAAAACGCCATTCATGAAAATTACTTGCCTTGCCTTTTTGATCAGTGTTTCGACTACTTGTTACCTACTTCGCAAGAGCATCGAGTTATTATCAGTAAGGGATCCAGTGATTGCTGGTAAAGGCCAAGACACAGCTCAGTAACCAAAGTCTAAAAACGTTTTTAGAAAGAACAAACTGTCTAGTAAGAGAATTCTTCATTCAAAGGCGATTCGAGAATTACAACTACCTATAGCTTGATCTTAATAGTAAAAATTTATATATAGCAAAAAAATTTGGAGAATTATGAAGCACGAGTTTGAAATTCTTAAAAATTCGCCGAGAATTGAAATGGAAACTGCACCTTTAAAATCGCCATGGTTGAAAAGCCCTTAAGTAGAAGGTTTGAGCCTCCATCTTAAAAAAATGGGAAGTTGCTTTTTTTTGCATTGGCAGCAATGTGTTTTTTTTTTCTTGCCATGGATAGCAAACTACTGCAAGATTGAAGAGAGATGTTTAGCAGCAGTGTTTTTAGGCCTCATAATGGGGGGGGGGGGAGGAGGTATCTAGGTATGCCAAGGAGTATAAAATAAAAGGAATTTATCAGTTGTCAGAAAATAATTAAAATAAACAAAAACAGAAAATCAAAGAAATATTTATTTTAAGTTATTATCAGTGATTTTACTTCTGACTAAGTTTGATAGAGATCCGATATCCCCTTATGCTGTATGATCCGGAAACATAATCTAGGGACTAGTCTCCTGCAAAAGGTTGGATTATAACTCCCTAAATTTACAATTTGAACATTATTTCTTATTTTAGATCTATTCTTCTGGATGTAATGATAATAAAAATTTGGGTATCCCCTCCGCGGACTAAGATCAGAAGTTATAAGGCATGAGTAAAACAGTCTCTCTTGTTTTACCCATATGGAAAATACCCTTGAAAGCTCACCCATGCAACCTCATAGGCCACAGAAAGTTTAATTTGAAGGGGGTACCTCCCAAAGCAGGTTTATCATATTATAAACCTAAAAAACCGCAGAAAACTGGCAACAATAGAGGAATTTATTTTTGGGTTCATGCTTCTACACTTATTCCTGGATACATGACTTGTTATTTTTCTTGTTTGTCGGAAAAAGTGTTAATCTTGCAATTGAAACCGCCAAAAAAAATTCGATTTTGTGGACCTTTCAGAGCCAGACCACAGCGGAAGGGGGAATTTCTCATAAAAAAATAGCGGGTTCGAAACTTTACTTTGTTCATGTTTGTAATCCCTTTGAAACAATCCTTTGCTTTTCTCCCCCCTGGACCTGGGTATGTATTTTATTTGTAGAGGCAGGGTTGTGAATATTATATTTATGTTTTCCAAGCCTTCGAATGGAGAATTGTATTGAAATTCGGACCATGTAGCTAAAATTGGAAACTTTTTAGTGTCACTCAATATTCGTCCTATTTTGAAAATCATAAATGCTGGAAAATTCCAATAACGGCCAATCAGTCCTGTTATTTTCAACTGACACCATAAGAATAGTGTCCGTGCTAGAAAAAAAGGTTTTTGAGACGTGGGAAGATGAGTCACAAGACAGTGAGCTGGAAGTAGATAACTTCGAAGACCACGCTGCCTTTCCATGACGAAAGTATAATAGGGATGAAACCTTTTAATTGACAGTGAACAGATATAAAAATTTTTAACTGGATATTTCGTACACATATACAGTGTTTATCATCAGCAATAAAACTAAAAGACATCAATAAAAACAAACAAAATTTACACCTAATAAACTAATTACATATAGTTTATTGCTCTTATTTTTTTCAATGCAACAGCGGAAGCAAATCTCTTTGACTTTTTCGGTTCCGGTTCATTAGATTTACCTGACATATTACGTGGACAGAGGTCATAGCTCTTAGGTGAGGTGATATTTACTTTATTTGACCTCAGTAAATTATCGTAAATTGAATTCAATCCAAATTCACATCCATCTCTGTCTATGAAATTATTCTTGAATAATTTTTTTTTTAATTTCGATTGTTTCCCTGAAAATTTGCTTTAAACCTTGGTCCCTAGAAATCAAAGAAACATTTTCAAACAAAATAAAATGATTTGGATAATTATAAATATGTTTCGAAAGAGCCGACGTGAAATCTTCAGGTTTGGTATTTTGCTTTAAAGACAATGAAATAGAATTATGATGTTGTAGCGATCTCATTTTTAAATTCTGGTTAGAACGTCCCACATAAGAGCTTCCACAAGTACATGGGATTTTATAAACTCGACTTTGTTGCTCTACGGAAGTTCGATCCTTTCCAGAATTTAAAAACTAGCCAAAGTATTACTACCTCTTAAAGCTACCTTTAAGCCATTATTTTGTAAAATTCTTTTAAGTTTTTCGCTCAACCCTGGCAAATTGTTTTGTAGAAAATATTGAAACAATAGCTTTAGATTCATATTTTTTAAAACACAAATTTTGGGGGAGACATGTGGATGACATAATTTCAGTATGGAATTATGGGGAGGAGGAATTAAAAGGTTTTTTAGAACATCTTAATTTTTGGGGAGGTGATTTGAACTTTTTAAATTCTGGAAAGGATCGAACTTCCGTAGAGCAACAAAGTGGGGTTTATAAAATCCCATGTACTTGTGAAAGCTCTTGTACGGGACGTACTAACCAGAATTTAAAAATGAGATTGCTACAACATTATAATTCTATTTCATCGTCTTTAAAGCAGAATACCAAACCTGAAGATTTCACATCGGCTCTTTCAGAAGATTTTTATAATTATCCATATCATTTTATTTTGTTTGAAAATTTTTCTTTGATTTCTAGGGACATAGTTTCGAGAATATACAATTAGCCATGACTTGATGCCCACAACTATTCCATTTTAATTCAAAATTAATTCAAAAGTCCCATTTTAATTCATTTTGAATTAAAATGGAATAGTTGTGGGCATCAAGCCATGGCTAATTGTAGAAAAAGCCAAGACAGATAGTCCAATTGAGTGAGAAGAAAAACCTGGCATTAATTCCCCCCTTCATTGCTGACGTTACCATTTCCCACTTATGCTACACCTCTCATGTCACTCTACAATGCCGAACTAGAGTCAATCTGTTGGAGGGTCTCCCCGGTTTGGCACGCTGGGTTCTTCCATTATAATTGAAACTTTCAATTATGATGGAAATTTTTCCATTATGTCACTCCACAATGCCGAACTAGAGACTCTGCGACTCTGACCCTGTTTTGATCTTCATTGTAATACTTAAAAAAATAAGAAAATTTGAGGATGCCTAAAATTTCAATAAGTATAAGATTTACTTCTTTCAAAATTAAGGTGGAATTAACCGGTGGTATTTTAGGGAAACTGCCTTATCTTCAATCAGTCTTGCAGGAAGGCCAAAATGGCTATTTTTTCATAACAAATTGAAGCCGGAAATAAAATCTGCATTTATATCAGAAGCAAAATTTATGCTAAAATTGCTTCAAAAACTCAAAACTAAATCCTGTGTCTGTCTCGATTCTTGAGAAAAATACTATATGGCCGATCCATGATTCTAACTAACCTTCCCCATCTGTAGCTCAAACCTTGCGAAAGAGCCTTATAAATGTTGAAAAAAATTACCATTTTAGTCGTGTGCCAACATTTCTTGATGGTGTTATGTGTCTTTTCAATATTTTCCAGCCCATGTTTTAGAGGGAAATTCCATTTTTCCTGGAAACTGGTATTTCTGTAGCTATTACAGAAAGTCAAACATGGGAAACCAATTCCTAGCCATTATTGCTCAAAAATCACTAAATTACTATCTTGTCATTGGTGTTTCAGGAAATGTCATCAACACAATCAATTGATCAGAAGCTTGCGAAGCTGATTCTTGCTCCAGGACAAGAAGCTATACCTCTTCCAGGTCTAGCGGCATCTCCAGACAGTTTGAAGAAAAAAGTCGGGCCGGCACCCCCACCAAAAGTGAAAAAGGCTCAGCCACAGGTAATATTTCTAGTTTTTCTTTTATTAACTGTTCTTTTCGGGGCGTAGAAGAAAAGCTGAAAATTGAATAGGTTATGATTCTATGAAAAAAAAGAAGAAAAATTGTTACCATGAATCTTGACCAACAAACTTGTTTTAGCCTAGGATTTGAGTTTTTTTCCTGGCAATATTTGTGGAAATAGCTAAAAAAAAAACTTGCTGGTAAAATTTATTAAATGATTTTCTCTTGGAAGTTCAAAAGTAAACAATTTCTGAAATAACATTGGCCAAGCATGAGAAC
This sequence comes from Artemia franciscana, assembly GCF_032884065.1. Lineage (NCBI taxonomy): Eukaryota > Metazoa > Arthropoda > Branchiopoda > Anostraca > Artemiidae > Artemia > Artemia franciscana. The sequence goes on from NC_088870.1 coordinate 23,351,458, forward strand.
CCGAAAAAAGCAAATCGTGATGAAGAAAGAAGAAACGAGGATAACCACTGCCAGTAAAAAAAAGAAGAGGAGATTGGAAAAGATTCGGTCGAGACCTCTGCTTAACCACTCTCAGTGCATAATTAGGATAAAAGTCCACAGGATAGTATAAAAAGACCAACGTTCAGAAAATTTTATTTTGTTATAATTTATTTATTGAAAATTTACGATTTTTATAAAATTATTTTATGTCTCTAATTCTGCGCTAAAAATGGTTCAGCAAAGAACCTGACTGGAATATTTGCACTGTATTCTTCTTTTCTTTTTTTAACTGGTTCTGAATATCCTCGTTTTTTCTTCGGTACAACTTTTTTCATCTTGAAATTAAAGCAATTTTGAATTTGAAGTTAGGGAAGGGTATTCCATGGGGAGGAGGATTTTCCATGAAAGGAACTTTTGACAGGGAATTTTCTATGGGGGAGGGGGATTCTGGTATGATTTGAAAAACGACCAAAAATTAAACACAAAACAAGTTTTATGTTCAAATGAAAATAAGGAGAATTTTCCAGTGAGGAATTTTCATGGAAAAGGGGTGGACATTTTTTGAAGGAGGGGAGTTGGATATCCCAGCATTATCTGACAAATGATCTGAAAATTAAATTTTGAAAAATCATATTTTTTCAACTGAAAGTAAGAAGCAACTTCAAAACTTAAAGTGAACAGAAATTATTATGTATATGAGGGTTTTTTAAAACGATTCCTGAAACTCAAGGACAGTATAATTAGAATAATACACGTTTTTAAAGTGTAAAAAAACTTTAGCACAAAGAGCGAGAATTGACTTTCTCTCAGTTGAAAAACTTTTTTTTTATTTAGGCTAATAAAAGAAAGGATTAATCCCTCTTAAATCACATTTTTGTTTGGTCCCTAATAAAAAGAAAACAAGCGAAATTTAAATTCTGTTCATTGACAAGTTTTCATGTACTGCCACAAACCATTTGTGTTAGAAAATATATGAAAATGTCAATTTCCTGATAAATCTTTTTCCTGTAAATTTATATTGAGTGGCAAGCCCATCTTTTGTACTGAGATTTTTTCCCTATTGATGAGCACTTCCTTATACCAAGAGCGGCAAAAAAAAAAAAAAAATTGTAAAACACCCATGAAGCTGTGATTTTTTCAAAAAAAACTTTTTTGTCCACCCTAACAAAACTGGAATAAAAAAAACCGGTCTTACGATATTGTTGCTATATCAATCCACAACATATATTGATCGGGGTGTCGTTTGTAGAAAATAAAGCATTTTGCGGGAAGATTTTCGCTGCCTGAGATTGATATGAAGGACCCCGCCAAAGAAAAACTCGCAAGCTACTTTTTCTAATTTTCACCTTTTTACCGTGCTTCTTCCCCCCCAGAAAATGTGCTCTGATTCCCTCCTCTAAGTTTTGATCCTATGTTCACTGGATCAAATGCCCTATTCTCGTAATGCTCAAAAGCACATAGAATATGTCTCAAGGAAATACCACATGAAGATATGATGATGTTTTTAGTTTTGTCACCCGTCCTAGGTTTTTTGTCTTTCGCAAACCAAAAAAGTAAGTAGATAACCGCAACGTTGTTAATCGCTCAAAATCAACACATATTTTTTAAATTTCACAGCCAATATTGTTTCATTGCATCGTTTTGCCTATAGCCTAAGCTCTTAGTTTCATTTTTAACATTTATTAACTTTCACAGCCAACATTGTTTCATTCCATCCTTTTTACCCATAGCCTAAGCTCCTAGTTTTCGGAATAAAGGTTTAAAAATTGTGGATGCTGACAGTGACAATTAACAATTTCAGTCGCAAAGGGATGATGCGATTTAGCACTTGTTTCCTTGCAAAAGATATACCACTTAATCAGAAGGCAGAGCCAGTTTTACTCAGTTTTGACATCTGACGTATTTTGTTTGTTTTTATTTACTTTTTTTTTATTAATGTTTATTTTATTCTTTCATTATAAGTTGCAAGGATATCAAAACGGAAACCACGACATTTAAGTAGGACAGGCATTACGAATGTTACCCTGGTTTTCCAACATAATACTTATTTAAACGTTGTTGTTCCCTCCACCACCCCTTCCTGCTTACCCTGGAACGCAAAATACATACAGCAACATCAATAATTAGATTTATTTGGAAACGCTAGTTTTTAAGTACCAAATTATTTTGATAAGGAGTTGAAGATAGGAGTAAAGACGAGGATCTTTGATGAGGATGATAGCCTCCCTCCGATTTAAGAAAATCTTATTTTATTGTGTATACCTAATGAGCTGGCACAAATAGTCCTAAATTAGCTCTTTTTCTCAGAGTATTATTTTCAAACAAGTTAAAGTTTGGGCCAAAGAGCAGAAGTTTTTGAGGGACTGTTACTCATTTTGTATTTCGGACATTCCTAAGTACGATTCTAAAACAAAAAGTAATTAAATTGCAAACGTTGTTTTTTCCAATGAAAGTAAATTTGAGGTTAAAATTTTGAATATACATAAATTGTCTCTATAGGAGATGTGTTATGAGGGGCGAGGTTTTTTTTTTTTTTAATGGTTCAAAGAATTCAAAAGACATGACCAAAGTTTCTAAAAGACTAGAAAACGCATATTTACTATCTTTCATAGCCAAAATTGTTTCATTTCATCTTTTTTACCTATAGCCTAAGCTCCTAGTTTCGAGAATAAAGCTATAAATATTTCGAATACCGACAATGACAATCAAAAATTTCAGTAACAACGTGATGATGCAACTTAGCAATTATGTTTTCTTGCAAAAATGTACCATTTAATTGTAAGGTAGAACCAGTTTTGTTTAGTTTTGATGTCTCGCTTTTTTTTCGTTTTTCACTAGTGTTTATTTTGTTCTTTCATTATAGGTTGCAACGATATCGAAACGGGAAACACAACATTTAAATAGGACAGGCATTACGAATACTGGCCCGGTTTTCCCACAAAATACTTATTCAAACGTTGTCTTTCCTCCTCCACCACCCCCTCCTGCTTACCCTGGAACGCAAAATACGTACAGCAACATCAACAATTACAATGCTGTTGGAGATATACGCGCCACTGGTATGTTAATGATTTTTAAAATGAGTAGCTACTAGTCAAGACAAAAAAAAGCCAGAAATAGGGTTATATATCAAACCATCAAAAAGCTTAAATTATAAAAAGTGATGCAGTTTTATACTGCTACAAATCTGCTTTTTGTACTGAATCCAGTTATGTAGTATAATGATTTCAAATAGTGGGGAGAAAATTTTACCATCACTATTAGGGTCAGAAGTCAGTGTTTTTTTTTTTTTTTTTTTTTTTTTTTTTTTTTTTTTTTTTTTTTTTTTTTTTTTTTTTCATGAGTCACAAAACCTTAAAAGGTGTAATTTTATGCCAAAACGTCCAAAAAGTTCACATAAGTGATTGTTCGGATCAACAAAAGGGGAGGGGAACCAAGAAGTATTTGGACTAAACGTGCAATGTGCGTGTTGATTCTGTGGCTGCTCCCTTGTTACCGCAAAAAAAAAAAAAAAAAAAAATCAGAAAACAATAGTTTTTAATTACAAAGTCATTTTGATAAGAAGTTGGATAGGCATAAAGACGGGGTCTTTGATGAAGATGATAGCCTCCCACCGATTTAAGGAAACCTTATTTTATTGTGTATACCTAATGAGTAGACATTAATACTCCTAATTGAGCTCTTTTCCTCAGAGCATTATTTTCAAACAAGTTAAAGTTTAGCCTTAAGAGCAGGAGTTTGATGGGGGTTGTTGCTCATTTTTTATCTAGGAAAATACTGAGTACGATTCTAAAACAAAAAGAAATTAAATTACTAAACAAGTTTTATGAAATAAAAGTAAAGGGTGGGGTTAAAACGTCGAATATACGTAAATTATTCTTTGTATGAGATGTTTTATGAGAGGTCTTTTTCGATTTAAGAAAATCTTATTTTATTGTATATACCTAACGAGCAGACACTAATGCTCCTAAATGAGCTCTTTTTCTCAGCATTATTTTCAAACAAGTTAAAGTTTAGCCTTAAAAGCAAGAGTTTTAGGAGGGTTGTTACTCATTTTGTATTTAGGATAATCCTGAGTACGATTCTAAAATAAAAAAGAAATTGAATTACAAAACAAGTTTTATCAAATGAAAGTAAAGGTTGGAGTTAAAACTTCGAATGTACGTAAATTATTCTTCGTATGAGATGCGTTATGAGGTTTTTTTTCGATCTAATAAAATTTTATTTTATTGTGTATACCTAATGAGCTGATATAAATAATCTTAATGAGCTCTTTTCCTCAGTGCATTATTTCCAAACAGATTAAAATTTAGCCAAAAAAGCTGGAGTTTTAGGGGGGAGGGACTGTTACTCATTTGTATTTAGAATAGTCCTAAGTACGATAAGATTTTTTTTATCGCAATGCTTCAAGAAAAAACAGGACTCAACTGTATTTCCTTTGAATATTGGAATTTGCAGTTCGAATATTTCTAAGGATATGGTTCAATGAGAGGGTTTCAGTCATCAGATGGCTTTTGTATTTTGAAACCCTTTCAAGAAAGTTAAATTCAAACTTTATCACAAAGAAAGATAGGGTAAGGCTTAACTGGGTGTTATATGAAAATCGGACAGATTGTGTTTGTTTCAAGATTTAATGCCCGTCTTCCCTTTTATTTTTTTAAAATATGGTTTTATTTAATCTGTAAGACACTGATGCTGATTCTCTCTTCCTCGGCTATTTCAAACCTGCCTACGCCTGTCTTAACCATATAACCGTTCAAATAAAGTCGAATGTATGTACTCGTTCGAACAAGGATCAACTTTTAAACTAGCATGTCTGTCAGTTAAGCTCTAAATTTTTCAGTTTGATTATCTGATTATGTTGACCTAGAAGATACTTAGAATCTTTGTTTTATTATATTGTTAAATAAAATTTAAAAGTTGAATGCACCTCTTCATGTAACTGAAGAGTACTGTAGTGATTCCTTTTTATTACCGAACCTTCTTGAATTCTGTGTTTAAAGCATAAATCTTCACCGATTAATCTAGATTCATTAAGTAAAATAGTTGGTAACTATCCAGTTCAGTGCTGTACTGCGCGTGTAATAATATTGTTCCCCCTTTTCTTCACCATAACTACTGGCTACATAACTTATACCTAAATAATACGACAAATTTTCATCTTCAAAAAATTTTTGTATCGTTATTTGCTGCAAAGTATACATTTTTATTGCAAGGATACTGCAATTCCTAATGATGACGATGGAACTTATCCAAACTAACTATTTAGTAGCGCTGAACTTGTCTAAAGATAAAATGGTAAAGGTTAAAAAAAATGTTTTCCAGAAATCGAATTAAAGCTTTGTAAGGGGTTTGCTTGTTTTTAGGACTTTCTCAGTGTTATTTCTGTTTTTAATGTTTTCCTTTTATCTAATTTCGATGGGTTAATGGCTTTGCTAAAATTATTAACAAAAGTTGGTTTTAAATTATTAACGTAATTAATTAAGTATATCTAAAAAACAATGTGTTTTAATACCATAAACAGTTTTAATAAGAGTACTATTTAAAAAAAATAATTTTAAAGTTTAGTCAATAAACTTCTTTCAGGCTTAAATAAATATATGATTTTTCCTTTTAAATCATCGTTGTAAATATAACTTTTAGGGAGTTCCCTAAAATTCATTTATTTTGTTTTGCCTAGTTAAATGCAAAATGGTTTTTGTTCTCATTTACAAATATTTTGAAGCTGGGTGTTTGTAGTTGTAATTTTATCCTTCTCTAGGATAAAGTTATGGCCAAATCAAATCTATTTTGTACAAAAAAATTTTGAAATTAACCTTTTTGGCGCTTCACAGAACTGTCCTTTTTAGCATTTTCTTCCTAAAAGGTATAAAGAATATTTATGCTACATGATTTTATGCAGTTGGGCCAAGGCCAGGTAACTCCAAAACGTAGCGAGTTAAGAGTTAAATTACTTCGAAGAAAATTACTGGGGGCTGCAGAAGCAAAAAAAGCAGAAACAATAACTATTGCTAATTTCATTCGAATATTGCTTCCTTTTATGTGTTTCTAATTGTAATTAAATTAAAAAAACAATTTCTTTTCAACTGAAAGTAAGGAGCAACATTAGAACTTAAAACGAACAGAAATTATTACGTATATGAAGGGGGTTGCCTCCTCCTCAACACCTCGATTTTTACGCTAAACTTTTTTGTACTTTTGAAAAGAGCTTCTTATTGTTCCAAATAAACAACCCTTGTATTTCCGGAGTCATCGTTAAAAAATTGGGACCAATTCTTTGAGAATTCACAACTTTAGTGCAAAGAGCGAGGTGTCGAGGAGGAGGCAACCCCCTTCATATACGTAATATTTTCTCTTCGTTTTAAGTTCTAATGTTGTTCCTTACTGTCAGTTGAATAAACTTGTTTTTTTTATTTAATTTATGATCGTTTTTATGGCACTTGGTATTAACCAAGTGACATTTAGCAATCGCAAATTCTGTCGGTCTGTCGGACCCGGTTTTGCTACTTTAGGCACTTCCAGGTAAGCTAGGACGATGAAATTTGGCAGGCGTATCAGGGACCGGACCAGATTAAATTAGAAAGAGTCGTTTTCCCGATTTGACAATCTGGGGGGAGTGGGGGGCCCGTTAATTCGGAAAAATAGAAAAACTATGGAAAACGCTTAGATTGGAGGGATCGGGATGAAACTTGGTGGGAAAAATAAGCAGAAGTCTTAGATACGTGATTCACATAATTGGAACGGATTCGCTCTATTGGGTGGAGGTTAATTCTGAAAAATTAGAAAAAATGACGTACGAAGGAGTGATCGGATCTTCATGAAACTCCAGATTTAGAAGGATCTCGTAACTCGAATATCTTATTTTAAATCTCAACCGGATCCAGCGTAATTGGTGGGGGGCAGTTGGGGGAACCGGAAATCTTAGAAAATACTTAAAGCGGTGAGATCAGGATGAAACTGGATGGGAAGAATAAAAACCTGCCTAAGATACGTGACTGACATAATCGGACCGGATCTGCTCTCTTTGGTGGAGTTGGGGGGAAGGGTAATTTTGAAAATTGAGGTATTTGTAACTTACGAAAGGGTGATCAGGTCTTAATGAAATTTGATATTTAGAAGGATCTTGTGCTTTAAAGCTTTAATCTTAAATTCCGACCAGATCCTATGACATTGGGGGCAGTTGGAGGGGAAACCGGAATTCTTGGAAAACGTGAAAATTGGGGTTTTTTATCTTACGAATAGGTGATCGGATTTTAATGAAATTTGATATTTAGAAGGAATTCATGTTTCATTGCTTATTTCAAATCCCGACCAGATCTTTGACATTGGGGGGAGTTGGAGGGGAAAATCTTGGAAAACACTTGGAGTGCAGGAATTGGGATGAAGCTTGGTGGATAGAATAAGCAAATGTCCTTGATACGTGATTGACGGAACCGTACTGGATTCGCTCTCTTTGGGGGTAGTTGGGAGCAGGGGTTCAGTGATTTGGCGAGTCAGGTGCTTCTGGACGTACTAGGACGATGAAAATCGATAGGTGTATCAGGGACCTGCACAAATTGACTTGATAAAGTCGTTTTCCCAGATTCGAACATCCGGGGGGCTAAGGGGAGAGGAAAAATTAGAAAAAATTAGGCATTTATAACTTACGAATGGGTGATCGGATCTTAATGAATTTTTTATACTTAGAATTTACATCGTGACTCAGAGCGCTTATTTTATATCCTTGCCGGCATTAAGCCTCTTATTTTCCTTTTAAATCAATCTATTTATTCATAGAATTTTGTTAGAGCTCATACCATATGATCTCTTGGCTCTTAGCTCTTCTTGCCTCGTCACAAGTGCCATATGAGCTCTTAGCTCTTGTTTAAATAATCCCAGGAAATCTGGCCCTACCTCCACGGAGAAATACCCTTCCCGCGAATATCCTAAGGACAATTCAATCCCGGTGAAAATTTACCCAGGAAAACTCCATGCGTTAAATTTAGACGGAAAGAGAAAGCAATAAATGTAAAAAGAATTTTGTATAGGAATTCTGGAAAATTTCCTCAATGTATAATTTCCTCTGATAAGCATATCCCCTGTAAACTTCCCTTCCCATGGAAAGTTCCCCCTGAAAAATCCCCTGCAGAAAATTCGTCTTCCCACCCTAAAATATATACATGCTTCCCAATAAGAAATACTATGCGTAAACAATGGGCAATTTTTTTAACTTAAAGAAGTTTCTCCTGGGGCTTGGGGGGGTCATGTTATATCCAAAGGCGTAGCTATTGGGCCTCTCAACTATGATGAACATAATGGTTATCTCAAAATTTTAATCGGACGATTTTGCGGGGAAAGGGATAGTGTAGTATGCGGGGATAGTGTAAAGGGATTTGCGGGGAAAGGGATAGACTAGTTGCCCTTCAATCTTTTAGTCACTTAAAAAAAGCAGTATAACTCTTAATTTCCGTTTGAATGAGCCCTCTCACGATATCTAAGGACCACTGGATCGATACGATCACCACTGGAAAAAAAAACAACAACAAATAAACACGCACCCGTGATCTTTTTTTTCTGGTAAAAAATAAAAAATTCCACATTTTGTAGATAGAACTTGAAACCTGCACAATACGGTTCTCTGATACGCTTAACCTGACGGTGTGATTTTCATTAAGATTCTGAGACTTTTAGGGGGTGTTTCACCTTTTTTCAAAAATGTGTCAAATTTTCTCAGGCTCATAACCTTTGATGGGTAAGACTAAACTTAATGAAACCTATATATTTGAAATTAGCATAAAAACTCAATTCTTTTGATATCTCTTTTGGTATCAAAATTCCGTTATTAGAGTTTCGGTTACTATTGAGCCTGGTCACTCCTTACTCACAGTTTGTTACCATGACCGGTTTGATAAAAGTTACACATAATAAAGGACAATTTTTCGCAGCAAATAAAAACACAAGTAATGTAAAAAATGCAGTTTTACTCCAAAAACAGCTCAGAAATGCATGTACAGACTTAACAATTCGCATAAACTTGTATAAGCTTTTTCTAGTTTTTATCCAAAGTTACTCTGCAAAGAAGTATTACTTCTATCTTTCTTTCTATTTTGTTTATTCACTCTGTACAGATATGAAAGGAAAAATTCAAAGATACTATTTTTGTGAATCGTGACAATTATTATTTTAGATAATAAAGCTTTTTTCTATTATCTTTATAAAAAGCAATAAAAAGAACACTAAATCGCTTTTATCAAATAAGTCTTTCTTGAAACCTCTGAGACTGGATAGTGAAATTTGAATGAAGCAAAGCTTCTTAGTTGCCCGCGTTATTATAAAACAGGTTGTTTTATGCTTGTTTTTATGTTTTTAGTATTAGTTCTTAGCATTACCTATGAAAGCCTAGTTGCAAACGTGACATACAGTAACCTTTTCTCAGTGCATCAACAAAGTTGGGGTAATATCTCTGTTGAGCTTTTTTTGTAATACTTTGTGTCCCAAACGTGCTTTGGATTTGTTTTGATATAAGTCGCAATCTATAACTAAGACCAGACCCGTATGCAGGATTTATATCATTGGGGACTCAGCCTCGAAAAACCGAGAAACTATACGAATAAAATAGGATATTTGGGATGGGTAGAAAACTACGGACCATTGCGTACTTGTAGTATTGAATTGCCAAAAATGTTGTATGGGACACCCTCCACCCTCTGTCCGGGGCGCTTCTTTATCTATGATTCAGATTAAGATTGCTTGGATCAGATAGTTTAACTGAACGTGGCTTGATCTGAGTTTCATAATATTTTATGGTACTTTGTCATGTCTTTTTGACCTGGTTAAATGCGTCCCTTGTGGAACAACTGAAAGAGCTAGGGCACATTACTAAGAAAGCAGACATTGTAAACATTGAAGGAAAAAGTAACATGAATAAAACAAAAGTACATTGTACTTTTACTGCTACTACCACTCAAACTACTGCTTCTCTAGCAAGTTTTATCATGGCTGAGGATATTGAAATGAACATCTGAGGAAATGCTGAAGAAAAGTTGAACAAAACCAAAACATACTGTGTGCATACAGATTGTAAAATGTCAAGGTGAAATTTTCAGGCATCATGTGGGGGATGTTCAATTGACTCAAAGGCACCACGTACATGCTACTATTGCTTTTAATGCTGCTTCTACTACTGTTACTACTACTAATAATACAACGCTATTACTGCTACTACTGCTCCTACTACCAATACTACTATGATACTTGTACTGCTAAGTCTGAGCGTATGAAGATGGAAATTTGAGACAATATTGAAGGGAAATTTGAACTAAATCAGAGCACACTATGTGCTTGCAGATTGTCAAAAGAACGGATTTGGGGCTATTAGTACGGATGCCACTACTGTTACTACTGCTACTAATACAACACAACTACTGCTACTACTTCTCCCATTACTACTAGTATAATGCTAGTACTATTTAGGCTAATCGCCTGAAGGTGAAACTTTAAGAGGATATTGAGGGGAAGTTTGACCTAAATCAAAACACTATATGTTTGCAGATTGTCAAAAGGGCGTATCTCAAGAATGGATGTAGGTATAAAGTTGGAACTTTTAGAGAATGCTGAAAGGGGAAGATCAATTGACAGAAAAATGATATGTGCACGCTACTACTATCACTGCTATTCTTACTTCAATTAATCAAACTGCTAATTCTAAAGCAACTACTTGTAAGGCTAAGAGTATTAAGATGAAAATTTCAGGAAGAGTTAAGGGGAACATGAACTAAATTAAAACTATGGATACGCAGGTTATCAAAGGACATAACGGCAATGTCGTGGCAACGGCTAATTGTATTAAGTTGAAACTTCAGGGATTGACGATGGGAATGTTCAACTGACTTATTTGACTTGACTTAATGCTCCTGTCGAAATGCTACCGGCGTCGAGAGTGATGCTACATGGTGGCTCTATTTGGATCGGTCTCTTGCAATGATGTGGACATCCTCCTGAATATTTTCCATGACTAAGAAGGCACCTGTCGTGTCCTTCCATCTGGTTGGGGGACGACCTCTTGGGTGTTTCCCGCCGTGCAGCACGGGATCAAAGTTAAAAATCTTTCGTGCGGGAGTGTCGGGGTGCATGCGAAGGAGATGTCCGTACCAGCTTAGTGTTCGTTGGGCGAGTTGGACTGAGAATGGCGTTTGAGCAGTTAACGCCAGGAGGTTCTCGTTGCTAACAAAATCGTGCCAGCGTAGTCCTTCAATGCGGCGAAGATGTTTTGTTTGGGCTATATTTGCGGAACTAAGCACAGACTGAGGGGCCGGTCAAGTTTCGGCTCCGTAAAGAATCACGGATCCCACCGAAGCATTGTATATGCGCATCTTGGTCCTACGGCTGATAGAAGGTTTCCTCCAAAGGGCACTTAGTCTCCCCACTACTACTGAGGCTTTGGCAATTCGGTGCATTAGATCTTTAAGGATTGATCCGTCTTTTGAGAGGATAGAGCCAAGGTATGTAAATTTCTCAATAATCTCAGCTGGTTTGTCATCGACCATTAGGACTGGCGGGGGACGCGACGAGTTACGGGGTTCAACAAACATCACTTTTGTCTTCTGCCAATTAATCGACAGCCCTATCTTTAAGGCTTCATCAGCAAGGATTTGTAGGGCTTCTGTGAGCTTCGATGGGGAATCGGAGACAAGAGCAAGGTCATTGGCATAGTCAGCGTCTGAAAGTACTCTATCGTCGTAATGCAGCCCAAACTGGAGGCGGTTTATGGTCCGAGTCATAATGTAGTCGATGACACAATTAAATAGTTCTGGGGCAGCAGCACAACCATGACGGACTCCAGTATTGATTTTAAAAGATGAGCTGCGTCTGCCATTGACTTGCACGCTGCTCTCAGTCCTTTCGTGGAGCCGCTCGAAAAGGTTGCAATACTTCGCTGGTAGTCCCGTTGTTTTCAGTATGAGCCAGAGTGATTGCCGGTCGACAGAATCGAAAGCAGCCTTGAAATCCACAAAGACAACATGTGCTTTTGTTGAAATTCTCGAGTGTTTTCTATCAGCTGCCGCATTGTGAATATTTGCTCCACGGTGGACCTTCCTGGCATGAAGCCAACCTGTTGGATTCTTCATTGGCTTCTGAGGAAAGTGGTACAGCGGTCTAGGAGGGCCATAACGACGAGCTTCCCGGGCACAGAGAGGAGTGTGATGCCACGATAGTTGGAGCAGATTCTGCGACTGCCTTTCCGTTTCCAACAACTACAACAACGCCAGCTTTACTATTGAAATATTTTGCAAAATTCTTTATGATAACCATTATTACCCTGATAGGAGCTGGAAAAAAACTAAACTAATCAACAAAGAAAGTGAACAAAAGAATTAGACCCGGAAAATTGGATCTTTGTTTTTTTTTTATAGGGTTCTTAGATATATCACAAAACTGTCATTTTTGAACAAGTAAAAGATTAAATTGCGAGTGGCCTATTTTAATCTGGTGCCATTTTGTGTCTGCTATGTATTTCTTTTTTTTTCAAATGTACAAGGTTGTTGAGTGTTGTTCTGTGAGGTCTAATTTGTATCAGATATGCAGTAAGAAAATATTTTTGAGCCTTTGTTCACCATCAACGCTTTTTTCCAGACGGAGTTGATGAGGATTTACCACCGCCACCTCCATTGCCAGATCAAGGGACGTATACTTCCGATTCATCTGTCAATTTTCCCCCGCCCCCGCCCGAGGAATTTATGTCACCGCCATCTCCAGTTAGTTCAAGCTATTCTGAGCTGAGAAAGGCTACGGGCCAAGGATTGTCTCCGAAATTTCCTCCCCCATACGGAGCTGGTTATGTTACATATCAAGCGCCATCTGATGTAAGTTGGTTTTTTATCACCCATTCTTTAAATTTCTGTTTCCTCCCTTTCCCTTCCCTTTTTTTATTATAAAATCCAAACATTCAAATCTGCATGCAGCAAAAATTTAGAAGAGAAGGGTCTGCAATACCAAAAATTCTTTTTCAAGGTAATACTTTTTAATTATTTGTTAAAGTGGTCTTTCAGATCAATGTCGATGTGTGAAAATTTTATTATTCATATTACTAAGTATCGGTATGCGTAATACTACAACTTTCATACATTTTAAGTAAGATTTTGCGCAAATCAAAAATATTTAAATTTCTATAAATATAAAATCTTTAGGAACGTTTTGAACGTAGCCCTAGTTAATTCTTTCAGTGAATTAAGACGAAGGAGTGTCTGCAAATTTGCCAGCCTGTTTAACTCAACCTTAGGTCTGTGACTGCCCTTGTTGAAGCATCTAAAAACCAGTATTGGACATATTAGCCTGACTGGGTCAGAGAGTCGTCAGCAAATCCTGAACTTTGACAATGGTGTTTCTTATAAATATTTTCTGTTTGCTCTTGTAACAGATGGGATTGTTATATGTCAGCTTAAAGTCATGGACCAAGACTACAGATGAATCCTTGTGCTTGGGTGGCTATGGTCTTTGGCTCTAACCTGATAGTTATTACTCACTCCTTTATCCCTGAAAAGAAAATGTGATTAATTTTTTTTTAATTTGTTTTTTTTTTAGCTTTGAACTTTCAAATTTAGTTTTCAAGCGCATTAAACCCAAGAATTGAAAAATTAAGCTTGTGATCTGTCTCACAAAAATGAATATTTAAAAAATTCTGACAACGGCATGGACTAAATAGAATTGGAGGTTATTTGTGTAGACCTACTTCTTATACTGCACATTATCTGTCCCTTACATTGATGACCGTTAAGCCCTTATACTTAATTAAAAAATGCCTTATTACCATGTTATCGTGAAAGCCCGAAATTGGTGAATGTGGACATTCACCGGTGAATATCCGAAATACCTTTTTTTCTCCAGGATTTATTCAGCTCTGCCAGTCAACTTCTTCAGTTTAATGCAAGATTTAATGATGACAAGTTAGGTTAGATTAAGTTCGATTAGCTTTGGATAGGCTTTTAAACAATTTCTGATATTTATAACCAAATTTAACCTAACCTAAAATAAAATAATCTTACCTTAAAACGTTAAAACTTTAAAACTTAAAGCGAACAGAAATTACTCCGTGTATGAAATGGGCTGTTCCATTCTCGAAGCCCCGCTCTTTACGCCAAAGTTTGACTCTTTCTCTCAATTCTACTTTATTAAACAGTAAAAAACTTTAGCGTAAAGATCGGGGCGTTGAGAAGGGAACAGCCCATTTCATACACGGAGTAATTTCTGTTCGTTTTAAGTTTTAATGTCGCTCTTTACTTTCAGTTAAAAAAAGACTAGTTTTTTTTTATTTAATCAATGTAAAGAAAGCACCTAAGTCAACAAGGTTGAACAAGTATCAAAGTAACAATAAGGAAGTTCTGTAACTCAGAGCCATTTGTTCGGGGCTTGGGTGGGGGTTCAAACCCGGAAACCTTTTTGTTTGGCCTTTGAACTATTTTGAACAAAATGACCATCTAAAATTTTAATCAGATGCCCTTTGGGAAAGTGGGGCGTGGGTTAATTGCCCATTGATCATTTTTGACTGTTCAAAAATACCTAAAAGTTTCAAATTCCGATCAAATGAGCCCCTTCCATAGCTAATACGACCACTTCTTCCAGAAAAACTTATAAGGATATAATCAATTTCGATTTCCGATGGAATGAACTTCCTCTAAAGTTTATACGACCACATTCCATAGAAGCTTTATATGTTAACTATGGGCTGCTAGTATATATTACAGCCCTTTCTACAAGGGCTGAGGGAGGGTGTCAAACCCGTAACCATGGCTTTCTAAATTTTGACGGTTTTGAACAAAATGGCTAACTCAAAATTTTGATCGAAAACATTTAGAAAAAAGGCCTGTGGGGGAGGGGGGTGGCTGCCTACCGTCTGATTACACTTGACTTTTAAAAATGGAGCTAGAACTTTCAATTTAAATTGAATGAGGCTTTTCAGAAGTCTATAAGATTACCCATTCGATAAAAACCTTATATATGAACAATGGACAGCTTGCATAACTTACATCCCTTGCTCCGGGGGCAGTGGGAGGTTTTGTCAACCCCCAAGGAATAATCATTTGTATTATTTCGCCTCTTGACCGTTTCAAACATAATGGCCATCTCAAAATTTTGATTGGATACGTCTGGGGAAAAGAGGGCGTGGAAAAGGGGAGCTAGATGCCCTCCGATCACGTTTGACTCTTGAAAAGGCCACTAGAAATTATTATTTTCAATTGAATGAGCCCCTTCCGAAGTTCATAACACCACCCTTTGCATAAAAAAGTGTCTGTGAAAAAAGCCAACCGTGGGGTTGGTGAGGGGAGGCTAGTTGTCATCGAATGGATCACTTTTGACTCTTAAAAAGAGAACTGGGACTTTCAATTTCTAATCATTTGTGTCCCCTTGCAAGTTTTTACGACCATCTTTTCCGTAAAAACTTTATATATCCCCGGGGCATAAGCTAAAACCCTTCCAAAGATTTTTTCTTGGGGGAAGTGGGGGGGGGGGGTAGGTGTGCCCCAATGTTTTGTCATCTGATCGTTGGTTTATTTCAAACATAATGGCTATCTCAAAATTTTATCGGTTGCATTTGGAGAAAAGAGGGTGGGGTGGTATATGCCCATCAATGACTTTTGAGGACTCTTAAAAAGGCAAATAGAAATTTCAATTTCCAACCAAATGAGTTGATGTTTATATGACCACCCCTTACAAAGAACTTATATGCTACCGGGGCATAACTTATAACACTTCCCCCGGGCTCTGGAAGGCTGTGTTGACCCCTGAATTTTTGTTATTTAAATTTTAAACGATTTTGAACAAAAAGGTTATCTCACAATTTTTACCAGATGCATTTTAGAAAAATGAGGTCTTGGGGGATGGGCTATATGCCCTCCGGTCACATTTGACTCTTAAAAAGGGCCCTAATAAATCCAATTTACAATCGAATGAGCCCTCTGAAGTTTATACTACCATCCCTTCGATAAAAACGTTATATACCCCCGGGGCACAATTTACAGCACTCGCCCCCCAGGTTTTGGTGGGCTGTGTTATCCCTGGAGTCTTTGTTATATGATCTTTGGTCTATATTAAACAAAATTGCTATATAAAAAATTCAATCGGACGCATTTGAGGAAGAGGGTTGGCGGGGGATAGTTGCAATCGGATCACTTTTGACTCTTCAAAAAGAGTTCTAAAGGGAATTAAAACTCTCAATTTCTAATCATTTGTGTCCCCTCCGAGGTTTATACGACAGCTTCTTACATTAAAACTTTACATGCCCCCAGGGCATAAGTTACAACCCTTCCATGAGCTCTAGGGGGGGGGTATGTTGACCCCCAAAGTTTATGTTGTCTTATCAGTGGACCACTTCAAACAAACTGGCAATCTCAAAATATTGATTGGATTCATTTGCGAAAAAGAGAGTCTGTGTGTGTGAGGGAGGAGGGGAGGGGTAGACAACCTCCGATCCCTTTTGACTCATAAAAAGGTAACTAAAAATTTCAATTCTCGATCAAATGAGCAACATCTGAAGTTTATACGACCTCCCCTTACATAAAAACCTTATATGTCCAAAGGGCATAACTTAAAACACTCGTCTCCGGGCTGTGGGTATATCTAAAAAAATTTATCGAACAGGTTTGGGGAAAAATTGCATGGCTGGCTAGTTGCCCTTTGGTATCTTTTGAATCTTTAAAAGTGAACTAGAACTTTCAATTTCCAATCAAAAAAGCCCTCTCCAATGTTTATACGACCGTCCCTTCTACAAGAACCATATGCCCCTAGGGCATAACTTAAAACACCTGCCCCTGGGTTCTTAGGGGCTATTATCTTATGTTTAAATAATTTTTAATAAAATGGCTATTTTACCTGTCTTTGATCTCTTTTGACACTTAAAAAGTGAACTAGAACTTTAAGTTTCCTATCAAATGAGTCCTCTCTAAGGTTTATACGAGCATCCCTTCCATAAAACTTCCTAGACCCCAAGGGCACAGCTCAAAGTGCCTGCCCCGGGTCCTGGGGGATTTTTTCGACCCTGGAGTTCTTACCATCTGATGTTTGAACTATTTTTAACTAAATGGCCACCTGAAATTTATTGGGTCGGTTTGGTGAAAAAAAGGCATGTAAGGGGCTATTTGCCCTCTGATCTCTTTTGACTCTTAAAAAGTGAACTAGAACTTCCAATTCCCCATCAAACAGTCCCTTTCAGAAGTTTATACGAGCATCCCTTCAATAAAACCTCTTTTATCCTGCCCCCAAAGCCTGCCTACAGGCCTAGAGAGGTTTTGTTGACCCCGGAGTTTTTATTATCTAATATTTGAACTATCTTTTTAGCAAAATGGCCCTTTTTGAAACTATTGAAATTTGTTTTGTTTTTTCAAACATCCCACGATTTTCTGAAAAAATAAAAACTTTAGAAATGATTATGCAAAACTATGGGCAGTGGGGAAGTCCTGGTTTGTGTATCCGAATTCACTTTAAAATGAACAAACAATGCCAAGAAACGTCCTTGGCCCAAAAACTTTTTTTTTCTCAGTGTAGCTAGTTCAAGAAGATCCACAGAAAAACAGAGAGACTACTGGTCAGAAGTATTGTACATCAACAACTTAGTGTTCTCTCAGTTACTTAAAACTGGGAAAAATAAAAATCAAGTTTTGTATTTTTTTTTCTTTACTAGCTTTAGTTTTGACATATTAACAAAAGATTTATACGGGAATGTGTAAAAAAGAGTGTGTGGGGGGGGGTATTTTGCTTCCTTTTCTTATGTACGTTAAGGAATAATGTCACTGGCTAAAAGAAAATGTAATGATTGACATTAAATTAATAAACGGATGGAATTAAAGACACTTTTAAGACGGTAATATCTATTTTCTTCTTTGATGCAGTTTTAGAGTTTTTGCTCCAATTTGATGGAATAAAACCAATCGCTGTTCTGGGCATCATAAAAGGTTGCGTCCAAATGTACTGTAGACTTATTCCTCCATGCTTTTGCACAATCATAAGGTTAATAAAATACAGGACCATAATCGGTTGGGATTTAATGAAATCAGTTACGTGAAATTGCAAAAGCAAAACAATAGTTAGGATAAAATTTCTCCAAAATTTTTCTTTTATTATATCTTGAAGTCAATGTCATGTCAAGTCTTTGTAGTTAGGAAAAGCTAAAAATTAAAAACAGATATCTGATCTTAAAACATCCGAGAAAACAAAGACAAACAAAAAACACTTGGACTTCTATTCTCCTTAAGTAAAAACATTTATGTATCTGGCTTAAGCTATTGTATATCTTCCACTTCTAGTGTTGTTAATGACGTTTTTTGTCACACAATGAATTTCTAATTAATTATATAAAAATCCTTTATTTAAGGTACACTAAATCAAACAGTTCGTGGTAACGAACTGTAGTAAGGAGCGACCCGGCTCAATAGTAACCAAAACTCTAAAAACTTGAATTTTGATATCAATAGCCACATCAAAAGAATCGCATTTTAATGCTGATTTTAAATATATAAGTTTCATCAAGTTTAGTCTTACCCATCAAAAGTTACGAGCCTGAGAAAATTTGCCTTATTTAGGAAAATAGGGGGAAACACCCCCTAAAAGTCATAGGATCTTAACGAAAATGACAACATCAGATTCAGCGTACCAGAGAACCCTACTGTAGAAGTTTCAAGCTCCTATCTACAAAAATGTGGAATTTTGTATTTTTTTGCCAGAAGACAAATCACGGGTGCGTGTTTTTTTTTTTTTTTTTTTTTTTTTTTTTTTTTTTTTTTTTTTTTTTCCAGGGGTCATCGTATCGACCAAGTGGTCCTAGAATGTCGCAGGAGGGCTCATTCTAATGGAAATGAAAAGTTCTAGTGCCCTTTTTAAGTGACCAAAAAATTGGAGGGCATCTAGGCCCCCTCCCACACTCATTTTTTTCCCAAAGTCAACGGATCAAAATTTTAAGATAGCCATTTTGTTCAACATAGTCGAAAACCACAATAACTATGTCTTTGGGGATGACTTACTCCCCCACAATCCCTGGGGGAGGGGCTGCAAGTTACAAACTTTGACCAGTGTTTACATATAGTAATGGTTATTGGGAAGTGTACAGACGTTTTCAGGGGGATTATATTTTGTTTGGGGGTGGGGCTGAGGAGAGGAGGCTATGTTGGAGGATCTTTCCTTGGAGGAATCTGTCATGGGGGAAGGAAAATTCAATGACAAGGGCGCAGGATTCTCTAGCATTACTATAAGAAAACAACGAAAAATAAACATGAAAACGTTTTTTCAAATGAAAGGAAGAAGTAGCATTGAAACTTAAAACGAACACAGATTATTACGCATATAAGGGGTTCTAAAAATACTGTAGCATAAAGAGCGAGGTATTTAGGAGGAGATAAATACCTTGCTCTTTATGCTAAAGTATTTTTAGTAATTTCAACTATTTATTCTGCGGCCTTTCTGATTCAGGGGTCATTCTTAAAGAATTTGGACAAAACTTACGATTTAGTGTAAAGAGCGAGGTATTAACGAGGGTACAAACCCCCTCGTATACATAATAAAAATATAAAGTTTTGAAAGTTTGTTACGTAAGTTAATTCTTAAGTTACGTATATTTTTTACTAATAAAAACGTTCGTTAAAAATTAAAAGTCCTAGTTGCCTTTTTAAGTAACCGAAAAATTCAAGGGCAACTAGGCCTCCTTCTCCACCCCTTATTTCTCAAAATGGTCTGATCAAAACTAAGAGAAAGCCATTTAGCCAAAGAAAGAATTAATATACAAATTTCATTTTAATAATTTATGTGCGGAGAGCCAAAACCAAACATGCATTCATTCAAAAACGTTCAGAAATTAAATAAAAAAAACTAATTTTTTTAGCTGAAAGTAAGGAGCGACATTAAAACTTAAAACGAACAGAAATTACTCCGTATATGAAATGAGTTGTCCCCTCCGCAATCCCTCGCTCTTTACGCTAAAGTTTGACTCTGCCACAATTCTACTTTTTAAAACAATTAAAAGTTTTAGCGTAAAGAGCGAGGGATTGCGGAGGGGACAACTCATTTCATATATGGAGTAATTTCTGTTCGTTTTAAGTTTTAATGTCGCTCCTTACTTTCAGCTAAAAAAATTAGTTTTTTTTTATTTAATCTCTAACAAAGAAAACGTCGCAATCGTGTTCATGTATCGGGATAGTGGGAAATTAGGTTTTCAATGGTTACAACGATTATTAGGTCCAACATTCAAGGACAATTATTTGAGAACCTTTCGCAAGAAAGTTTGGAGGAAAAGCTGTTAAAATTCGCAGGAAAATCTGTTTTTGTTAGGCATCAGCGTTTTGGACGATAATTACGTGGATATGATTACGGTATTGTGCTTTTCGTCGGCATATTTTGCAGACTAATATTTCCTAGTAAAACACATACAAGGAAAACAGGCGGGATGGGGCTCCAGGTTTGGTCTTCCTTAGCTATTGTGATTTTACGTTTCCCCAGTCATGTCATATAATTTTCATAACTTTGTATGTTTTTGCTGTGTGACACAATTGACCCACCCCTTAAATGTCAACCTACCAAAGAAATGTTTGTGTACTTGCACGTCAACAAGTCGCATCGTTGGCATATAACCAAATTTCAGCTGGATAAGTTGGGATTAATTTATTTGTGAAAATACAGATGGCATGAATCCTAAATATAAAAAATGCAAATGCTTTTATAGCTATAATGCTTGTCCATTTTTGGTCAAAGATTCTAAACAATGCTTAATATGTATTTATCGGGATGTCAATGCCATCATCGAAATGGTGTGACTCAACTACCATTTATACCCGTATCATTAATGAGCATCAAAGCTAAATTTCTTGTTGTAATGAAGTTTCGACAATGTAGAAAAAACCAGTTCGCATTCTTATAAAAATGGCTCGAACGTGACATTGACCGTTCCCAAGGTGTTAGTCTATGCGTACCTTATGGCCTCAGCGAGTTCTTAGTTTTTATTATGTTTTGGATTCCTTCTATGTTTTTGGATCTGCCAAATAGTTAAACTAAATTACGTTGGTATTTATTATAATATTTTGTTTTTGAAGAGTCTTAATTAGTTTATTTTTTGGGCCAAGTTTTATCAAGACAACAAGACGGCACTATTTTGGATGTAGCCTCCTTGCGTACTAGCTTCAGTTTGTATCTTGATCTGAACTTGTTTGTCTATTAGTATATCTCTGCTAAGTTTTATACCAGCAGTTTCCGGTCCCCCGAAGGAAAAACTGGTAATTGTGAAAACCTGTCCAATATTCACTGATCACGATCGTACTTCCTTTGCCGTGTTAATTAATCGTGTCAGGCTCCCCGGAAAATTACGGGCCACAGCTGAAGATATTTTTTTTCAGTTTTTTTTTTTTTGGGGGGGGGGGCTAGATCTGTTTCCATTCATTTTTATTAGATTATGAAATGGGCTAGAGCACGGGTTCTCGATGTTGTCGCATACTGAACATACTCAATGTTATCAGCAGAAATCTTTTATATTAATATGTGGCGGAGCACCACTGAAGTCTTCTGGCTAACTGTTTTCCTGGACTTTTGATTATCCATCTAGAAACTATGTTTGATTCTTGAGAAATATAGTTTTTATTGAGTAGTAGCCAAATCCGTCAGCTCCATAAAAAGTAAAATTGCTGGTTTTGACAATAATGTAGCAATCATCTGATGAAAAAAAAGTTGTAGATATTCTCTATCTTTTTCTATGGGTTTCAGCCTTGACAAATATGGCAGAGTGGGGATTCAGCCCTCCCCTGTCCCTGTGGAAGACCAAGAATATACAAATAGTGCAACGTTTTTCATATTTAAAAAACTTGCCGCTATTCTGAATAAAAAAAAAATTCGAAATTTAATGCCGCCCTTTTGTAGGTAACGCGGCCCTCCAAAGGTAAAAGTACGTATCTACACTTTTCATTATTTCGATAAATCACGGCTCAAAGTTTGAGTACTTTTGAGAGCTTCAAATACGGTTTACGGTGAAACTGGACACTGGCTAATTCTGGAAATTAGTTAAATAGGTAAACAAATATGGGGATTTCATATTTTTAAGTAAAATTTTCTATTATTACTGCCCCGAAGCCTGAAACAGTAGATACGTACTTTTACCATTGGACCGTTACTCATATAAAGAGGCGCTCTCAAAAGGTAAAAGTGCGTATATGACATATACGTACTTTTACCTTTGACTCGAGACTCGAATTCGAATGAAGTCCCAAAGGTAAAAGTCTGTATAAAACATAAAACGCACTTTTACTCTGCCCAAAACCCCGTATCTATGACGTATACCGAAGGTAAAACCACGTATGAAGCATGTACAACAAGTCATTTTTTTATTCAAATAATTAGAAGTTAAAAAATAAAAAAAATCAAAAGAAATCACTGAAATACTGCAGGCAGCTAAGAAACACAGCCGTGCTTCAGCAAATCGACAGAAGCTGTTGATGAAGGCATAGTGCGCCAAAATGTACGGCGATTCTCATTCATAAAAGGTACAAGTTTTTCCAAGATGGCCTTTTTCTTTTCTGGCTTTACCCCCCTTGCGCCAAGAATCGGATCTGGCAAAGGATACTTTGCCTCTTTGATTGTACTAACCAGCTTTTTTGGCACAAAACTTAGACTCTTTTCTTCACCCTCAGGGCTAGTTTTATAGAACAGTTCTGTTTTTCCCTTCTTAAAACAGACCTCACTGAACTCATCAATGGTCACGCCCAAGTTCTTCATGACGATGCCAGGAGCTTTTAAGCTTTTCCACTGGCAAAAGTCTTCTATGTCCATTTTCACGGTTTTCGTGAATTTTCTACTTTTTTCTATGGTGTCGCACAAATCTTCAAAGTCAAGAACATCCCTTTTTCGAATTCGAGACTCAATCGATCCGTGTATGGAGTCAGCCCCCATGTGCGTATGGCCTTTCACTAGATACTTGATACGAATCGTTTCAGGTCCTCCTTCACTGTTGACTATCAGTACAAATTCACTAAAAATTGTCCAATTTTTGTTCTGGGCACAGCAATTGTCAGTATAAAAAATGAAGTGCAAGATATCCCTATTCATCTTTAAGACCTTGTGGAAGGCACTACCTATATCAGGTGCATCACGTCCTTGTCGAGATTCGTTCCAAACAACGCAAAGGTTCTGGTTTTGTTGGGTGGCCTTAACGGGGGCAAACGTCTCATTAAAACACACGAGTCTTGATAGAAAAAAGGCCTCCTTTCTGCTGTGCATGATGGGAAGCAATAACACTTTTTGTAGGTCCACGGTGAACAACATGGTAGTTGAATCTTTTTCGTATTTCTGCTTATCTTCAGAAAATGCTTTTGAAACCTGTTCAACAAGATCTCTGTGCTTTCTGTACAGTTCAGTCTCTTTCTCGGTTGCCTCACCATTTGTACCAGGAGTTCTCGCAGCCCCTACTTTCTCTTTTAATAGTGTGCAAATGTCACAGCTGTCACTTTGGGGCATGCACAATGATACTTTCATACCATTAAGAATCTTCCTATATGTCTCATCACAGATTTTATTTGCTGGATATTTTTCATTAAAGTCTTCTGCCATAAATTTGTAGCTCAAATCACGAGAAAGGTACCGAACATTTGGAGCGTGAGCTCGACGATAGTGTGGAATTGCTGGCTGAAAGCTTTCAATGTGCTGCATCACAAGGCTTCGATCAACTTTGTTTGGTGGCCCTGCCACTTTATGGCCCCTTCCGTCCTTGAGCTCATTCCCAAGAGCATCCCTTTCAATTTTTGACTTGATTGTAAAAATCACTCTGTCATTCTTGCCAAATCCTAGACAACCAAGGAATGTAGACTTGCAAACTGGCAAGTTTTCAACTTTTGGGGTAAGTGTGGTGTATTCATTCAAATTTCTGGGAAGGCTGTACCTAACTGTAGTTTTTTTTCTACACGCAGCTTCTGGGGCAATAGTCCTTCTTTTAACTGGTAGGAATGTCAGCAAAGAAGCGAGCCACATTTGTCTTGATTTATATTCTTTGCTCCAACATGTGTCATAAATTTTCCTGAATTCTACACTGGAAAACCTCAAACATGAGTTTGTACATTTGTTAGATTTACAGCCAGGTTCGTCAGGAAATGGATACTTCTTAACATCTCTTTCAAATTTATCTTTTTCTGAGCGAACTCGTTTTGGAGTAAGGTCAACAATAGACCTTCCTTCTCCTCCACCATTTTCTTCACGTCTATTTTCTCTATCTTGTCCCACAGACCTTGCTGCTACAGCGTCAATTACACACATGACATGGTCTGAGGAATCAGGTTCACAAACAGCATTGTTGCTTTCATTAGATGGTTGATTGTCCAAATTTAGCTGGTCATCTTGGGTCTCATAAGCTGCTACATCCGAAGCCGAATCTTCCAAGGGCAGGAAAGGATCGGTAGGAAAATGGATCAGATTGTACTCTGGATGATCTGATGTAAGATCATTACTGACCGAAAGAGGAACTAAATCTGTAAAGAGCTTTCTCCTCTTCTTCAAAGTTGTCTGCCTTTCATCATCAGAAGACCCAAATGTCCCTTCAACGTCCTCCCAGTCAATATCAGACTCATCACTATCACCTCTACTTAAATCTTCTTTTTCGAATTCTTCATCAGCAAAGTGTTTTAACTGTGCCTTAGTTTTAGCTTCTCCATCAGTGGTGTCCCTTGATCGAGAATGTCCAGAAAAATTGGGTGATATGTCTGTTGTTTGATTTATCTGGATGATTTCTGGGGGGGAACAGGAACTAGCTCCTCGTTGCTCTTCACTGGAAGATGGCAAGTCGGTATTTGAAGTTGATGCCTCATTTGTACTTGCTTGACATGCCAATGTCCTGAAAAATTGGAATTCTAAGAACTTGTTATCAACCTTGATTATCTCAGATGAAAGAGGGGGTTCTAGGGCTATTTTGATACATTTTTTTTTGTTTCTAAGGTAAGCAATATTTAGAGGCCCTCAATTTTTTCTCAATGTTGTAATAGTTGACCAAACTAATCCCTGATTATCTCAGATGACAGAGAAGGTTCTAGGGGTTATTTTGATGCATCCCTTGTTTTTTATTTTATTTCAAAGGTAAGTCATGTTTGTAGGCAATACTAAAAAAATGGCTTTAGGTGGTTGGTTGGTAATTTGGTATGACGCTGCTCTCCTGTACTAATTCGACAGCTACATAGCTAGCTGTGTAAACTGGTTGTAGCGGGTCTGTTGTACCTACCTGGTAGTACAGATGGGGTTTAGGCCTACTTGGAGAAAAGGTTCCAAAATAGCATGAAGCAAAATTTTCTTACCTTAAATCTCTTTCCTTTTGTATAACCAACGCTCTCTGTAAATTTAGAAAGCCTCTTGACATTCTATGCCAGTACTCTTTAATAGCTCAGAGTTGGCTGGTTGTTCAGCTCTGCTCTGGTAAACAAACAATGATGATTGTGCTGAATCATGACATATACGTACTTTGACCTTTGGTTTCCTTTCTCATTTTAATGTGCCGGCCAAAGGCAAAAGTACGTACCAAGGGTGAAAGTACGTATCTACACAGATACGTACTTTTACCTTTGGATGCGCCCAGAAATTTTTCAGATACGTACTTTATCCATATGCTATTTCCGTTAATATTTGGACTAGAGCCTTCTTACATATACCATTCGATTCAGCACATTTTTTTTAGTATGGTGGTGGCATTAAGTCGAGAAGTGAAAAATTGTGCATATACGTACTTTTACCTTTGGAGGGCCGAACGCTCCTCTTCTTCGTGTAAAAATCTTTCTGGGTGCCTTTTAATATAGAAAATAAGTACAAGTAGACTTTTGTTCGGTACTATTCAAATTGGCTCCTATGAGCATATATGCTCCTTTTTTTCTATTGTGAAGAATGAGTCCGTGTTTTCAGATAGTTTCCTTGTGGAAATTCAAAGTTCAGAACCAATCAAGAGCTTCGAGCAAGTGAAGATCAATCAAGTAATTTGAAGCTGGGAGTACTTGTTAGTAATATGGATGTATTATTTAGAAAAAAATTATCTTGATTACAGTAAACCGAGCTCATTTTGTTTTTGTTCATACATTTTTTTTGAACAAAACGAATGAGACAATTCACTATCCATCTTAAAATATTAAAATTTCTGCCTGACAAATTCTACATATCGAATGTTTAATTTCCTTTTGTATCCTTAAGGAAGGATATTTGCGGTTCATAGTAAGTTTTATAAGCTTTATGCCTAATGTACGTAATAAAAGTTGTGTACTTGGATTGCCTTTTCTTTTTCTTTATTATTAAATGAATCTGTACCAGTAATGTTTTAATCAATTCTGAGTATTGATTGATTCTCCCTATCCTCCTTTTATTTGCTGGATAATTTATGAGACATAAATATCTAATATTAACTAAATAAAACTGTTCCTTTCTACTGAAAGCAAGGAGCAAAGTTAAACTTAAAACAAACAGAAATTACTCTGTACATGAGGGGGACTGCCTCTTCCTCAACCGTCGCTCTTTACGCTAAAGTTTGACCTTTTTCCAATTCTTTAAGAACGAGTGCTGACATACAAGGACCGTTTAATTGGAATAAGAAGCTTTTTTAAGGCATAGAAAACTTAAGCTTAACGAGCGAGGGTTGAAAAAGTGGTAGCCCCCTCATATACGGATTAATTTGTAGTCATTTTAAGTGTTACTGCTGTTCTTTATTTTAAATCGGAAAAAACAACTTGTTTTCTTCTATTAAACCTCCAATCGTTTTTCTAATTGTACCTGGAAATTCGCCTTCACCCTCCGTGGAAAATTTCTCCTGGAAAATCCCTCCCCCCCCGTAAAATACACCCAGAAAATTCCTCCCAAACAACTCCCTCCTAGCCGAAAATTCCTCCATTAAAATTTCCCCTGGAAAATCCCCCCGGAGATCCCCCCCAGAAAATTCTTTCCATGGGAAATCCCCATTCTCTCGGTAAATGTCCATGTTTTCCCAATAACAAACACTAAATGTACACAACGGCCAACAATACTACCTGTCATTAAGGGAAAAAGGGGTGCAGGGGGCTAGTTGCCCGCAATTTCTTTGGTCATTAAAAAGGGCCCTGGAACTTTTAATTTTCGTTAGAGTGAGCCTTTTCCCGATCTTCTAGGACCATTTGCTTGATACGATCATCCCGGGGGGAAAAGTAAGCAAATAAACACGTGTCCTTAATCTTTCTTCTGGCAAAAACTAAAAAAATTCGCCATTTGTTGTAGATAAGAACTTGAAACTTGTACATTGGAGTTCTCTGATATGCCAAATCTGGTGGTGTGCTTTTCATTAAGTCTCCCGAATTTTTTTTTTGGGGGGGGGGTCTTTCCGCCTTTTTCGAAAATTTTTATGGATTTTCACCGGCTCTTAACTTTTGATGTGCCAACTTAATGAATTTTGTATATTTGGAATGAACCAAAAAGCAAATTCTTTTGATGTCCTAATTGTTATCAAAATTCCTTTTTTAGGGAGTTGTTTATTAATAGGCCGAATCGGTACTTGCACTTCGTTATCTCGAACTGTTTAATTACTCCAGGTAGTGGTGGGCAAAGCGAAAAGGATATACGGATGCTTGCATACACAGGATTAACGCAGTTCTGACCTAGAAATTCCTTCTTTTTTATTATCAAGGAGCAGAAACGTATGATGGCCACTTCGGGGCTATTTGGTATAACCCTGAGTATAATATTAAAAATGAGCCAAACTTCAACTATAAAAGCAATTTCTATTTCAACTAAAAGTAGGAGAGACTTTATAAGTAAAAATCATCAAACGTTATCCCGTATATAAAAAGGACTGCCGCCCTTTTAACCTCCAGCTAGCTGCTCTAAGTTTGAATTCTGCTTTCCTAAAAGTGTTTTCAAATACCAGATATTTAATAAGTTGGGTTGTTACAATTGTTTTAGTTGTTGGATGCCTTTCAAAACGTGTGAACCTGTGGTGAAAATTGTGTTGTTTTAAGCAATGGCTTCCATTATTTTTGAAGTAATTTCTGTTTGTTTAGGTTTTAATTTTGTTTTTTACTTTTGTTAAAAAAAATAGTATATGATCTGCTCGTTTTTAAAATCTATTTAATTGCATTCAGGTCTCATATTACCCTGCTCACTGACATCCTTCCTAATAGCAATACTGTATTTCCGCTAGTATTAATGTGTAAAAGGTCTGTAATGATCGCGTCTTCTATGGACTGTAAATATGTTCAGGAACAAATACCTAATTTGTTCCTGAACCAATTTTTGTCCTAATGAAGGCTCTACCGAATGCTACTATCAATGATTTGTTACGGTCCCTTCTGGAAAGAAAAAAACAATTTCGAGCGCCAGATACTTATTTCTTTGTTGTGTCCGAGAATTTAGTGAATTGCTGTGTCCGAGAGTTGTGTCCCGAGAATTGTTGTGTCCGAGAACTTTTATTGTTTCTGAAACATCAGGATTTTTGTTAAGGTTTTATATTCCCTTAATTGCAAATAAATAGTTGTTGCACAGTTGTGTTTTGTCATATTGAAAACAAAATTAACTTTAACACAATTTCCTAACCTTGTCACTTGTTGGTCCTGCTAGCCTGCTTCTTTTATTTTGGTTACTTACCCCTCTGCGGGTTGCTTCTCCAGTTTATCCATCGCCGGTAGTTTTTTAGCATCTTCATACTACTTTCCTTCTCCCTTGCCATTGAACAGCACCAGCCTGTCCAAGGCCAACACAACTGCAAACCCTCTTTCTCTGGCCCATTCTGCTTAGAGCTTCTCTCTTTACTTCCTCTTTTGAAGTTCCGACTTCCTTTAAATCTTTTATTATGACTTTATTTTCCATCCCATTCAGGGACACCCCGCTTTCCGTTCGGTCCAGCTTGGTAGCCAAAAAGTACAATTTTTGGCAACTAATTATCCGAAAAAATGGCAGAGTCCGTTTTAACGTTTTAAACGCGAAATCAAACCATATTTTCGGGAGTCAGCGTCCCCACCCCATAAAATTCAGCGCGAAATCAAACCGTATTTTGGGAGTCGGCGTCCCCCCATAAAAGTGGTCCACGTGAAAAACTCCTTCCCCCAGGATAATCCCTCTCCCCCAGGGAAATTGAGCAGCCACAGAGAAAGCGTAAAGGAGGTATCTCAAAAGGTCGATGAGATGTCCTAAGTGGTAACAAAAGGACCAGATATCAGAAACAGTTTTAGGACAGGGGCTTGTTGGTCTCCAGTCACTTTCGCCCTATTAAAAGGGACCGGAACTCTCAGTTTCTGATCGAATGAGCATCCTCCGAAGTTTCTATGACCACAAGGGGAGGTTGGGGATGAAGAAGGGGCAGCCACCCTCCCATACAGAAAAGATTCTGCTAATTGTCGGGTTCAATGTTGCTCTTACTTTCAAGTAATCAAGATGAATGCGTCCTATAAGGCATCTTCTCCCCTCCCTAACAGCAGTTCAATCAGAAAACCCTACTATAGAGCTTTAAAGCTCTCATTTACATTTTTTTTTATGGCACTTGGTATTAACCAAGTGACATATAGAATCGCAAATTCTGTCGGTCTGTCTGTCGGTCCCGGTTTTGCTACTTTAGGCACTTCCAGGTAAGCTAGGGCGATGAAATTTGGCAGGCGTATCAGGGACCGGACCAGATTAAATTAGAAATAGTCGTTTTCCCGGTTTGACCATCTTGGGGGGAGTGGGGGGCCCGTTAATTAGGAAAAAAAAGAAAAAATGAAGTATTTTTAACTTACGAACGGTTGATCAGATCTTCATGAAATTTGATGTTTGGAAGGATATCGTGTCTCAGAGCTGTTATTTTAAATCCCGATCGGATCTGGTGACATTGGGAGGGGGAAACCTAAAATGTTGGAAAAAACTTAGAGTGAGGGGATCGGGCTGAAACTTGGTAGGAAAAATAAGCACAAGTCCTAGATACATGATTGACATAACCAGAACGGATCCGCTCTCTTTGGGGTGGTTGGGGGGGGGGTCTGAAAAATTATTTGAAAAATTCTGAAAAATTAAAAAAAATTAGGCATTTTTAACTTACGAACGGGTGATCGGATCTCAATGAATTTTGATATTTCAAAGGATATCATGTCTCAAAGCTCATAATTTAAATCCCGACCAGATCTGGTAACATTGGGGGGAGTTTGGGGCGGGGACCTAAAATCATGGAAAACGCTTAGATTGGAGGGATCGGGATGAAACTTGGTGGGAAAAATAAGCAGAAGTCTTAGATACGTGATTGGCATAATTGGAATGGATCCGATCTATTGGGGGGGGGGGGGTAATTCTGAAAAATTAGAAAAAATGACGTATTTTTAACTTACGAAGGAGTGATCGGATCTTCGTGAAACTTCATATTTA
This sequence comes from Artemia franciscana, assembly GCF_032884065.1. Taxonomy (NCBI): domain Eukaryota; kingdom Metazoa; phylum Arthropoda; class Branchiopoda; order Anostraca; family Artemiidae; genus Artemia; species Artemia franciscana. The sequence continues at coordinate 23,381,791 of NC_088870.1, forward strand.
GAAGGACCTTGTAACTCAGATCTCTTGTTTTACATCTCAACCGGATCCAGCGTCATTGGGGGGGGGGCGGTTGGCGGGGGGGCGGTTGGCGGGGGGGCTGGAAATCTTAGAAAATACTCAAAGCGGAGAGATCGGGATGAAACTGGATGGGAAGAATAACAACCTGTCTAAGATACGTGACTGACATAACTGGAACGGATCTACTCTCTTTGGTGGAGTTGGGGGGGGGGGTAATTTGGAAAAATGAGGTATTTGTAACTTACGAAAGGATGACCAGATCTTAATGAAATTTGATATTTAGAAGGATCTTGTGCTTTAAAGCTCTAATTGTAAATTCCAACCAGATCCTGTGACATTGGGGGGAGTTTTGAGGGGGAAACCGGAATTCTTGGAAAACGTGAAAATTGGGGTATTTTTATCTTACGAATAGGTGATCGGATCTTAATGAAATTTGATACTTAGAAGGAATTCATGTCTCAGAGCTCTTATTTCAAATCCCGACCAGATCTTTTGACATTGGGGGGAGTTGGAGGGGGAAATCTTGGAAAACACTTGGAGTGGAGGAATCGGGATGAAGCTTGGTGGATAGAATAAGCAAATGTCCTTGATACGTGATTGACGTAACCGTACTGGATTCGCTCTCTTTGGGGGAGTAGGGGGAGTGGTTCAGTAATTTGGCGAGTTTGGTGCTTCTGGACATTCTAGGACGATGAAAATTGGTATGCGTGTCAGGGAGCTGCACAAATTGACTTGATAAAGTCGTTTTCTCAGATTCGACCATCTGGGTGGCTAAAGGGAGAGAAAAATTAGAAAAAATGAGGTATTTATAACTTACGAATGGGTGATCGGATCTTAATGAATTTTGATATTTAGAAGGACATCGTGACTCAGAGCTTTTATTTTAAATCCTGACCGGCATTAAGCCTCTGATTTTCCTTTTAAATCAATCTATTGATTCTTATAATTTTGTTAGAGCTCATACCATATAAGCTCTTGGCTCTTAGCTCTTCTTGCCTCGTCACAAGTGCCATATGAGCTCTTTTTTTTTTTACCAAAGAAAGATCGTAGATGTGTGAGCACTTTCCAAGTATCACAAAGGACCACACGTCAAAAATAGCTCTAGGACTGGAGGGCTGGCTGGTTTTCCAATCTCTTTCGATAAAAAAAAAGACTAGAGCTCTTAATTTTCGAACATCATTTCCATAAAATCCCTTCCCTTTCCTTATGTCTTAACAATGGGCAACTTGTATATCTTACAATCGCCCGGGAGCGCTTGCCCCGGGAGCTGGAAGGGGTTCGTCAAACCTGGAAGCATGTTTATTTAACCTCTTGACTATTTTGAACAAAATGACAATCTCAAAATTTTGGTCGGATGCGTTCGGGGAAAAACAGTGTGGGTGTTGGCTTTGATTGAGTTGGCTTTGATTTGGAATTGATTGAGCCCTCTAAGAAGTTTATCCGACCACCCCTTTTATATGAAGTGCCACTGGGAAAAACAAATAAACAATAATTCATTGAACCCTTATGGCTCCTTACAACAAGCAATCCTATGACATTGCCTCTGACTTGAACAGGTGAGTATAACTTTCAATTTCCCCTCTAATAAACATCTGAAATTGTCCAGAGGAATATCGGGGAAAATTTTCGGAGGGAGTGCCTAAACCCCATATTTTCAATCCTGTGTCTACCATTAGTTTGCTATGCAGCCCATCTAACTGTTATATGACATACAGCGATCGCAATTTCTGTCGGTCTGTCATTCCTGGTTTTGCTAGTTAGGGCACTTCCAGATAAGCTAGGAGGATGGAATTTGGCAGGCGTATCAGGGACCAGACTAGACTAAATTAGAAATAGTCGATTCGCCGATTTGACCATCTGAGGGAGTGGGGGGATGGTGAAATCGGAAAAAATAGAAAAAAAATGTGGTATTTTTAACTTACGAACGGGTTATCGGATCTTAATGAAATTTGATATTTAGAAGGATATCGTGCTCAGAGCTCTCGTTTTAAATACTGGCCAGGTCCGGTGACATTGGAGGAATTGAAGGGGAAACCCTGAAATTTTGGAAAACAGTTAGAGTGGAGAAATCGGGATGAAACTTAGTGGGAAAAATAAGCACAAGTCCTAGATGCGTGATTGACATAACCAGAACGGAACTGCTCTCTTTGGGGGAGATTGGGGGGGGATTTGGAAAAATAAGAAAAAATGAGGTATTTTTAACTTACGAACGAGTGATCGGATCTTATGAATTCTAATAGGCCCTTCTAATGAAATTAGAAGTACCTCATAACTCAGACCTCTTATTTTAAACCCTGACCGGATCCAAAGTCATTGGGGGAGGTTGGGGGGAACTGCAAATCTTTGGAAAAGGTTAGAGTGGAGAGATCGGGATGAAAATTGGTGGGAAGAATAAGCACAAGTCCTAGATGCGTAATTGACATAACCAGACCGGATCTGCTCTCTTTGGGGGAGTGGGGGGGGGGTGAACTAATTCGGTAAATCGGAAAAATTAGAAAAAATGAGTTATTTTTAACTTACGAACGGGTGATTGGATCTTAATGAAATTTGATATTTAGAAGGATCTCGTGGTTCAGAGCTCTTATTTTAAATCCTGACTGGATCCGGTGACAATGGGGGAGTTGGAAGAGGAAACCTGAAATCTTGAAAAACTGATTCTCGTGAATCATCACGAGAGATCGTGATGATACTTGGTGGGAAGAGTGAGCACAAGTCCTAGATACGTGATTGACATAACCAGACTGTATTGGATCTCTTTGAGGGAGTTGGGGGGTTAATTCGGCAAAATTAGAAAAAATGAGGTATTTTTAACTTATGAACGGGTGATAAGATCTTCATGAAATTTAATATTTAGAAGGACCTCGTGTCTCAGAGCTCTTATTTTGAATCCCGACCAGATTCAGCGACAATTTGGGAAGTTGGAGGGGAAACCGGAAATCTTGGAAAACGGTTAGAGTGCCGATACCGGGATGAAGCTTGGTGGGAAGAATAAGAACATGTCCTAGATACGTTATTGACATAACCGGACCGGATCCGCTCTCTTTGGGGGAGTTTTGGGGATTTGCTAGTTTGGGCACTTCCAGATAAGCTAGGACGATGAAAGTTGGCAGGCGTATCAGGGACTAGACTAGATTAAATTAAAAATAGTCTCTTCCATGACTCGACCATCTGGGGGGGGGGGGGAGGAACGAGCGAACAAGATAGGTGAGAAGAATTTTATTACCGGTAATACAAATGATTGTTCTTCTTAAGTATGGCATGTGGTCTAGAGGTATGATTCTCGCTTATGGTGCGAGAGGTGTCAGATTCGAATCTAGGACTACCCCAATTTTTACATGAAGAAGATACGAAACTAGATACTTGATCAATATAGCGATCGCTGTAAGTTGGCCGGCGTATCAGGGACCCGACCAGATTAAATTAGAAATAGTGGCTGCCCCGATTTGATTGTTTGGAGGAGGGGGTGGAAGTCGGTTAATTCGGAAAAATTAAAAATAATGAAATATTTTAACTTACGAATGGGTTATCGGGTCTTTATTAAATTTGATATTTAAAAGGACCTCGTGTCTCAGAGCTCTTATTTTGAATCCTAACCAGATCCAGTGACATTGGGGGAGTTGGAGGGGGAAACCAGAAATCTTGGAAAACACTTAGAATGGAGAGATAGTAATGAAACTTGGTGCGAAGAAGCTCTTGGCTCTTCCGACCTCGTCACAAGTGCCATATGAGCTCCTGGCTCTTGTTTAAATTGGGCTTGCTCAAACTGTTATGCTTATACTATGCTTTGTCCTCCGCCGAATTGGGACGATTTGACTTATTTTACCGATTGGTTTTTAAACTGGCTGCTTTTACCTCATTCTTTATTCAATTTGACAATTTTTCCCCAATTCTTTAACCAAGTTCAGCTACTATCTGTCCAATTGGTGCAATGCAGCTCAACCTGTTAGTACTGGCCGGGGACGAAACCTATTCCCTGTGCATCGTTATTTTCATTCGTTTGTTTATTAATTAAACAAACATCTATTAAAAGATTTTTTTCCAGTCCTCTAACTACGAGTCTTTATATGAACCGTTGAACCCTCGTCCTCCGAGCGAAATGTCTTCTAGAGGAAGTTATTCTTTATACGGACCTTTCGGACCCCAAGGACTGGCTCCACATCCATCGACACAGCCAGTTACAAACCCAGAGAAGAGAGGAAGAGAAGCGGAGGTGGACGCCTTGACGAACATGCTTATCAGAGGCATGGATGAATCTAGTGACCCTGACTTCTATGGTAAGTATATCCTGTTAAAGTTGTGCTTTCCTTACCTTTCCATTTCAACTTACCGTTATTTTACCCGTTATAGAACAGGCTAGCACAAATATGGATCAATTCCTCTTTCACTGTGGCCCTCAAAGCCTTTTGCGAGAAGGAACAAGGTTCTAATATATTAGAGTTCTCCTCAGTTTTTTTTTCTTTCTTGAGATGTTCTAAATAAAGCATTCAAAACTTAATATTTTAGAAAGAAATTTTTTGCCAAACTGTTTACATTTAATTTTTTTTCTTAGCTAGGAAATTTTTTTGATTCGGTAGTTGCATAATGTTTAAATAAACTAAGTGGTCTATCCTCAATTTAACCATCTTTTTTGCAAAGCGCAACTGCTTTCTTTGATTTAATTTGGACTTGTTTCACAGTTGTGCAGGGCTACAAGTGAAAAAGAGTTCGCTGAAGAAGGGAGTGACAATAAATAAGATAGGTTTGTAACTTCTGTGAAAAAAAAAAAGGTTTCAGAGAAGACCATATAGATTTGCCCCAATCATTTGTCCCCAGCTTTCTTTACCAGAGCATTAAATATTGTCACCCAGAACTGAAATAAAAAAGTCATTAGGAATTGAGCATCTGTTGAAATAAACTACAAGAAAAAAATCCACAATGGCATGGAACTTGAAAAACAAAATAAAATGATATTATTTAACTTAAATTTTTCTTGCATTTGGTTACTTGTTGGGCAGGGTAATGTTATTTAACTTGGAAAACCTATTTCAAGGTTCAAAGTCGCTTAATAAGAGAAAAGCGGAAACAGTGCTTATTATTTAGTCTGATCATTGTTTACGTATGCTTCTGCGGTATTATCTGTTTTAATTTTTTGTTTTCTTCTTTCTTTTATAATTTTAGCTCCGACTGTGAATGAAGACATTTTGATCGCATCTAACTGTAGAACACCTAGGGGGAGAAAAGGTATTTTTTTTTTATTTTGTCAATGAAAACACCCCCAAAAAAGCTATTTTTCAAAATCTAGGAACATATACCCCCCTCTCCCCGCAATTGATGCCAGGGTTTGTGTTTTTATTATTTCACAACATAATTATAAAAACTAGGCTATCCATTTTGGCAGTAAAGCTTATTCTAATTGAAATTAGAAATGAGCTTAGCACCCAAGAACAAATTGCGTTTCCTGTCTTTTTTTTTGTTTCTATTCATCCGGTTGGATATTAACTTACAGGAAGTTTTTTTATGTATGTTGACTAAGGTTTCTTTTTATTGTCACTAAAGGGATTTTCAGCTATTCTTTTATGGCTAACCTTGAACTTTTTTTATGAGTATCCGCATTAAAAAACAGGTCACACACAATTTTCTCTGATGAGAAATGGATAGTTCTGCTAGCAATGCATTTATCTCTTCCATTCTATGATTAATTTCAAGAGATCATTTGTGATAAATGAATTAGGTTTCTTAATCAGTCTAAATCAATGATTGTTCTTAATGAGACTCTACTTTTACTGTTTACAAAATCTGATGGCAATGGTAGTTCAAATCACTAACTGAAAGGAGAACTAAGGAGAATCCAAAAATTATTTTGCGAAAGCCGTGTTTTGTACGCATTATTCCAGGATTTAACCTAAGTAGTTGAATTTGCGTCTTTTAGAAATGATTAGAATCATAACTACACACGAGGCATGCCCTTTTCCACGGAAAGCATTGAAGAACTATGGCAGAAATGGACCCTTTTGTTTATATATATATATATATATATATATATATATATATATATATATATATATATATATATATATATATATATATATATATATATATATATACTCCTAAAAAAAACTTATATTCCTGTGTCCGGGTGCTCAGTCATTAATTCACCCATTGTCAAGGTAAAATAACATTTGACTATGAAAACTCAATAGATGAAAATGGTTCCAGTTCCAGCCCTTTATTTGAGGCTCATTATATAGATAAGGGCATCGAAATTAATCTGCATATTTTATCTGACACTATCATGGGCTGAGTTTGATGTTTTGATAATAATCCATCTAAGGGGCTCCCAAAATGGCATTTTCCGCGGCGCCCTAAAAATAAAGATTTTCTAAGAATATAAATTTAAAAACCTATAATAGTCTTTTTACTCTCAGTGTCTTTTTTAGGACTCCATTTTGTGGATATATTCAAAAATATTTTATATAAGCACATGCTGTTTTCAAAATGCTAAACTATTAGGTGATTTGGCGGCATTATTTTGCTCAAAATCAATAATTTGCTTTTTTTTAGTTTTCTTCCTTGTTTATTGTATATAAAGCTATTCGGTCTGACATTTGAATGTCTCAATGAAATTGTTAGTCATTTCCACAAGCAATCAATGCTCTACAATTTTGTGCCCTCCCTTTGAATACTGGTTTTGGACCTTCCTCTTTCTGAAGGAGAAAGCAATCTTTTCTTTCCTATCATGCATGTTATTTACCGGACTAGTCTGAAAAGAACACTTCGATCTCGCCAGCAAGAGAAATAAGGCCTGGGATTCCCGAATTTCAAAGACCAGACTTTAATCCGTATTTCTTTCAACTCCTTGAATTTAGAGCAGAACTCAATTTTTAAGGTCGGGAAATCTTTCAAAATTGATTTTTCCGTTAATCAATTTGAGATTTAGCCCTTTTTAAGTCTTCTCTTGACTAAACATGGGAATGAACATCAAATGGTATATTTGTCGATGTTGTGGCTCCGGTGGTTTGAAATTGACTAAGGTCAAGGTTAATTGCTTGGTTAAATTTGTTTGTAGGTATGTGTGCAGAGTGTGGATCGAAAATTGCGGGTGAAGGAAATGGATGTACTGCGATGGGATCTTTCTATCATATCAAGTGCTTCGTTTGTGTGGTGTGTCGCAACACATTGAGAGAGAAGCCGTTTTACGATGTTGATGGAAAACCACATTGCCATGATTGCTATATGGTAAGCCCGTTATCCTTTTTAAAAGCTGGTTTGAATTCAGGAAAGAACGTCTGCAACGATGGAAGAATTTCAAAATAAATGCTGGGAAAATGTACTTATTCTTACTATGTCTTGGGAAAATGTAAGAAAAATTACAGTTAAGAGTTTTTGTTGTTCTCATTCCTTTCTAAATTGATTATATCAGAACCGGGTCTTCACAAAGCAAGTAATTCTCACATCATCTCCAGGGGAATTTTTTTAAGTGTTTGTTTTTCAAATCAAATATAGATAAATGAATAGACTACCTTATTCATCATAGTAGCAGTAACTTAAATATGCTGAAAATGCAGACCTAACAGTATAAAATTGCAAAAAAGTCAGAGTATGAACTCAAGTTCAGAAGTGTTTCGAAAATAATCATATGATTTGTCCAAAATTTGCCTTTCAAAAACCAAAACCCATTTCTTACATACAAAATAGAATTGCAGGGAATATATTATGATTTTCTCCACCAGTCGCTCGTCAAAAGTGAAGGGTTGTCTACCGTACGCCACCTAGTGTATATCTCAGAACGTCTTTCGTGCAGCACAGACACGTGACACAGTCCCCATATTGCTTGGCACAGTTTCCCCATGCTTGCAACACTTTTGCCGCTCTTGGGATGCACCACGTGGTGTTCGTGATTTCCGAGACTCGATAACTCCCAGGTCAAAAGCTAATTCTCATTTTTGAGGTAGAAAATATTGAAAAATAAAAAAGGTATTTTCGATCTGGCCTAGACATCTACAGATGAATTTATTTATTGAGAGAGAGAGAGGCGAGTGGGGGATGTGGCGAGAGGGGGATGTTGTGGAGCGAAGGGCATGGGCCCTAAGATTCCGGTTGCTCGAAATGTAGCAGGATTAATATCTATTTAAATCTAAAAACATGAGTTTAGTGATAATGAAATTTCCCGTAAGCGTGTTCTGAATAGCTATCAAGAAAATACAGGTGGTTCTTTTTTTGTTTTTGTATATAAGAAGGAAATATTTTTGTATGAAAAAAAGGCCTTTAATAGCGGATGTTAGAAGTTGAACCCGCTTTAACAAAATTTTTATGGTCTTTAAAAAGTAGTTGCGCATTAGAATCATAATAATGATTTAGAGTAGATTTAAAGGGAACTCTTGAAGTAGTCAAATTATTATGTTTATTTTCAAGTTTTTTTCTTCTATTCCAACAAGATGGTTCGTAAAGTATGAAGATTTTAATATCTAGATTGATGCAAAATTAGGCAAGAATAGAGAAGAAAATGTATAACATGTAAAATTTTGAGTAGTATTATATTGGATATTAACTATTGGACATGACCAACAGTCTCAAGTTTATTTTATTTATTCACTTTGTCTTAATAGGATATACTGTGGTCAGTTGCGCTAATTGAAAAATTCGTAAGGTCATTCAATTGGCTCGGACTTTTAAAATTTTGAAGTTCTAGTGTCATGGTATTTGAATGGCTCTTAGCTTTGTATGCTCTAAACTATATTCCTAAAATACAATTGCTCTTAATATATGGGAGGTGAGCAAGATAATCAGTCTCAACCTTTTCGAGGGAGGCTTTACTCGCTCCCTGTCTCTATAAAGCAATGTCTTTCTTGATAATTCTTGGTTCATTAATGGTTCTACCAAGCCTTTTGATGTAAATCTTTTAAGGTTGTCACCTTTTCTGAGAACAATCATAGGAACATTCTCCATTTCTTATCTTATGGAGCAATGTTTTCACTTGAGAATTATTGTGTATTTTAGTCAAACAGCTGGTAATGATCTATTTCCCAATACTAGTCTATCTACCGTCAGAAAATGGTTATTACCGAAGATCTTTGTGTAAAGAAAATAAATAAAACCCTAAAAATGAAAATAAATATTTAGGTCTATAAATAATTAATAATTCTGCTTAGAAGCCAATTTAACTAGCTACATCATGCAAAGTACTTGAATTATTCTCTATTATCAACCACAAAACCAAACATACAAAAAAAAATAAAGTCCTGAAAATTTATGTAAGATAATCAAAACCAGCGATGAATAGGCCTTGTCAATTTATTGTGTTTGTTTAATAGGGCTGATCAATTCAGGGAGTACATGGCTAATTTATCAGAAAATCGGATAAAATCTCAATCAACTTTTTTTTTAATCTAGGCTAAGAGCTGTAGAAGCTTACCACCTGTTGTCTGTTTACTTATTTTGATTCTATCTGATTCATGGTAACCACCAATTTTGTATTTAATGAGATTAGAGAAAAACTCACTGTAATTTCTCACCACCATGTTTTCCTTATCCATGTTTACACTTTTCCTTGGTGTTATTCTCTTGGGAGGTCGATAGAAAGATAATTTCAAAAAAAAAAAATATTATTATCTAAAGTTGAGACAGACTATGCACAAAAACAGATTTGTCAATACAGTTGATAGTCTTTTCACCTGTCTTTATCTTACTATTAAAAACGTTACTGTTACTATTTTTGAGTTTACAGTTTTAATGAATATGAAAATAGAATTTACGTGGAGAAACTAGTGACAGCAGAGTTGTTTAGTAACCTCGAGAATCGCCGTTCAAAATAAGAAAACAAAGAAGAACCGCTACTGGACAAATGTACTACGAAATTTCTGAATAAAACCTAAAAATAACGTCACTTTGATCGTTTATAAATAGTTTCAGTCGACAAAGCAACTTGTCAATCTTTCACTTACCATCGATATTAACCCCATTGAATTTGATATTTAAATCAACTTTGATGTTGTTATTTCAAGGTTTATTTGCATGAAATAGCCGCATTTTGCGTAAAAATAGGGTACTCTTCTGTTTCCAAATTGTGAATTAGGGTATCACATATTTGTTAGGATATTAAAACCTTAATAAATCTTTAGTAAAGGCAGTCTGCACTAGTATGTATTTTTACTTTTCTACATGTCTATTCAGTCTAAAAATAAGGACAAAGAGCTTAATCTACGCTCTCTTTCTTTACATTTTAAATCTGATTTGAACATAGATTTTTTTTTGTTATTAATTATCACTTTTTAATTAGTTGATCTAATATCAACTAAAAGGTAAGAGCAAACAGGATCGAAACTGATAAGTAAATTTTAGTGCATTCCAGCAGATGTGTCTCCCTTGCCTCAACCCTCGCTTAAGTAACCTCCTGGAGAAGTTGAAAAAACAGGGTCCTAAAAATAGAATTTCTCCCTGTTTTGACATCTCTTCCCATAAAGTTAGACCCCAGTATACATATGGTTACTCTGATAATCTTCTTCTTTTAAACCTTCACAGGAAACCCTTGAGAAATGCAATGTTTGCATGAAACCAATTTTGGAAAGAATCCTCCGAGCAACAGGGAAACCATATCACCCAAAATGCTTCACCTGCACAATTTGCAAAAAATGTTTGGACAATGTTCCCTTTACTGTTGATGCCAGTAATCAAGTTTATTGTATTGATGACTTTCACAGGTACGAAACACTTCTTTAGCTAATAATAAATTTAAATGATAGGGTGACGAAACAAAAGATGATTTTATCACTAACTGGGGTGTTTGTCGTTATTTCAACCTTTGAAAGTGGGATTATATTCTGAGCTAAAATAAAGTATAATGGAGATCAGTTGGTAATGCCTAAGTGTTACACAATTGAAATGGATACTACACAATTACGTTTTAATCCTTGATTTATACGGGAATTAGCACCTTCTCTCTCCTGCTATAAAAATATGTTTGATTACACAATAAATTGTCATTATGAATAACACTATATCAAAGACAAACACTGTTCATACTTTTCACTTGTTTGATATGAAGAAAAATTTTGAGAAGCTATAGAAACCTTTTAGCTCAGCCGATTGTTCAGGGTCTTGTCCAAACCAAAATTTAAAATAGGTTGTAATACTCTAACTAAGGAGGTGCATTTTACAGGAAAATGGTAAACTTAAAATTGACTCTAGGTTTTAAAGAAAGTGAAATGACAATTTGAGCATCAAATGTTTTTTCCTACCCATTTCAGTAGGTAATAAAGGAAAAAATATAGCATTTCAAAAAAAAATTAACGACAAAATAAGCAGGGATTTAACCAATTAATTCAAGGTGCTCAATATTAGTGGCTGGGGTTTGGATCTTAGTTTGATAGAAGAAAAAAGGCTGCAACCGAGCAGGTGAGGCTATAATTTTAATTCGTGAGTTTATTGGATTATTTATTTTCGATTTAGTTGAATGTGAATAAGTTTATTTGTGGGAAAGAGGAAATTTGAAAAACAGAAAAAATTGGTAGATGACAATGAAAATCTAAATATTTATCAGGGACAAGCTATAAAATCTATATATTTTGGAGTTAACACTCCCGGAAGCCCCCTCCCCTTACGTGCATGCCTGTTTCTTCTTGTCTTCCAGTTTAAAACGAATGTATTTTTCTTTTTCTGGCAGTAAAACATAAAAAGGAGAATTACTATGATACTACAGAAGATGCATTGTAACGTTAAGCCTCCCAATGCCAACGCATAGTGGAACGCATCTCCTGCATCCAATCCAGTTTAAAGTTTGTGCTTTTGCCACATCAAGAAATTCTTTCAGATCGAAAATCCTTCTGTTGTACTAACCAAATCCTTAGTCTCTCAAAGCGTCCGCTTTAATCCATTTAACAAAGTCCATATAAGGATGGATTTTGTCTATTCTTGCCATATGTTAAACTAAAAAATTTTAATGTAAAAATCGAGAAAATTATAGGAATAGGAAACTTTGAGGTAAATCTTGATACTTTGGGGAAACACCGAATTTTTATATTTGGCTACGTTTTTAATTTAAATTGAATCAAGTAAACCAAATTTATAGCAGCGAAAAAGTCAACAAAGTAACACGTGTCCCTTTAAATAAAAAATTATCTGCTTTTTGAGCGTTTTTATTTGATTGCCTTGTGTTTTTTCCTTCTTCTTTGTGTTACCTTTATATGCTTTAATTCCTATATTAATGCGGCATTTTTTGGTTACCGAGAAAGTTCAAAAGTTAAGAATATCCATAACCAGTGTTGTTTGTATATTTGTAAACTCTTATAACGTTATATGGTGCTAGCAAATTACCCACTTTGATGAGTTTTCAAATAGGCTGCTTCAAGCCTCGTTCGAGTCCGTGCCTCTCGCATGATTCTATTTCCTTTTTTAGCTACTTATTCATCATTTGTTATCTGCATTTGTTGTTTACATGTCTATTAGTACCGAAATTATTTTTCCAAAATTTTACGTTTCTACTTTAAATAGTTGACCTGTTTAATTAGTTAAGTTTTTCTAATATGCTATAACTAAACGGTATGCATGTATATATATATATATATATATATATATATATATATATATGAAACACAACTTCATTTCAACTACCTCTTAAAAGTTTCTAGTTTAAATAGTTGACCTGTTTAATTAGTTAAGTTTTTCTAATATGCTATAACTAAACGGTATGCATGCATATATATATATATATATATATATATATATATATATATATATATATATATATATATATATATATATATATATATATATATATATATATATATATATATATATATATATATATATATATATATATATATATATATATATATATATATATATATATATATATATATATATATATATATATATATATATGAAACACAACTTCATTTCAACTACCTCTTAAAAGTTTCTAGTTTAAATTTAGTTTGTATAAATTTGTATAAATAAATATCTTATTCATAAGTACCTATTTAATTTTAGGAAATTTGCTCCACGTTGTTCCGTGTGTAAAGAGCCAATCATGCCAGAGCCAGGGAAAGACGAAACAATTCGAGTTGTGGCTTTAGATAGAAGCTTCCATGTTCAATGTTATAGATGTGAGGTAGACCATTTTCTAAACTTCTCTTCTTTGAAACTTATGTTTTAACCAAAGGTGTAATCAAGACTGATCAGGGTATAGAGGGGAGGGGGTGGAAGAAAATGTTCACAACATGTTCTTTTCAAGAGACTTGCCGAAAGCCCAAGCAATAAATATATTTCAGTAATAAATGAAAACCTAAAGCTTTTTTTTCGTTTTAAAAATACAACTTAATTATCGAACCGTTTTAAGAATCGAATAAATGGTCCTGTTTCCCGTGCCAATTTTTCCAAGAAAATCTTCGATTCCTATTAATCGTCCTATCAGTTTTTATTTTCCAAATGTTTCATACATTTGGCTTATTATCTTCCAACGTAAAATATATGCAGAAGTCTATATTTCACAGGGATGTTTTTTTAGGGCTGAATTATGTTAGAGTGAATGCTTTCGAAATATACGCTGAGACCAACGCCTCAATGAACACTGGAGCAGTTCCATTGAGAAACTGAAAATTTCAAGACTTGTGTGTCGATAATAGATTCAAAAAAGTGTAACTATTCAAATATCAGCAATCAAGAAAGAGACTAAGAAACCTTGAACCAGTTGAACAAGAACTGATGCACAATCTCATAGGCAGGCCAACTTGAAAACGTCCGCACTTTGAATCTTCATTTTATTTGTGATTGATTGTTGCCAAGTTGACAAAAAGCTATTTCTTGAGGCTAAATATATATTGTCCAATTGAATTTACTTGGAGAATGACGAGGACGCTCATGTCTCTTCTAGTCATGTCTCGTCTAGATATTCAAACAAATATCTGAAGGGGAAGAACTATGGAAGTGAAATAGGCGAACCTACTGTTAAGAGTGAAGTTGAATCTTCAATAAATCCATACCAAAAACTGCACAAGTTTTCGCTAATTAAGCTTTTCTCCTCTAGCATCACGGTCAACTCTAAGAAGTTGGCTAATATCCACAACACAATTCATTATAACTGGCGTCAATGACTGCTCGCCAATCCAAGAATAAACAATTCATACTCGAGCGTTTATACTCTCTTTTTTTCACATGGTTCGAGTCTTTTTACTTTTAAAGAAAGTCTTTTCACTCTTCCCGTGGAATTTCAACCGTTGAACATTTTCTCATGCTGGGTTTCAGATTTTTCTCTTACGACCTTTCAGATGTCTTGTATTTCTTTCTAATCGTTGTTTCCACGAAAAAGAAAACTAATTCTTCACACGTACTCAGAAATCTTCATCATGACCAAAATAGTTTTAACTAGAATGTTTAACTTGTTTCTTGTATCCGCAGATCAAAAAAAAAGAAAGAAAAAACGCAATAAACAGCCATAATACTGCGATATATTATTTTCTTTTCGGTATAAGACTCGAAATATTTACAATACTATAAAAATAGTTGTTTTTGAAAAGGTATAAAAAAATATATTCTCCATTGTCAAGTAGTTGACACCTGCTGCTGCGAAGTACCACTATCTGGATGTTTATTTTCAAATATGACACGGACATGTGAAGCGATAGCTCTTGTACCCGAAGAATGGAGTTGGAGACTTCCATCGAACGGGTATATACCGGTCATTACTGATGCATCTTTTACTCCAGAAAGGCTTCTTCAACTGATTCACTGCAGCAATAAAGGTGACTATGATGGCCCTCGACGTATTTACAAAACGAGTGACCTTTTCGGTAATATTACTTGTAGCCATTATCATCTGAGAAGCTGGCATAACGTTTCTTCGTACCATTGTGACCACTTTGACGATGCGTCTTGTGATTCAGCCAAGTTTTGCATTTGTTCTATAGTCGAGTTGTCAAAAACAAAGTTGTGATATTCTCACTGTCCTTGTAATTGAAAACGAACTTGTGACTGATGTTTTCCTGTCTTTTCTTTTTTTTGCTTTTTCATAATCATAACCAAACTTTCCAAACCCACAAACGAAGTTAAAGATGGTAACCTTATGATATTCTCCCCCCGCTTCCACTATTCTAGTGCTAAACAGTGAGAAGAGAAGTGAAGGTAACAATGGGGAGTCAAGTCACTTGCGAGGATAATTTTCTGCTAAAATTTGCACCCTGAGAAAAAGAAGAAACTCTCGACATAAAAATACTGTTGTCAGTAGGCCATAAAAAGTTTTTTTTTTTTTTTATTATCTCATCTTATTCAAGGGAGAAATCGGACACTGACTGATGAAATTTTTCAATTCTGGTGTTTGTTTCTAACCACAACAGACTTCAATTAGTAGGAAAAGACCTTTAAATCTAGAAAATACTGTAAAAATGATTTTTTTTTGTCCCCTTTGCCCTTGTTTAAGGTCGGAAAGTGGCACTGAATGATGGCATTCTTTGATTCTATTATCATCTTTAGTATTCTTGTACCGGAATTATTAGGAAACAAACTTTCAATCTAGAAGACATTGCAGAAATCAAAATTCGAGAATTTCCCCCCTTTTCCCTAAAAACAGGAAAACTTCATCATGGGTGATTTCAAGTGATTTTGGATATGTTGAGAAATGATTTTTTCTGAACAGTTTGGTGTGAAAAATATTTCTGTTCCTCAAATGCTTAGCCAAAGTCGTATCAATACTGGACTACAATGCAATATGACCAGCGTCAAAGACTGTAGATCAGCCCTTGAATCAAACATTTGTCCTCATACTTTATATCCTATTCTTTTTATATAGAATTTTTTAGTCTTTTGGCTCTTAAAAGAAGTCTACTAACTCTTTTTGTGGAATTTCAACTGCTGAAATGTTTTTCTCTTTAGTGCCTCGATCTGTTGGATGTCTTACACTCCTTTCCAATCGTTGTTTCTTTGCAAAAGAATATTAATTCTTTAGACATGCTGGAAGAGTTTCATCATAATAAGAATTGATTTGATTAGAATGTTTAACTTGTTTCTTACATGTGAGGAATTAAAAAAAAATACAAACACAATAAATACTCATAATAGCGCGACTTTTTTTTTTGTCGGAAAAAGTTTTATAATACTGTAAAATAGAAGTTTTTCGGAAATGTAGAAAATAAAAAAAAAATTGTCTCCGTTGTTAACTAGCTGAAACTATATTTCCTTACTGCTACTCCCTTGAAAATCCAATATTCAAAACTAAAACGCTGTCTTAGTGTTTGATATTTTCAGCGGATGTTCTTAATTAAAGTCCCTTTGAGCGAAGCCAATGCAGCAACCGATTACTGTTTTCTTTAAATACTTTTCTTGGGAGTGCAAAACTAAAAATGGTCCGTAATAATATAGATTATAGACGGTAGTGCGTTATTTTAACCGTTGAATGGTCAAGTAGTGGCAGGGAGGGGGGTACGACCGTGAATTTTGTGTTCTTTGAAGTCATATGGGTGATTTATGTTTGATTCATTTGTCCAAAGTCTTGAAACAGACCAAAGAGAATAAAACAAACTAATAAAAAAATATGCCGGATTAACCTGCTAGCTGTATGATTTATGCAAAAAAAAAAATAATCAAAATGAAGAAAAGTCTAAGCATAACTAAAATATTAATCATCCCAGGCATAAAAAAGAAGTAATTGAGGCATTAGCGCTAAAAACAAATCAACACCTAAAAGGTAAATATAAGTTGTTAGTGTTCAGGCCTGACAATCCAAAAAAAAAGAAAATTGGTCAATCACTGTTTGGAGTTCCTGTATGTAGACTAATAGGAAAATAGGAAGTTTCATGATCGCCAACTGATAGGAAGTTTCATGTGTTTTACCATGTATATAAGGTTGTGTTTGAAGGCTGATAATTTTCTTAACTGGGGAGTTTTTATGCTCGTTCTGTGTATGTGAACCAAATGCTCGGGGAATTCAACTCGGTCAATGAGCTTTTGCACTGCGTAACTTGGTACATATTTAAAAGTCATGTGGAGAGCTAAGAGAAGTAACTCTCGTAAGTATTCTAAAAGTTGAGGTAAGGGACATGGGACCAGATCCAAAAGTCCATTAAGATAAGTTATCAAAAGGCTAATAAACCCTGCTAGAGCAACAATTCCCCATTCTGGATTTTTCCAGAATGGGGAAAAATCAGGCATCCCCATTCAGGCAAAGGAAAACTTGAGTTTTTTTTCAAATGGTTCATTCCTGCAAACTGAATCCAGTTTTAGGATAATAAAGGTTATTTGCCATGAAAAAGGTTATTAATATGACCTTAGGGAGGTTTCAGTGGTAATGGCGAAACAAGTTTAAAAACACTAGGTGTTAAGTGATGGTACACAGAGCTAGAGCTGGGTCCTTACTGAGGAAAGGGTTCCTTGAACACAAAACTTACCGATGCACTAATATTTATCTTAATGCTAAACGAGGGGACGGGGGATCTACCCTAAGATTGGCATTAAGAACCTCTTCAAAAAAACTTAGGCGAAAAACACAAAGATAAATTCTATTCCTAAATAGTTGAGGAAAAAGTACATGAGGGGGGGAGGGGGGTAGTATACTTTGAATACTTGTAACAGGTTAAATACAGAGCACTTTATCAAATATTTGCTTTAATTTTAGGATTGTGGTCTAGTATTATCTTCGGAAGCGGAAGGAAGAGGCTGTTACCCGTTAGATGGCCACGTTTTATGCAAGAATTGCAATTGCAAAAGAATCCGAGCATTAACAACTCCTGGGTCAACGGAACTTTGAAAACGCCCATTCCCCCTTTCCAGTTCCATATTTTTAATCTAACATTCTTAAGTGTTTCCTTTGTGAAATGTCCAAATTGTTTTATTATTCAGGAAATGGTCTATTGCTCAAAATCGTTTTAATTCGAAGCTG